>NC_083761.1:63796009-64396009 GCF_963514075.1 Conger conger | reverse complement strand
GGACACAGATGTTGCCAGATAAATTAAATAAGCAAAACAACAGAGCTTGAACCAACAATAGGCTGACTGACTGACTAAATATGCAACCAAACAAAAGACTGCCTATCTGACTACTCTGACAAAACAAAATACAGGGTTGGCAACCACCACTTACCTAATGTGTCACAACACACGTTCCACCTACGTGTAGCACTGGTGTATAGAGGCCTCTAGCTTACCTTCCTCAGGGCCTGGACTATACACAGACAACCACACATACATACAAGTAGGGGAATGATCATACACTAGTTTCTCGGTCTCAATACATGTGCACACACACAATCAGTTGGGAGAGCTGAATGAGAGAAGGTGAGAGGCAGAAAACACAAGCTTTTATCTTCCAGAGGAGGGACGTGATTGGTAGAGGCAGGACCAGGATACTGATGATTAACAGCAGGGACAGTGAATGGAATGGTGAATAGCCCTGCAGAATTACAGAGGGGAAAACAGAGGGAAACACAACACACAGCGACGTGGAACGTAACAGCTATGATCCTAAAATTCACTATGCATTGTGGCCCGAGGGAAATACATTTTCTAGACATCCTCATTTCAAGAGAAGGCAAGGGCCTGACCACTAATCTATGTACTATAGAAATAAGACCAATAAGTTCCTTTTTACAGGCTCATTCCATCCTACGCATTTAAAAACAGTCTGCCCATTAGTCAGTATTGCCACATCCGCAGAATATGCAGCAACCCATATGATTTTGAGAAAAGAACAAATGAGCTTGCTAACAGGGTTAGATAAAAAGGGAGTGGAATCAGCACAGCCAGAAGTAAGTATTAAAGTCGTACACAGAAAGAGTCCCAATCCCCTCCAAAACCTTGGATTCTTCCACTGCTTTCTACAATAATAACCCAAAGCAAAGAATTTGAGAACAACACTGGCATGTGATCAGCACAGATCCAGAACTATCCAATATCTTTAATGAACCCCCTAGAGTTATGCATAAACACCCCCTCAACATAAGACAAATGGTAATCTAGTCATGCCTACCCCCCTTTGAAAAAAGGACATTAATGGTGAGTCACGTACAGAGTGTAATTATACTATCAGATACCACCTACAATCACCCACATGTATGAATTCAAAACAGTGTCAAAAGTGTAACTCAGAGGAGAGTATAATTCAAAGGAAAAAAAAGTTTTGTATTATTCTTTCATTTTGTTTGAATTATACTTACTTTTTAATTGTTCTTCCATTTTGTTATAATTATAATACTGTATATATGTTTTATTATTCTTCACTTATATTTGCATAAATTCATTTTAAAATGTACTTTTTTGTTTTCATTATTGCATACTTACTTTTGACATTCTTCATGTATGAAAATCATAGCTGTGTGGCTTATTTCACAACAAACAGATTTAAAAACATGGATTGCACTCAGCTGCTAAGAAACATGCGACTTGCAATAGCTAACGGCACTTGCCCATAATGTTATAAAAATTACATCGTTAACACTGATTCTGAAATGGAATGTTAAAAGTGAAACTGATCAATTATGATAAACTAGCTAGCCTAGCTAGTCTAGCTAGACTACTTTTCATGGTTATAATAGTTGCCGCGGTTCCTTAGACAACTAGGTGAGATACTGTAGAAGATTTCTGTGAGTGATTCCTCCGGCGAATAAATTGGATAATTTGTCCACTCTGTAATCAAACAGCACATGAAATTTACTGACATTATTGTTCCTTAAAATATGCCTTAATCTATGATTTTTTTAAACAAATACCACATATTACACATATTTCCATGAACATATCTCTAGCAATGACCATTGAGACCATTTGCGTTGTTTAATTTCATTTCTATATATTACATTTTAAGTTAGTGGAGGGATCGCTATTCCTGCGTGTATAGAAATTTCTCCACAGAAACCTATGTAAGAAAGTGTTGTGAGTGCGGAGATGGGTAGATTGTGCAACGCGTACTTCTGGCAGTGATGCAGGAGAGTTTGAGTGGCGTAAACACAAGAGAAGGAGGAGTTTGAGCACAGTTGTCTTTGTTTGCATCACAATATTACCTTGTCCGATGACATCGCTTATTGTCCCTCTGCAGCTATTTTCTTTGTCATCTTTTCTATTATCCTTGTTTTGTCTTACTGTCTCTGTCTTCTGTTTTCTTTTTTCTGTTCTTCTGTTCTGTATCTTCTCTCTGAGTGGATGTGCTTGTAAAGCAAACCATGCCACTGTTTTTTGGAGCGTGTCTTCATTTTGTGGGGAACTATGAGATAGTTTTGCTTTCTTCTTTTTAAACGTATACTTGTATTTATTTATTCATGTTCTGTTCATCTGTGTTGTTTTTCCCTCTGTTCTGTGTGTCTCTGTGTTGTGTGAAAGGCTCTTTATATATAAAATGTATTATTATTATTATTATTATTATTATTATTATTATTACTATTATTATTATTATTATTATTATTATTATTGTAGTTGTAGCCTACTCTCTGGGACTGCAGGTGTGAGACTGCAGGTGCAAGTTTGAGGCAAGTTCAGACAGACTCTCAGATACATGCACAATGATATATGACTGCACATTACCATGTTTCGCCTGTGATTCTGGAAAATAGACAAAGTTTACTTGAGCGCATAACTACATCCATTCTGCCACTAATTATCATCAACTTTTCTGTATCAAACCTGTCAATCATGAAGTGCTGTGCCGCATATGCCAAGACTATTTTTGAGTAGAGGAATCAATACATAAACGCAGAAAGAAACATTTGAGAATAGTGGCTAGCCCCTGAATAAGTTAGATGAGATACCTATTGATATGTGTCTAATAATAAACCAGTGAAACTAATGGGAGGTTTTCTGTGGACTGAAAGCAGCAGCCTTCATAATGAGAAGGGAAATGCTCAGACATATAGCGCTGTAGGATCCATAAATTAAAGGAACAAATGGTGCATGCACTGAATCTTTCCCAGTTCTCCAGGGTTACCATGGGCTAACGAGAATCAGATTTATACAGTATTTACGGGTTCCATATGCCACCAACTCAGTGAATGAACAATAGCAGATAATGTACGTGGACCAGTCATAGAGTGTGTCTACACCTATCTTTGAAATCACCAGACAGAGTAGATCTCAGATGTGATTACTGGGCTTGTCATTTTATTTCCTCCTGAAACTGTATCTAGACAGTCCAAACACATCCCACAACTTGATGTTCCATTTAATATTCAAAAGCTGGCCTGCCTCTTATTCATAAGCTTATAGAATAATAATAAAATATTTTGAGAATGTATTGAGATGGTCACCGAGGTAAAATGGGGTCACATCAGTGAAAGTGCCCTCTAGTCTGGAGTCAAATGCGTTTCCACTGTCGTCCTCAAAACTATTCACTGAGACGAACAATATGTTTTGAAGCCTCCAAATGTAGAGTGTTCTATTTAGACTTTTTTGTTGTAAAACATTTTCAGGCATATATTTCCCAGCGAGTAATTATCTTAGCGTGCATACTGAAAATAATTAAGCTGACAAAACCTATCTGTGTTATTTCATACAAGCCTAAAACATTACGCCATTGGAAACATAATTTAATTAACTGAAATGCTACTCAGTCATCACTAATACCATACTCCTAACTGGCTGTAAACTGAGCAGAAGTTATACTGTAGGTGATTACTCACAGAGAGGGGCATTGTCTATGCCATGCAACTGCATTACTGGGACTGGTTAGAGAACCTCGTATTTGCGCTGATCATGTTCCAGAGAGCCATTACAAGACGCTGATAATGGCATGTCTATGTACAAGTACTTTTGTATATGTATGCAACAGTGAAATAGAGAAATGAAATGAAATAGAAAATGATAATTCCTTCGGAATTCAACCAGAGAAATTCAGCAATGGGCACTCTATCAATGTTTCTCTGGTCAGCACAACTACGAGGTTCTCTAACCAGTCCCAGTAATGCAGTTGCATGGCATAGACAATGCCCCTCTCTGTGAGTAATCACCTACAGTATAACTTCTGCTCAGTTTACAGCCAGTTAGGAGTATGGTATTAGTGATGACTGAGTAGCATTTCAGTTAATTAAATTATGTTTCCAATGGCGTAATGTTTTAGGCTTGTATGAAATAACACAGATAGGTTTTATCAGCTTAATTATTTTCAGTATGCACGCTAAGATAATTACTCGCTGGGAAATATATGCCTGAAAATGTTTTACAACAAAAAAGTCTAAATAGAACACTCTACATTTGGAGGCTTCAAAACATATTGTTCGTCTCAGTGAATAGTTCTGAGGACGACAGTGGAAACGCATTTGACTCCAGACTAGAGGGCACTTTCACTGATGTGACCCCATTTTACCTCGGTGACCATCTCAATACATTCTCAAAATATTTTATTATTATTCTATAAGCTTATGAATAAGAGGCAGGCCAGCTTTTGAATATTAAATGGAACGTCAAGTTGTGGGATGTGTTTGGACTGTCTAGATACAGTTTCAGGAGGAAATAAAATGACAAGCCCAGTAATCACATCTGAGATCTACTCTGTCTGGTGATTTCAAAGATAGGTGTAGACACACTCTATGACTGGTCCACGTATATTATCTGCTATTGTTCATTCCTTCGGAATTCAACCAGAGAAATTCAGCAATGGGCACTCTATCAATGTTTCTCAGAGAATTAATTTTTGGAATTATAAATTGTTATGCATTGGGATCCTTGCCGTGAAAGGACACCAACATTACGTTGATTTGTGTAGCTTGTGGATTCCCAAAATGCAGAGAAGGTGAGGCCCCCCTTGCTTGTTTTTCCACCCCACAGGAACTGCTGTCGCAAAAGTAATGGCATCATTAAGTAGTTTATACAGATAAAACCGTTTTAATGCTTTCAAGCGGTGTATGCTGCAACCATATTGATTGAAAATTGCACCATTCCACAAATTTCCACTCAGGCCCGACTTAAAAAATGGCAGCACACAATTGCTGTGATATGTATGGTTACTGTTTATTGCTTATAGGTTGTGCAATTTGCCTTTTGTATAACATAGCTCAATTTTCGCACAGGCAGCAGTTGGCTTTCTCCCTTGTTGCACTACTGTCGCACACCAGACTCACCATGGCATGACCCCTCTTAACTGGAAAAACACTGAGCTTTTCCCTTCCCAGTACTTCAAATAGAGGTTTATAAAACATTTGATTGTCCACATAAAGGCCAGGCACAGCTACAAAGTCCAGCATGATCCACAACCTTTACTTAGTGTTCTTATTCCGGTAAGCCTAGACTACATTTTGAGCAAAGGTCATAAGTAATCAACAACCACTTTGTTATTTAATTTACAAAGGTTATTTTAGCCAGTGTTTGAAGGTTTCAGTGTTTAGAAATGAACTATTTTCAAAAGCACTGAATAATAAATTATCAATTATTTGCTGTAGGACACATCAAATGTTACAGGAGTAAATTAAAATGTTTCACTTGAGCGATACTCGGTTCCTTATTAACTGCACGGTCACATCTATGTAATGCTACCAACGCAAAAACTTTTCTGTAACGATATTCAGGCAAATATATGATGCATTATGCCCCAGAAATATGCGTTGTATGTATCAAAGAGGTGCACGGGACTGGAAGCACAGTATGCGTGTCATCTAGGTGAGTCACCGAAGGTGCGCTTCTCTCCTTAATGCATTTGCATAACGGGTGGAGATTTGTGTGTGACTGATTATGTATTCCGTTGAAATTACTAAGGTTTATTCAATTAACGAGGGTTCATTTTTGCATGAAATTTTTCCCCCTCTAAAAAGCAGGCATATTCACAGTGCAAAAAAAGACAAAAGCATATGCATAGAAGATGTACGGAGAGAATAAGTGCCACACTATTTCAACTCCCCAAACCAGAAATGATCATAAGGATTAAGCAACAACACAATTATTAAGCGACCATATATGACCCCAGTCAAAAGCAACACACTCCGCCATTGCAACTTGATAAAGGACTGTTTATAAGAATCCAGATTTCTGTGGGGACAATATATAAAGTGATATTTACCCACAGATTTATTTGGCAGGTAAAATGATGTTCCAGTTTAAAATGATTGTATACATGTGCTATTTCTATAAGTTATAAATGTGGAATTTCAGCACATGGCACAGTAGAGGGTGGGGAAAATGTTTAAATTGTACTTTTGGGCAGTAGCAAAAAGTAAGAGATGTCTGTGGCTCAGTGGCTGTTAAACAGTTCTGCAGCAGCAAATTCAGAACTTGTGAATAGAATCACTGACTCCCCTGGTTGAGTTCACATATCAGAGAACTTTTCATATCACATTCAAAAAAATTTTGAATGTGAATTTATCACAATATTGCCTCAATAACATTCTGGCCCATATTTTCCGGGCCGAGTTGCGAACTGCGATGCTGTTGATTTCACATTTTCCGGACGATCCAGATGCCTCTGGTAATTTCGGGATTTTTGGCAGCAAGTCAATTTCAAATTTAATAAATAATAAATCAGCACAAGTCTGATAATCCAGCCCATTTTCCACCTGCCCAAGCATCACAAATCAACTTTGACTCACTTGACTGCGGAAAATGGCTTCAGTAGCCACACCCAGGATGCCATCCACTTCGCCAGGTGACGAAGTTGATTCTGGAAAAGAGATATAGGTAGCACAACTCTGCTAATATGTGCTGATGTTTCAAGTTAATGCATCATTTGGACAACATTTTTATCATTTGTGGACCAATCATGGACGGACAATGACTAGTCATTATGCATTCCCTTGGGCGATGGGAGGCTGTTGTATCTCATGGACTTACTAGACAACCTGGACTCCATGACCAAGGTTTCCCCATTTTCCTTACCATGGAGTCTATGGCTCCAATATAGCAGCACAAAAACTGCACTTCGCTAGTCATTTGGTGACATCACAGTCACTTTGTCCATATTTTTTTTTTTTATGGCATAGGCCCAATATTTGGACCAATCACAGCATAACTACAGGCCCTGTTGCAGACCTCTAATGTGCCACAGTGAAAGCAGTAGGAAATCCCCTGAATAACATCTATTTTAATGAATTTTTTGATTGCATTCATAGTGTGTCTACTGATATTGTAATGATGAAACAAGTAAGATCACTGAGCAAATTAAATGCCTTTTAATACAGTATTTATCCAAACTTACCCCTCGATTAATATGCTTTCTTTGTCGTTAAATATTAATGCTGTGAAAACTCATCAAGGGCACATCCATTGCAAATCTTAAATTAAGATTTTTGTCCAACAAGTCTGTTAAAGGGCTGGTGTGAATAAAACATGAATCCGTGGATCATTTTGGAATAGCAGTTCATCACCATTGAAAACACTACAATAATGTATGTGGGTGATGCTTCATGAAGTAAATTTCAAATTTTATGTGTTTACACAGGTTTACGCATACTGTATACTGCTCTACTTATAATTAAAAGAAAAATATACTACTAAATACACTGCGGGAATAATGATGATGTCTTGAGACTTGATGAGACTTACCAGTCTCTCCTGGCGGCATTCTCTTCCGCTGTCACTGCCGCCAAAGCAAAATACTATCAAACACAAATTCAGAACTCCGGTTCTAACCCTGGGAAACTTTTCTCTATTTTCTCCTCTCTCCTCAACGCACCGCCTCCGCCTCCTCAGTCCTCCTTCGCTGCTGATGACTTCGCTGCTGATTTCTTCGATGAGAAGGTCACAGTCATCCGCAGCTCCTTTACAACCACCGCCCCCCTCACTGTGCCCTTCCCTCCCTCTAGGCCCATCCCTTCCTTTTCCACTTTCTCCCTCCTTACAGACTCTGATGTTTCTCAACTCCTGCTCTGCCACTGCCCTACAACCTGTGACCTTGACCCTATCCCCTCTTCTCTTCTCCAAACTATCACACCTGACATTCTCCCATTTGTCACGATACCCAACTCTTCGTCTCATTCCCGCCGTCTGATACGCAGGTTTCAGCCCGTATCTCTGCTTGCCTGAGGGACATCCAGAGCTGGATGGACAACCACCATCTAAAGCTCAACCCAGGCAAGACTGAAATGATATTCATCCCTGCTAAAACCTCTCCCCATCTGGATCTCTCCATTTCCCTCGGGGATACCACACTCACGCTGTCACCCAGTGCAAGGAACCTCGGCGTGGTGATGGACAGCAGACTGTCCCTTTCCGAGAACATTGCGGCGGTGACCCGGTCTTGCAGGTTCTTCCTATACAACATACGGAGAATCCGCCCCTTTCTCACCCCCTACTCGACCCAGCTCCTGGTCCAAGCGATGGTTCTGTCCCGCCTGGACTACTGCAATTCCCTCTTGGCTGGCCTCCCAGCGTCCGCCATCAGACCCCTCCAACTCATCCAGAATGCAGCAGCTCGTCTGGTCTTCAACCTTCCCAAATGTCTGTTCTGGCTCCACAGTGGTGGAACGAACTCCCCGTTGAGGTCAGAACTGTAGAATCTCTCCCCACCTTCAAGCGCAAGCTGAAGACACACCTCTTCAAGCAGCACCTCTCCCCATCCCTCCCTACCTCCCTGTGAACCTTAATTGTTGTCTCTGTGACTTGCTTTGTGTATCGGTATTTTTAGTTGGCTAGGTAAGCAGTGTTTGGATAGTTAACTTTGGTCACTTTTGCTCTGTTTGTTTGTTTCTTTGTTCTCAAAACAATCTTTGTGGTACAGGTAGCAGTTGAAATTGTACTTCCCTCTAGGGTCTTTCAGCGAACTTATCCCTGGTTATGGGTATGCACTTTGTTGTACGTCGCTCTGGATAAGAGCGTCTGCCAAATGCCAAGAATGTAATGTAATGTATGTCTTGAAAATGCACATGTAGGAACCACATTTCCCACAATCCCACAGGACAATTCCGCCCTGAATGATGTCTAGCTCGGTTCAGCCAATCCCGTAATGGTGGGAGCAATAAACTTTCCCCGTATAAGAGCATTTTGAAATAGATGAATATGAATTACTTTTTAAAGAGAAATGATTTAAGAGGGAGACAAGTGAGAAGAAAATAAGTATTTTTTATTCTTGTTTAGCGTGACTATGAATCACTTGCAAGTAGTATTCCAGTGATCAACTGGGCTTTTCCTTACCTTGAATCTCATTTTGGAGGGTTTTTCCACAATGTTTCATACATCCTGCCAGAATCTGACTTCATGAGAAACATCACAAAAAACAATCAAAGGAATTCTAGGAATAAGCAAATTCTCCAAAAAACCTAGTTTATCATCAAGATTCATTGCTCCAGTCACTTCCTCTGTCTCCAGTGACACATTATTATCCGTTTTGTTCTCAATCCAGAGGTTAGTGGCCACTAGTTAACATGTCATACTTTTTCTGCTACACAAGTTAACTAGTGCTGCTTTAAAAGTTGGCTGAAAGGCTCTCTAGTTGTGAGGGTGGTGCCACTAATTGGTACCTTGTGCAACTTTCATGCATCGAGAAACTCATCCCCGTCTAGTTAAATTGCCACAATGGAAAAACATAGGATGTTTTTTCATACATTTATGCAAATGCATGTGTACATATCAGCCATAGACTTTAAGAGTTGGTTTTGGCAGACAGAACAATTGCTAGGCTCTAATTAGCATTCTTCCATTGAATAACTATTACATTACAATCCGGGTCAAACATATAAGGCAGATAAACTGCATCTTGTACTTGGACGACAGATCAGAAAAAAAGTCATTTTTATTCAGTTCAAAGTGTTATTGTGATGAAATGAGGTATTTTTAGTATAGTACCCCACTGACAAAAGTGCAAATGAAGCAGCTATCAGCATGAGTGAATAACACAAAAGAATATCAGTTTGATATACTGTAACTGTTCTGTGAGCTTGCAGAGAATAGGAGCGAGATTAATCAAGCCCAATAGACAGTGGGAAAGTCACAACAGTAAATTTTCACCAGATTTCTCCTAATTAGACATATGTATATGAAAGTAACACATCCTGCGTTTATCTGTCTTCCCTTAGAGAATATTTATATTGTTAATCTTTGATTTAATGTCAGGCATACAGGGGTCCAGCTACGCTGACAGTGCCTTACTCTGTGACTTTGGTATATTAATGTATTTTCATGTGAGGTGGTATTATATACACGTTCTCTGTGAATTTAGTCTTGAGAGAGGGACTTACCCATTGTGAGCCCCTTAACACCATCTTTCAGCTCCCTTGCTTTCTTTTTCGAACATACCAAAATAAGTCATTAGTGTTGATTGATTTCAATATTGATGTGAATATTTCTATGAATTATTATTACTTTAAATGGAAAGAGCATATACATTATTTGAATATATCATAATTCATAAAGCATGTTTTTTTTAATGCAAATATTATTATGCATGCGTTTTTGTTTTGAATGGCAGATTATGAGGAAAAGTTCAACTGCAGTTCTAACATAACTGCTTGTTTCAGTATTTACCCCACGTTCTCATCGTGAAGAAACCTGTCAGTGAAAGTGATCATGAAACCAGATACAGATACTGGAGTCTGTTGCTTCTCTCCACTCCTGGCATGAGAATGGGTATGGCCACTGTCTGGGGCCATATCAAGTACAGAGTTTATGACACCTAATGCTTTCTGATTATTTTTGTGTGATGATGCTATTGCTTTTTGTCCTGCATTGTTCAGCCGTGAAATATGAGCCTCAACCCTTATATTCTAGGGCAAATGTGAATTGAGATAACTATATTCATAGTTATGATTGCAGCCTTGCCATTTATTCACAGCAGGTGGGATTAAAATTTTGTTTGAACATCCAAAATACATATTCACCCCATTTGAATGAATGTATATCCTGTGAAAAGCCTTAACAGTCTTACGAATCCTGTTCTAACATTGTTAAGGTAATTGCAAGCAATTTTCCTTCCTGTTGGAATAAATGTTTTCATCGTCCTTTGAACCAGATCTTCAGCTAGATGTGTAGAAATGTGTAGAAAATCCATTGATGAAAAATTGTGTTAATTTCACCTGTAATTGAGAGCAAACCTTTTTAAAATCAAACTAGAAATGCAGAGTTCCTACATGGCCATACCAAATGGCTTACTGAATTAGATCTAGCTCAGTTGCAATCTCCACTACTTATAGTCAGGACATCCACTGTCTACTGTGTAATTTTAAGAATGTAAGAGTATGACAGATAAGAGTCATCATCTGATGTTGAAACCTCTTAATCAGATTTTGTAATCTATTTCCATGTTGTCTCCTAGTCTTCATTGTGTTTTGAAGGCAAGGTTTTTCAACATTTCTCTTGAGTTTTTAAAGCATATTGAAGTGAGCATACACTTGGCACATCACTGTATTGTGTGGGAGAAATATTTTAGGCTTATATCCAGCTCAAATGAAAATATACAAACCAAACATTCATGCCATGCCTTCATCCTCCTCTGTTTGCCAAAATGAAGCCAAACCCCCACTACACACAGGTAATTTATTCTTAAACCAATCTCTTTCACTGCAACCCTGCAGGAGTACTACTGTTTCTAGTCACAAATGACCAAAATTTAGTTGATTTTTTCATTCAAAATCAACATTCTTGTGACCAAGCATTACATGAGGTGGTACGTATTACCTTTGAACAGAAATGAACAGAGATTAAAATAATTCACTAAGTATATTTTCAGAATCCTGGTTGGGAACTACTATTGTATTCACAAGCTACTTAACCTTACATTTGTCTGTAAATATCCAGCTGTATAAATGCATTGCATGTAAAAAGCTCAAGTTGTGTTACTCATTGTGGACAAAGGCATCTGCCAAGCAAGTAAATAATAATAATAGTAATAATAATAATCCATCCATCCATTATCTGAACCCGCTTATCCTGATCAGGGTCGCAGGGGAGCTGGAGCCTATCCCAGCATACATTGGGCGAAAGGCAGGAATACACCCTGGACAGGTCGCCAGTCCATCGCAGGGCACACACACCATTCACTCACACACTCATACCTACGGGCAATTTAGACTCTCCAATCAGCCTAACCTGCATGTCTTTGGACTGTGGGAGGAAACCGGAGTACCCGGAGGAAACCCACGCAGACACGGGGAGAACATGCAAACTCCGCACAGAGAGGCCCCGGCCGACGGGGATTCGAACCCAGGACCTCCTTGCTGTGAGGCGGCAGTGCTACCCACTGCACCATCCGTGCCGCCGTAATAATAATAATAATAATAATAATAATAATAATAATAATAATAATAATAATAATAATAATAATAATAATAATAATAATAATAATAATAATAATAATACTAAAAATGTAATTTAAAATGTATTGGATACTTTTTTTAAATATGAGAATTATCATATTCTGCAAGCCATTTTTTCTCTGCTGCTGTCTGAATAAATTGCTTCGGCATTTTGTGAGCAATCGATAAAGTGCAGGCACTTCACTCTGATTTGAAGACTTTCTGTGCATTACATCAAATGAAATTTACTCTGATTTAAAAAGCCAGGTTCCATCAGAGATCCCAAATATATATATTTACCACTGCCTGTACATCTCTTTGCAAGACAGTTCTGTATACACTCAGTAAGCAATTTATTAGGTATTTATTAGACTTATTTTTATACTTATTAAGTTTTCTGCTGCTGTAGCCTATCCACTTATTTGAGTTACTGTCACCTTCCTGTCAGCTTTGACCAGTCTGGCCATTCTTCTGTGACCTCCCTTATTAACGAGGGTTTTCACAAAACTGCTGCTCACTGGATCTTTTTAGTTTTTCGCACCATTCTCTGCAAACCCTAGGGACTGTTGTGCGGGAAAATTCCAAAAGATCAGCAGTTTCTAAAATAATCAAACCACCCTGTCTGGCACCAACAATTATTCTATGGTCAAAGTTGCTTAGATAACTTTTTTTCCCCATTCTGATGGTTGATGTGAACAGCTCCTGACCCGTTTAAATGCCTATTTTAACAACTAATTTAGCTACCACTGGCTAATTCCTCATAACATTTCTGTCAACATTCATTCTATCTTAACTATTACAACAGGCTGTCCAGTGAAGGAGGCTTCCCTCAATAGCCCGGGTTCCTCCCACATGGGAGTATTTTTTTATTTTCTTGTTTGTTGGCTGATTAGATAATCGCATGAATAAGTAGGTGTACAGGTGTTCCAAATAAAGTAGTGTATATCTGGATCAGATGGCTTTTAAAATACACAGATTTAGTAATAAAAATGACTTGCCTACATGTTTTTATAGATTGGGAAGATATTCTAAATTAAAGGCAGATTTATTTTTCTGATAAACTATTTGAGTCAGATTTTGTTCTTTTATGACACCCGCAGAAAGTTTAACTTTGAAACCCAATTTCTCAATGTCACAAAGCTTTGCAAGGAAACTTTTTTTTTAGCTGCTTGAAATGATTGTTCTAATATTCTAGTCTCTTTCTACTATTTGAAGCAGAGACAGGATTCCATATGTTTAAACATGTATATAATTATATTATCAGTTAAAGTAACTGATGCATGAGACAAAACATTTTCTCGAAAATTGTGGTTAATTTGGCCCAATGAATTACCAAAAACATGCATTGGGAATTCATAGACATCTGCAAGCATTTTACTCAATATCATATACAGCAAATTAATGAAATTCTCATACTGTATGTAAAAATAAATGCATGATACTAATACTAATGCTAATAGTACTACTGCTGCTACTGCTACTACTACTAATAATAATTCCATTAAATATATTTCTGTTCAGTGTATTTACCTTTGTGCATATCATTGTAGGCATTATAATGTGTCAATGGATAATGAATGTTAAAATAAATGTGAAAATATGAGCATCAAAAATGTTAGCTTCACTGGTAGTTGCATGCCGCATTGCCCACTGAGCAGATCATGAAGGATTGAGTCTCCTGATGGGAAACTACACTTGGGTTAAAAGAAAAAAAGAAAACTGTCTTCTCCTTTGGGGCACAAGATGACAGAAAAGAAGATCAAACAGCTTCTAAGATCTGGACATAAGATTGTATGTGGGATAAAAACTGTATTAAATGAAATATTTCACAGATATATTTCACCTCATGTAATCTTTACCAACCTTTATTACATTTGAACCAAAGCACAAAACTGGGTCAAAAATGAAATATATGTCAAAGAGGGAGAAATATGAGACGGAAAATTAAATGTAAGTGATAAAAATATGCAGTAATAAAACCATTTGTTTCAAAAAATAAGGACAGCTGTAGAATGGATTTATCCTCAGCCAAAACAACCGGAGATTACTTAAAAAGAAAAACATCAAAGGCTTGTACAGAAAAGTAGCAAGGGGTTATATCGAGATAACAGGTGCCAAACTAGATATGCTGCCACAGCATAGCACACTGGGACTTGTCTATATTACACATAGGCATCTGCATATGCAACAGTTAATCTCATGAATACTGTATATAGTGCCTAGTCCTTTTTCTCTTTTCTATTTTCTTCCCAGGGGCTCTTGCTTATTGCCCTGTTCTGAGTTGAAACCTTGTCCCTCTCCTGGTTCAAGCCCACATCACCACACCCCTCTGAAATACATATTACTACACATTTATGTGCTTTGAATGCTTATTTTAACACCTCATTTAGCTACCACTGGCTAATTCCTCATTACATTTCTGTCACCATTCATTCTATCTGAACTATTACAAGAGGCTGTCCAGTGAAGGTGGCTTCTATCAACAGCCCAGGTTCCTCTTGTACGGGAGTATTTTTTATTTGCTCGCTTTTTGGGGGTTCAGGCCTGCTTTTTTGCCCAACTCCACAGTAAAGCATCTTTGCAACAGTGTCTCCGTGAAAGCCGCAATACAAATAAAGTTTGAATTGAATTGAACTAAATTAAACCTCTGAGTGAATCTAGTATTAAGGAAAAATAGCTCAAAAGCTATTGTTCAGTCACCTGTCTGCCAACAATGATCAAACTATATTTGATAAGGGAAATGACTTAGAATTAGAAATCATCCCAAATTCGAATTCACACAGAAAATATCATTCATCAGTAAAACCAATGAGAAAAGGGCACAATGAGGCTTGGTCTTGGGAGTTAAAATATTCTATTACCAAGGCTGCTGTCACTTAAAGTTTCAAAATGTCATATGATGTAAAATGTAAAAGTTAGAAAAAGGCCAAAAGTTGACATAGACAGATTAAATATTGTAACTCAAGGGCAAACAATAAAATGGTACTCACCTTGTATGCATGAATTGAATGAATTTGCCTATAAATTACTTGATTGAATGGCCTGTGACATTTGTGACTGGTTAAATTTCTATATCCTTGTATTACTGAATGTGTGTGATTGGTGACCAGCCACAAACTATCCGTTCTAAGAGGAGATTTGGACAAGTCATAAGCCATGATTATGTCTTCTTTCACCTCTATGCCATACCTCATCTCGAGAAATATCACACTTGGAATCAGCAGAAAGATATAAATGTTATCAGACAGCTATAAAGGGTCAAAATGGTTTGTGATAGTAAAAATCATGCCACCCCTGGTTTCATATGCCATAATAGTTGGGAAACTTCCCAAAGCAGGGAAATTCAAATGTGTGTCACTGCAGTGTACAATAAAGTCAAATACAGTTAGGCATTCAATGTTTTCAAACAAATGGCACTATTCAAAATGGTACTGTACTGCATGTGGTTTCATTCTAGACAATATGTCCAGCACTCAGTAGGTGGTGTGCATTCCTGAGAATTCTTATATAGTTTTTCAAAAACCCATCAGTTGTTATAGATGTGAAACAAGTCCTTATCACTTGTTGTTTTGTCTGCCAGCCTCTATTGATGAGTATGTTACAAGATACATTTCCCCATATCAGGTGTGAATTTATCTGCTCTACTCTACTGTTTTACCAACACAAAACATTTTGTACCTATTATAAAAAAACACACCATCTTACCATGTCCCATATACTATTCCCATACACACTAAACTGTAGCCTACTGTTGCATTAAAAAGTGATAATGAGTCATAAGGACATAGCATTCCATTGTTACAACCTGAATAATTAAGTGATCCTTGACTTTCAAAGACTCATTGATTAAATGTTTCAGTGGGATGTATATGGTGTGGCATTTCTGTTGACTACAAAAATGATTTGCTGTGAAACATATTTTTACCAACAAACAAACAATTAAATATGATCCAATTAATTAATATTTAAATACTTAAAGGAACACTGTCACACTTGTTTCAGTTGACCTTATTTTGATGAAATGCTTAAATTATGTGTGTAGGAATTTTGGCTTGAATCTCCAGCCTGTGTGTCCCAGAAGGTAAATCCACCCGTGAACGCAGAGACTGGTTTATGGACGGCCACCCATCTAGGTGATCACATAACACTCACATGAAAGTATGGTAACATTTGCATAAAAATATCACAGAACCTAACTTGGCTAGCCTGAGCGATATGACGGACAGCTCTGACTTTGCCGAGTTAGAGGACAAGCTTTTCGATTTTGACGAAGAAATACTTACACTTTTTAATTGGAAAGAGGCAGCCGAAGCTAACCGAAAGGATTAATTGGAAGAAGTATACACAACCAACATTTTGATACAGCTTGTGGATCCCTTGGTTGTAGATGCTTCTTCCAATTAATCCTCCTATTGCTGCAGAAGTCGGTAAGTACTGCAGGATGCAGCTTCGAACACTTGCTACATCCTGCAGTACTTGCAAACTTCTTCTGAGTACCTGAATGACACATTATACCTTGTTAGAAAGGGTATGGAACCCCATACAAGAAGCGTGCCATGTTTTACATTAGTTTGATATGGAAATGACCTAGCTATGCATTTACCCAACAATAACAAGTAGTTCAAGATGCCATTTGCTTAGGTATAGTCCTGGCAAAAACATAGTTTTCTTGAAAATGGCTGAACGGATTATGAAATAAACATTGCAAAGGCTGATAAGAATCTAAACTGCTGTTCTTGCTAGCAGAGTCTTTTTTAAATCTGGCATCACCATTTTGCGGTTTTAGTACAGCACAGTTTTTCATGATATAAATATGAATGGGGAAGAATGGATGGGGTTAATAGAGGCATGACTCCATTCTTCACAGCCAGTTAATAGACTTTGAATTGTTTCTCCACTTCAAAGCTTGCCTCTGGATAGGGATATATTTTGCTTTCACTGGCTTCTAGTGCTTTTAATAAATGGGGCACTGGAAGCTTGTGAAGGTGAAAGAAAAATAATGAAGGAGGTTTTTATTTATTTATGGAGATGAGATAAAAGCAGATCAATTGTTACTGGCAAACAAAGGCAGGTTGACTATAGTTTCCCCTCAACAGTAAATTAAAATTGCAGCATATTTACCTTCTGAATAGTAAATTAAAATTGCAGCATATTTACCTTTGCAAGTACCCCCTAACACAACTTGTGATTAAAGCAGTCAGGAAGACAGAATTATAAATTGTTTGCTTCACTGCTTGGCTTAAGACTCATTAAGATTTTCTTTTCAGCACAGAACACCAAAGAAGCTTAGGCACTTCTGTAATTTGCGGAAATTAAACATTGTGCCACATCTATACTTTTCTGGGTTTTACATTAATGAAGGCTCCACAATCAGCTAATGGCAATGTTGGTAACAAACTGAAGTCCCTTAAAGCTGTTGCTGCAAAACAATTAGTTTGCGATTGAAAGTGACAGCTGAAACACGCAAGAGCCCCTGAGTCTAAGAGACTCACACTCATACGTTCATACAATAAATAAGTGAGCTCGGGGGATTGCCTTCTTTTTTCTATCACCAAAATTATACTGCAGGATGCAATTTACAGGCAGACAGACAGCATCGGATCCCTCTATCTAAAGGAGTTTCAGCACAGGGATTTTGCTTAAGAAAGCACTTGCAACTGTTCTACCCTTATTTTCACTGTCATCGCTTTTATAATGCTGATGTAGCTTGTTACATCTGCGGACTTTCTGGTTGCGCTTGGTATGTGATTTCCAGCAATATCATTATGGCACTCAGGAGGCAGGTGAAGGCAAGGTTTCAGGCAGAGCCCCCACTCTCTGTCAGTAGCCATCTTACTGTTGAGAAGGCACTTTCTGAAATGTGCAGACTTCATGTAAATGAACACAATGTTTTTGAACACCAAGAGAGTGGCGGTGTCCTTCAGCATGAAACCAAGAGTGTGCAATTCTGACTTGGGCAACAAAGCCACTGCCTGACACTTGGATCCATCTCAGCTTAAAGCTACCTCATATGTGTTACCTAAAGCAGGTCCTTTGACTGACTGATTCTTTTCTTCAGGATATACTTTGATATTCTTATTTTAAATACATTTCAGCACATATCTACCTCCCCTTCCCACATCCCACATGCCACCACCCGCACCCACACCCACACCCCCCACAACCTACATCATTCTTTTTAAAACAAGTTATTAACATACAAAACTGAAGTATTCCCTTTATAAATTAAATGGTTGTATATATCTCCAAAGAAAAGGCAATGGCAAAGAAAAAGGTTATAGCAAACTTCCCCTGATTTGTATATGACTTTCATCTTCAGGAACAACCAATTATTTGCAAAGATCTGAAGCTATGGAGAAGGCCTGTTGTTAGGTTCTTGAATGAAAAATGCTGAAAAGTTATAACAACTGTACAATATATGGTCTAGTTTTAAATGTCTTTCTTCCTCCAGTCACCAAGGCAAACCTTCACAACACTGTCCATATTTATGTTGTTCACTTTGTAAAGGTCTCTGTGGCAACTAATTACTCTTCCAAACATTATATTCCTTCCCAACTGATATTTATCTTGGATAAAGAGCTAACATACACTCTGTAATATATATATATATATATATATATATATATATATATATATATATATATATATATATATATATATATATATTTTTTTTTTTTTTACAGAGTCAATAGCATCCTGGGTTCAACTCAGCATGACTAGAATGCAGAAAGTGAGAGAAAGTTTGTTTTGTTTGCTTTTATGTGGTAGTAGACTAAGCCTGACACGGTCTTCCAACAGATAGAGATGGAGAAATGAGGAATATGAAGACACTTGACACAATGGAAGTAACCATAGCAGTATGTGTTTGATGTATGATTGAAAGGGTGAACTATGAGCTTGCTTGTGTTTTAGAGTCCCTTTCCATCAGGAAAAAAACAACTTTCTGTAAAGTAAATGTTGTGTAAAACTGTACTGGATTAGTCTATGATGTCTGGCTCATAAGAAAAGATATATTGATGCGATTGCCATTTCATTTTAGGTCACTCATCCATTGTGGAAATGTCACTTGGTTTTAGATGCTACGTTTAGGTAGATAGTATGTTTCTGTTGTTGGATTAGGCGAGAAGGGGATCCATTGGGGTTAGTGCTGTCGATAGCAGCATTGACTAAGTGTCTTAAGTAAAGGCATTCATTTTGGTGTAGTCACAAGTTCTTGGTGTGTCAAATTGAACCATTGTAAAGATTAAAGTGTGTTTAGCTGGAACCAGAACCAGGTTGAACAAGGTTTTGAATTTGTGCTGTACAGGTGATGGAGTATGGGGTGTGCTTAATGATTTGGATGCTTTTCAACCAGGTTTTGACTGTGGCTGGCATGTGGGCATTTTTAAAACAGGACAGTGATTGAGTTTTCAGGCCAATCGCAGATCACAGACAGATATTGGGGTATATGATGGCTGTTCAGCAGTCATCCAGGCAGGGGCAATGATGTTGTTGCTACATATCCATTTGATAAGAAACTAAAGCTGAAAGGAAATGCAGTATAAAAGAAAAACAGGGAGGTAGGACTGCTATATTTCTTATGGGTTATAGGGCTTGCAGCTTGCAGATTTATCCTTTGTTTTATCTTTCTGGTAATATATGTTGTTTATTTTTTCTAGACTTTTGAATCAACTGGTTTTCGGGAGTCGATGAATCAACGAAAATGATGGTTGACTTTGGGGAGGATTGCCTTTCTGACTGAAATGCAGCTCAAGGAGTGGAATTAGAAGTGTTTTCCACTTGCCAATATGTTCTGTTACTTTTTTAAGTACTGGTGTTTAATTACATTTGCAAATGTCATCAAGGTTGCTTGTGATTAGGATACTGAGATCAATCCTGCAGTGGTCCATCAAATTCCACTTGAATGAATTGAGGGGTAGAATTTCAGATTTGCATTTCTATTGTACCCAGACACTTTCCCAGAGGTTGAGAGTGCAAAAATAAGTGGTATATATATACAACTCAAACTACTAACATATTACCAGAATATGTCTTACCCACCAGCATTTACAGAAATTCAAAGAAGACATAACTAAAGCCATAACATGACTGAACATACAGTACATTTGGGCATTGGCTTGGTGAGAATGAGCAGAGGTGTAACACAAATGGGAACAGAGAGAATAAAGAAAAAGGGAAAATATTCAAAGCCCAAAAAAATATTACACAGACATAGAGGGGAGGTAGGCGAAAATAAGGTATGAAGGTTTAAGGTTGAGTTGAGAAGCAAATTAGAGAAAGCAGTGTGAGCTTATTCAGATTACTAAGTCTCATGGATAGTGTGAGTATTTTAATTTACCACCGACCATTTACACAGTGATTGCCTGTTTAGTAGTGCATTATACACTGAGCCTATTTAATGGAAATGCATCAATTATTGGACATTGGCCTGTTTTCTCATCCCCATTCTCTGAATTCAGACAAACATAATTTGTTTCTCTTTCCCTTGTCATAGTTTAAGTTGCTTCAACATGAACTCCCACACAACTTCATCAGTGTTGTCAGATTCTCTTTCATCAATACGGTTAATACAATATTTTCACACATCCTGCATGTTTGAACTCCCAAAATAGCTTAAGCATGAATATCACTCGCCAATTTCTCAAACATGACAAGCAGATCCTAAATCTCTTTTGTACCTCTATGTGTCAGTGTTTTCTTCTTGGAAGTCCTCAATTTGTCTTTGGTTAAAAGCCAGGCTGGTTTTATCTGGTTTAGACCTGTCCACATTAAATCCAGCACAGATTTTTTGATTAATAGAAGATTTACTTCATCTGAACCAAGTGGCACCAGTTCATTAGTGTTGGTGGATGCATGCCACCAACATTTAACATTTTTCATCTTTGTGATGCAAAGAGACATGACTTGCCATTGCTCATGTTAGAACTGTAGAAACAACAAATGATGTCTAGGCTACTGGGTGCCAGGTTGCAGAATCCAGCATGCATTCACATAATGCTTTTTGTGCAATGTTGAGGATGTTTGTTGGTGCCATTGACCTGTGATTCGGAATGATGCCATGCCATTGTGTATTGTGAGTGCACACACGTGTCTGCTAGCATTGCCTTGGCAGTGCATGCTCATCTGATCCTTCTACCCCACAGTGCAGTAGGAAATATCCAACATGGACTGCATTGAACTGCAAATAGACTGAGATGAATGCATGGCTGGATGATTGGCTATGCTGTCTTATGCCAGATTTTGAATGAACATTCAATTAAGTGTATGAGCCATTTAGCTAAATATTAAATGTATACATTAAATTAACCATTTAGTTAAATATACAAGCAGATATCACTTGGCTTTGCACACACATACACATGTATATACAGTACGTATATCAAATGAGAAGCATACAACCAAGACTAGATACTGAAATACGGAAGTACTTGAACAGACCTGTATAATTAGAGACACATGTGAAGTCATTTTCCCCCAATGTTACAGCGCCCAGAAAGGATTATGTATAAAAAAGTGCTGTAATTCCTACATGGTTAAATACTCCAAAGACATGCACTTTAACCACATTTCTTGATTACAAATCTAAAATTGTGGAGTGCAGAGCTGAATCTTTGTCGAAAATATTATGGAACTCACTAATTTAAGGCACAAATTGGGTTTATAATTTCATTTCTACTACTTAGACCAATGTTATGTCCTGTCATCAAGAAAAATGCGATATGACAACCTGTACTATTATATTTATTATAATTAATGAAATGTAACAGTAACCTCAGAGTTGCATTCAAATATAAAGCTCCAGCTGCACCATTCTGTGAACAGCCAGTTTGACTTGCTAATCTGTGTAAGCAACTTTTGTCAAATATCCAGCATCCTGATTTGATTTTACAGGCAAAAATGGCTTGCATTGAGAAAGGCTTTAGTGATATTGGGAGGAGAGAGTGATACATTTTCCGTTTGGAGTCAATTAATGGACCCTCACAATCTTTTGCATTTTCACATTTATTACTTGTTTCAGTTTCATAAATACCTGAGATGTGAAACAGGATAGCAAAAAATACTAAAGTGTCACGACTTTATGGAGATTGATACATGAGGTACAAAAACCATTTCACTAATGAGAAATCAAGATTGATATTTAAATATGGGTTTAAGAGGAACTGTAATGAAAGAGCAGGTTATAAAAACATAGCTAATCTAGAGAATGAACTTTGGCAACCTTAAAGGAAAGTGTCATATTATCATGGATTGATCTGATACTGGCATCATATTCTGGCATGTTTGAGATTTTCACAAGTGCAGTATCCTCACATGTGTAGTCTGGTATTAAATGTCTGCTGTACAATGGATGAAATCTGATCATTGCAGCTCAGGATCATTGCTATTGGTATGTCATTTTGAGAAGGCTTCAAGACCTGCACTTCAGTTTCACAGGACAAGGTCTGTGAAAGGATTTATTGTATTATTTTTGTATTATTCATTTAATATTTTTGTATTTATTTGTATCTTTTGTTAGGCACATGTATACATGGAGATCGTTTTTTATGGTGTCTTTAACTGGACATTTTGCACACCCATTTTTAGCTTACAGATGCCGCTGCTTCATGTGAAACTCACTCTGTCACTGGCTGGTTCTGTGGTATCCTGTGGCAACCGCACATGGATTGGCTGCGCAGGTAAATTAAGACGTTAAGACTTTTCTTCGTCACCCCCTTCCTCTGATGTAGCTGACGAGTATGGTGCTTTGCAGTGCATCCTGGCACAGCAGGCGTTGTCACTCCTAGGCTCATAATCACAGCAATAGAACTCTCATTGTCCCCTTTATAGACTTACCTTCTGATGGTCCCCCGGGGTTGTGAGATGTCTTTGAAGTTTTATTGTTCTTCTCCTGTTGGGACTCTGCACTCTGAATTTGTCTCCAGGCAGTTTGTTTCTATACCATGAAAAGAAAATGTCTTGAAACACTAGATTTGGAGACTGCAGAGTGAGCAACAGTGTTATGAGGGTATTTGTTTTTAAACACCAGCTAGATGTGTTCCCTGCTGACATGAAATATCAAATTTGACGGTTGGGAATTGTAGTTCCCAACAGCAAACTCACAGAACTCAAAATGTGCAAAGCCCCCAACATTTATTACTGTGGCACAATGCTTTTCTCTAAAATTAGAGAAAAGCATTGTGCCACAGTGAAAAGAGTGAAAGGCTGAATTAATTTAGCTAGTTTTAACAAGATTACTACTATCAAAAAGGTCAGATGCACTCTTCTGTGCTTTATCTCCAGTACTTTCAATGAACCTCTCTTTGAGTCATTTGCTAATTTTATGAGTGTTTCTTGAAACATGTAATTACTACATGTTACAAATAATATGTGAAATTTCCATTTTTTCCATGACATCCTGGGACTGAATGTGCCATGTCAAATTCCTTTGTAGGCTACTGCTAGAGGACAAATCAAACCACTAGCCTACCACAAATGTGCATTTTCAGACATTAACAGTTTGGGGAAAGTGATCGTATGTTCTATTAGTTATGAAAGTTTATTTTTTGTTGATTCAAAAGGATATTCAAACTGACAAAATTGGTGTATTGTCCAGTTTAAATTATGTTGAAGA
The DNA here is from genome assembly GCF_963514075.1 of Conger conger. Taxonomy (NCBI): domain Eukaryota; kingdom Metazoa; phylum Chordata; class Actinopteri; order Anguilliformes; family Congridae; genus Conger; species Conger conger. Next base: position 64,372,192 of record NC_083761.1, on the reverse strand, counting down.
CACAAACTTCTTAATTGCATTTCTGTATAGCAAACACACCTGAAGACATAGGCGTTGCATGTAATCTCAGAAATAGGCCTACAATAAAATGTCAGCAAGTGTATTATGTATGCGTTATTTACTGTTTGCAGATGATTGTAACCATTGTCTACAAATTGTAGCAATTAACAATTTGTCATTCAGCAATGACAAAACTGAAATAGCCCATCCACCAAGCTTTCTGCACAAATCAATCTATGCATAAACAAGAAACAATTGTTAAATGATTCATGCAGAATCATTGCACTCTTCCCATTGTTGCACGACCACATCCTTTAGCCTACAGTAGTTTATCGGCTACACTAGCCGACTCAAGGTGTGTGCCTCGTTTAGGATATTTGGAAATTATTCTTGATTGAAAACAAAATGGATATCCTAATTATCAGTGTCACTGGAGACAGGGGAAGTGGCAGGGACAGTGGCAAGGGATAAATTCTGCCAATAAACTGGGCTTTACGGAGCATTTCCCCACAGAACTCATTTGGATTTGTGATTCCTTTGTGTTTCTCAGTCAGACTCTGGCAGGATGTGTGAAACGCCACAAAAAATCCTCCAAATGAGATCCAAGAAAAGGAAATGCTCAGAAAAGCGCAATTTATCACCGCTATGGCAAGCAATTCATGGCCATGCTAAAGCACAGAATCCTGAGCACCTTATGCCATAGGCCTGCCTACAGCAGACTACATAACTTCTATCATTTTATGGCAACCTGCATGATCCCGTGATACAAAAATAAAAAATACTTCAAACTTAAAGCTGAATTTAACTCTTGAGAAACTCCTGGAAAATTCATTTCACATCATTTTGGGAAACACAAGTACATTTTTAAGAGCTGTCTTGAAATTGTTAATTTAGCATGAATTAATTCATAAATAAAGACAGATCCCCATTTTGGAGAATCCCCATTCATAAATGAATTTAGACTTAGACAAGGCTTAATCTTTATCTGTGAAACTGGCACTTAAAGGAATGGATTCAATGAACACATTCAAAACCTTTTTAACTTTCTATAAACCTGCAATCATATAATTCACATACAAATTAATATTAAAGAATATTATGATTAAAATATTTGAAACTGTGCCCCCTTAATAATTAATCAGCCAGAACCATTGAACAGTTCCATGGTGAATCATCCTTTATCATCATGTCATTTCTCATGTGTTCATTCATATTGCATATTGAAATTTGCCATAGATAACACCCTGAAGCTTTCAGCTTGGCCAGTAATACATAACAATCCCATTCATCATGTGCTGAAAATCAGGCTTATCCCTCAAGTGACAAGCTGTCACATCTGACCCAGATATATACGTTTATTGATATCTGAATGGTAATATATTTGATCCTTCCAAAGCAATATATAAGTCAAGCAATATATCCTCAATAAATACATAATTGTTTTATGGCTTCTGCCTTAATTTGGAGTGATATGATGATCAGGTGATGACATAACCTTTGGGGTCATATTTGACCCTAGTCAAAAGCAATACATTCTGCCAATGCAACTTCATGAAGGAAACTTCATAACAATATAAAATTATATCAACAGATTTATTTGGCAGGTAAAATTATGTTCCAAATTAAAATGATTGTATAGATGTGCCTAATTAATATGTCAGAGGGTATATTTAAAATGTTTAAGTTATAAACATTGACTGTAAAGTTGGAAATGTGGTATTTGGCACAGAGGGTAGGGCTACAGCCCAATTCTGGGCTGTAGCATGAAGTAGGAGATGTCTGTAGCTCAGTGGCTGTAGAATAGTTTAGCATCAGCAAATACAGAGCTTGTGAATAGTATCACAGACTTATTGATTATTTTCACAAATAAATATCAGAGAACCATGTCATATCCCATTCAAAACACGGTTGTATTCAGTGTATCACAATATTACCTCAATAACATTATACACACTGACATTATGGACACAGGCATCTGCCAAGCAAGTAAATGATAATAATAATATGAAATGTAATTTAAAATGTATTGGAGACTTTTTAAAAATATTATTATTTAAAAAATAATCATTTTATAAATAAAAAAATTCATCTGCTGCTGTCTGGATAAATGTAATAAATTGCTTCTGAATTTTGGGAGCAATCGATAAAATGCAGGCACTTCACTCTGATTTGAAGAGTTTCTGTGCATTACATAAAATTTAATTTACTCTGATTTAAAAAGCCAGGCTCCATCAGTGATCACAATACTTTTTTTTACCACTGCCTGTAACTTCTTCTTTTGCGAGACTGTATACACTCAGTAAGTGTCAGATTTTGGGGGACAGAAGAACCAATCGCATGAGAAAGGGTATGAGAAAAATGGCAGGTTTAATGAGGTAAACAGGGGACAAATCCAAAATGTAATCCAGGGACAGGCGATGGTCGAAATCCAGGTGGACAGGTATATGTGGGGCAGGCAGAGTTCAATGACCAGAAAAATCCAAAAAGAGCAAAACCAGACAGAATGACAAAAGTGTACGGGGAAAGGGAGGCTAAAACCAGGGGGGAGGAATATAAGGGCTCAGAACTTGGAAACAGGAAGAGACAAACTAGCAAAGAGCAACTGAAAAGGACAGGTATAAATACACAATGAGACAACCTAGGCGGGGTATGGGAGTGAGGGCGGTCTAACAAATAAACAGGTGAGACACATGAAAGGGCAATCATCTACAAACGTGAATGAAGAACGAGCAGGAAGTAAGAAAAGCGAGACTGAGAAGGAATCCTGGGAAACTGGAAAATTCCGAAAAGCACCCGAATAGTGAATCACGCAGACAGGGTAGTGACTCGAGCTAGAGCTACATAGAGACACAGACATCACAGGGGAAGATGAGTGTAATGAAATATGAATGAAAACAGAAAAATAAAAAATTTGAAAAAGAATAAATGTACAAGAATAAGGAATTTAATAAACAGACAGTATATAGGATCATGACAGTATTAGGTATTTATTACACTGATTTTTGTAGACTTATTAAGTCTTCTGCTACTGTAGCCTATCCACTTAGAGTTTTGACACGTTGTGTGTTCAGAGATGCCCTTCTGCATACCACTGTTGTAATATGTTATTTGTTTTGCTGCCACCTTCCTGTTAGCTTTGGCCAGTCTGGCCATTATCCTTGGACCTCTCTCATTAACAATGCGTTTCTGCCTGCAGAACTGCTGCTCACTAGATGTTTTTTTTTTTTTTCACTCCATTCACTGTAAAGTCTAGAGATTATTGTGTGTGAAAATCCCAGGAGATCAGCAGTTTCTGAGATACTCAAACCACCCTGCCTGACATCAACAATGTATTTTACATGTTGCAATCTGGGTCATATCTGACCCCAGTTGAGCATTAGTGTGTGCAAAACATGTTGGTCGCTTGAGGGTTAAACTGTTAAATGTATGAATTGCCACAAAAAATAAATAGAGATGCAATAAGTCTCTAGAGCTTTGTTGAATCAGGGGAGATTTTGCTCACTGGATTTGCTCAATGTTTTCTCGGTGAGTTTGTTTCCAGGAATATCTTCGTGTTTCTCAAGCATGCACAGCGGAGCCTTTGCTTACAAAGAGGGATCTCCTTCAGGCATTGCTTCCCTTTGAAGTTCACTTGTTTTGATTGTCACAGAAAGACAGTAGAAGAATGTTTCAGATGAAAGTATAAAGCACTGTATAATGTTCATGCAAATGATGAGACAGCATGATTTTTTTTCACACAACATTGAACCTAACCATTCTGTTCTATTAAATAATTGCCTTTGTAGCCATTAACAACCACAGTAACCAACATTATATGAGGGGCAGGAGTTTTAATTACTTGTATACTTGCATGCTATTTAAAAGACCTGTCCTGGCCAAGGGTTGCAGAATAAATAATAAATGAATAGCATTATGAATTCATTAAAAGTGCTTGTTCGGGTGTTTGAGAGACTGATACCTTGTCCATTCTTTAATTGCTGCTCAAGTGTGATTTATTGACAATCACCGTGAAGCCTACAAGACTGATGATCTTCCGATTTAACAGCGATGACACAATGTAAGCAATGTGGGTGGTGGTTGAGATGTGAGGCTCTGATGGGTGACTGGATATGCCGTGACAGAAGATAATGATTCATAATTAATGTGATAATGCTTAGGCAAGTGACTTTTGATTGTTCTGATATGATGTATCTCACAAAATACATCAAGCATGAGATCTAAATATATAATCACAGTGAAATAAGTGTTTCTCGCTCTACAAGTTGAAAAGTGTTACGTGGACCACTATATTCTCTTGTTTCTGTCTCTGTCTATAGCCTGTGTCCTTTAATTATATATCATACACTAATGGTGTTATGTTAATCTCCTCAAGTAAAATGATATGCTTCATCATCAGAATGAAATGTTACATGTATTGCAGCTTATTTAATGTTTCTAAAATGGCCATGCAATGCAATGAACATGCATTATATAATCTGTTCATACAGCATTATGAAAACTATGCTGAGTTTCCACGTGACATGTTTCTTAGCCAATATACACTGAAAAAGTGCTCTTATCATATTGAAGTATCATTAAACCATCACCATTTAAATTTTGACTGTCTTCTGGAACTAAATATTTTACTACTATATAAAAATGAATATTAACACAAAATACCCCACAAAAAAAAGGAAATAATATTCCCAAACATTACCCACCCTAGACATTCTATGTGAAGTGGCTATTAGCTATTTTCTACTGACACACTAATGTAGAAAAAAAAACAAAGAAAAACTGAAATTGTACCACTGTCCAAATATCTATGGACTGCACTGTAGCATGAATGACTCTTTACCATTATACACTAAGTTTGAATGTTACTGTACGTATCATCATAAAGGTGACTTGCCCAGCTGACTATACTGATGGATAAGTGAAAACCTGAGGGGATAAATAAACCAATTCTTTTCATTTCAACAAAACAACTTATTCATGCAATTGATGTGTTGAAGTATGATTGTTAGCTTCACCATTGATTGTATGTTTGCATTTTTCCAGTAACTGGAAATATATTGAAAATGAACATGTTATCAAAAAGGATGGCATTAGAGCAAGGGCACATTTATGGCACACATCATTAAGTACAGTTTTGATATGATTTATGTGTATGGACTGAGATTGAATATGGGAAGCTTTGGATATCACAACCCTAATAGAATGCTTCAACAGCAGTAGCACACTTGAAATTGCTTTGTGTGTGAGTGGAGCAGTGAAGCTTAAAATATGTTCATCGCAGCAGGATACAAAAACATAACATTGCAATATTTATTTTTCAATTACGATGGAAGCAAAAAGAAACAAAATGGTGCTCTGCTGGGGTGACATGGGATGGATACAAACTAATGCAGATGACAAAATTTGTTAGGTGCAGTTGTTTGCCTATAGGCTAAAAAATGATGTAAATTAACACTGCTAAACAATATGTTTCAGTGCATCACCATTATAAGTATAAGCATGTGTACAATAGGCAGTACAAAGCAAATTTCAAGCCATCACAGTCCAGCTCCAATACAATTTTAATGAGCTACAAAGCAAACAGAAAAGTAGCCTTGAGTACTGCACTGTCAGAATGGCAACTTAGTGGAACCTGAAGTCATCTTTTATCTCATTCAGTATTAATAATATAATATAATATTGCAAAGCCTTGGGAGATCATAGGTTTGATAAGGAGTTTTGCTGCAGATATCTATAAAACGGATGCTCAAGTAGGAAATACCTTCTCAATTTTAATTTTTGTCATCGGCTTTCCTCCAGGCATTTAAAATAAATGCAATTCTCTTTTTGCATTTGCAGTCTGGATAAATAGTATAAGGTAGTTCAAAGGCATTTATTCGCTTGCTGTCCAAAATTCATACCCAATTTCTGGCTAACAATGAAATGGGATATTAGGTCAAGCAACAGTCTTAAACTTTAACTTCAGTTTGCATGCAAGGTATAGTACTACGTTAACTTAGAATCTGTTTGAATACAGAGCTAGCAAACCCATTCATTTATGATCTTAAGATCTTCCACAAGGCATCTCCTAACAATATCCTCTCTATAAAGTTTTTTTTCTTTTTTATATTGAATTTGAAAATATATTTAAACAATGGAAAATACTCTTTTTACCCTTGGAAGAGGACAGATCTCTGGAAGTTTGCTTTGGCCACTTTCCCGTTCAAAGCAATGGGTAAACTGATGCCTTGGAGTCTTTTCGATAATTAACATCAAATGTCCCACGCTCTTTGTGGGTGGCTCTGCAGCTATCAAACTGTCACTGCTGAACTGTAGCACTGCAGCACTGCAGCAGTCTGTGCTTGAAACAAAATATGTGTTTAGCTGTTGGAATGAATTATTTCTCCTTACTCCACACTACCTTCACCAGTAAATATGTCATTGATTGCCCACACTCCTTATTTAAAGGCAGAGAGTAATATCCATTGGAAAAAGGGATAGTAAAGAACTAAAGGACAATGACAGTCATAGTCACGCTGATGGTTTCTCAATGCATAAATGCCAGGTGTTTATCATGGAATAGAATGTCCCGTGCTATGTAGTGTTAAGTTAACTGGTCCACTTACAGATTGAGGAATACTTGGCAACCCTTGTTGACTTTTTCATTATTATTTTAAAGGCAAAGTCATGATACCTGCCCCACACTCGACCTTCATAATACATCATTAGTTAAGTGAATTTGAATTGTGTCGCAACTAGAAAATATTATTTAAAAAAATAAAATAATAAATCGCAGACCAAAAGGAAACCGGTTTTCAGTAGCCATCCTCTAGAATTTTCTTTTCATGGTACATGGAGATAAATGCAACACCTACCACAACTCAAAACTGAAAGAAACATGCATACCAATTAAGTTTAACAGTGTAATGAACATTAATCATCTTTCGGGTTGAAATAAGTTTAAAAGTGGCTATTCCTTTGGTTTTGGTGGATTTAGCCTCCACCCATGGTGACTCGCAGTCATAACAGGTTTATTCTATACTTCAGTTCCCATAGTTCCCCACGACATGAAGACGCTCCGAAACATGCATGCTTTGCCTTACAAGTGCATCCACCCATGAGAGAAGATGCAGACAACAACAGAACAAAAACAAGACAGAGACAGTAAGTGAAACAAGGATAATAACAGAGGACAAAGAAAATAACTGAAGAGAGACAATAAGCATCACACACAGTAATATTGTACTGTAAACAAATACAACTGGGCTCAAACTCCTCCTCCTCTTGTGTTTATGCCGCTCAAACCGTAGTCTGTAGAGAAATAAAGATGAAGGGCCCATTACATCACCCACTGGCTATCCATGTTGTACAATTTGGAGCCAGAGACTGCACAGTAGGTGAAGCTGAAGATGCTTCTTCACTAAGCGTTTGAAAGAGTAATCTGTCCCTGGTTCATCTAAAATGTGTTGCTGTATTCTCCTAATAACACAATACCTTAAATAAAATCGACATATGGGGAGGCTTTAGATGAAGAAAAAACACAGATTGTGAGGACATTTTATTGTGAGTAAAATTTATTGACTTCATATTTTGACCGCAGTTGTACTATTGACTTTACATTGAAAAGGGGTCTGAATGACCTATACTGGAGCCAACCGTAGTGGGGCTAGTGAGCACCGTCTCTTAGCGCTCTCAGCATGACCAGGAAATTAGCTTCAAAAAAGAAGCCACCACTGCAGGAAGTATGCACTCGCAACACTCGTTTCTTCCATAGGTTTCCATGCAAGTGCTCCGTAACTTTAACCCAGTTTCCCATATTATTCTCTCTTATTCCCACTGTTTTTTTTACAACCACTTCCATCTTTGAGGTAAAGAAAATGACGTTGACATGGTCTATCGAAATGAAATTAAAGGCTGTAAATGCTCAATGGTGCTAGAGAAATGCCAGTGGGAATATGTCTCAAATATGGTATTTGTTCAGATTAAAAAATCATAGACACTACAAAGTAACAGCTTGGAGTATAGTAGTTTCATGGGTATTTTGAATATGACTAAGGCCAGGAAGAATGGGGGGAAATTCCAATGCGAGAATTGAAAGACTCTTAGCTGGCTACAGAAAGCGTTTGCCAGCTGTTATATAGTTTCCCAAGGAGAAGTTACAAAGTACTAACTGACAGGGCTCCCAAACCTTTGCAAAGGGCCTTTTTCCTTTTTTTTATTATTTTGAAACTATAAACAATTTAAAGAAAATGTTGCAGAAATGTGTCATGTTTAACTTTGTACAATTTCGAGGTTAGGTTCGCTTCTATTCACCATGATATTAATTGTAAAATGCTTTTTGACAAGGGGTGCCCAAAATTTTTTCATAGGACTGTAAGGAGGTGTGCAATGTATATCTTTGGTGATCTTGTCTTTTTGGCACCAGCTGCAATACGGGAACTGGCCACTGGGTACAGCAGAGCTTCAGAGCTAATTTTGAGTGCTGGAGGCCTGGCCGTACCTCAGATTATTATGAGTTTAGGTTTATTCTGGAAAACAAATGGAATATTGGAATAATTTTTGCCAAAATATAATTTTCAGCCGAATACAAGGGTAGACAACAAAAATGATGGGAAGAATTATTAGCATAAAGGAAAACTGCCTGTGGAGTGGTGGAATGAACGGCAGTGTCCATTTACAAAAATGACACATCTAGCAGTGTTTACAGCTGCTATTTATGTGGCAAAGGTATACACTGTAATATGAAACAAATATGATAAAAGGCTGTATCCCACTCTGTCTGAAAATTAGACTACTTTATTGTTTGAGTATACTCAAACACACTACTGTAGCTCTTAGAGACCTTACACAGGCCTTTAAAGTGTGAAGACCCCCTTAAAGGTCATTCAATTACTTCATAATGTTGTGATTCAACATTATTTTTTTAATGCATTTGGACAGTCATATCCAACTACTATCTCCAAAACATTTCTAAAGCATGTAATATTAGTCACTGGCATGCAGAGGCTGGCAAGAGGGTCACATATTCCAGTTTTGAATTTGGCTTCCTTACTGAAACAAACAAGAACTGCTCCAGACAAGATTGTTGCAGGGGATACCTGTATCTGGGCAGTGGGCATAAGTATCTGGGCAGTGGTACAATTTCAGTTTTTTTAGCTCTGTACTCCAGCACATTGCATTTGAAATGGTGGATGGATATGAGGTTAAATTGCAGACTTTCACCTTTAATTTGAGGGTATTTACATCCATATCCAGTGATCCATGTAGGAATTACATTACTTTATATCCATAATCCCCCCATTTTAGGGGACCAAAAATTGGACATTGGACATTTGGCTTCTGAGCTTGTTTTGATTAGTCTGGTGAATCCAATATCTGCTTTGGTGCAGGTATACGAATGCCTTCAGTATCTAGTCTTGATTATAGGCCTTTATTTTATTTTATTTTATTTTATTTTATTTTATTTTATTTTATTTTATTTTATTTTATTTTATTTTCATGTTATTGGCATTTGTCAACATGAGTAAACGCAGTAAATAAAGGTCAGGGACATAACCAAACAATAGGCTTACTGAAACAAGCTATTTGTAACATCATTAAGAAGGAAGAAAGCACTGGTGTATGTTTGAGATCAGTGTCTCATTGGATGAAGCACTGTCCAATGTATTTGAAGGAATTTGATTGGACATGAGCAGATAAGATGCTTCTGCACACTTCAGACTTCATTCTGCTGCAACTATTAGCAGTTACATTATCAATGGAGGCAAGGAGAGTAGTCACTGACACATCCACGGCCATCTCCTGAAGAGTGTTGATGATCTGTCGGACGGGGGTTGGGGGTTTTTCCTCATTATGGCAAGAATTATTAGGTCGTCAACTGTAGAGGTCTTCCTTAGCCTACCAGCCCCAATTACTGAGGTGCTCTCTCTTTCTTCTTAATGATGTTCCAAACTGTTTATTTTGGTAAGCCTATTGTTTGGCCTATGTCTCTGACAGTTTTTTATTTTGTATTTTTGATTTTTTTTGCAGATTGGATGAATGCAAATTTTCTAAAAATGTAATGACAAAAAAACAGAAATTGTACTCATATGAGGGAATGGAAAGATAAAATACTTACCAAACTTGCTGAAGTTAAATCACAAGTAAGAAATATTGGCATCATACTTTACCCTGAACTAGGTGTAAAGCCTCACATAGACGATGTAAATGTAACTTTGTAAATATACATGTAAAAACTATGTAACCAGGACTGCACTTGAGAAATAAAACACGTGTCAGGTCATTCCTCTCTCTGCAAGATGCTAAGTTGACACATGGATTTGTTTTTAGTCACCTTGTTTACTGTAATGCACAGTTGATGGGACTGCCTGAATTTGAACAAAAACAAGTAAATCTGAACACATGATTCCTATCCTGGCCTCCTTGCACTGGCTACCGGTAACTTTTTTGATTGATTATAAAGTACTTTTACTGGTTTATAAAGTTCTTTATGGTTTAGTGCCATCATACATTCATACCACTCCCACGACCACTGGTTAAATAGGCAAGCGCACCTGGATTGTATAACAAATCAGTCCAGCATTTAAGCAAGCAGAAAACTAAACAAAATGCCTTTATCCTTCACCCACATGGGATTCTGGCCAAAATAACAAATGGAAATAATAAAGGTAAAAGAAAAGCACAGGTTGCTTCTTAGCTTTTCAGCAGCTCACAGCTTTTCAGCTCCTCTCTGCTCACACTTTCCCCTGTCTCAGATATCTACTGTGGAAAGAAGCACTCTACCACACACCTCCACCATCAGAATGGAGCTGGGGACCATTCAGCTTGACTAACTCCACCCCCTCCCGGGTTTCGGCACCAAATTGTCACATGTCATGACACACCCCTGGGAGAACAGAAGAGCTGTACACTGACACTTTGTCAGTTCACAGTGACCTTCACCTTTGACCCCCAAAATCCAATTATTCCAAGTGGACGTTTGTACAAAATTTGAAGAAATTCTCTCAAGGCATGCCCGAGATATCACGTTCACAAGAATGGGATGGACGGAAGGACGGAAAACGGGCTGTCGCCGGCACGGAGGCATAAAAAGGCCAGGCCCAAAAGAGGCCCAAGGAGTTTTTAGAATAATAAATACAAAATAAGTAGATAATAAATAAGTAGACAAGAACACGGTATTTGGCAGAAGTGAATACAGAGACAGGTTCAAACTCAACTTAAATGTATTTGTGGGTTCCACCTAAAATTTTCCTAATTGTTTCTGTTCATTCATTAACTGATGTCCTGTGATTCCATCTCTAAGGCAGCTAATTCAAAAGGTTGCAATCATATACTCAGCCAACACTGCTACGCTTATGAGGTACTTCATTATAACAAAGGTAATAATGCTTGTAAGTCATGATGACAAATTCCAGCACAGAAGCTGCAAGTCTTTGCAAAGTAAATGTTTACGTTCTGTGGACACAGGCATTTGTTTTTCACCTCTACAATAACATTGGCAGTAGGTGCCGTCTTGTGAGGTTGATCGGCACCCTTTGGATCAGGGGTCAGAATGAAACAAATATATCAGTTTAGTGTAAATACCAGCTTTGTGAAGGTCATGACATGCCATGTTTTGCTGACACTGGGTCACAGAGGTCAATCAGAGGTGTTGATTCGATTCTGATGTCATTCCCGAGACCATAGTTTTGGAGTGTTTAGCAGCTATCCTGTTAATTGTCCATCTGTCTCTGTCAGTGAGCTTGACTTGTGACCACGGATCCTCTTTGTCATGTTTACGGATCCTCTTTGTCATGTTTGGCATATAATTATTGGCACTGCTCCCCTTGCCACATTAAATAATTTACAGTTTGCGCTTTTGGGACCAAAGTTCCTGAACTATTTGCCTTCTTTGGAATATGTTTAGTTACCCCTCAGGTATGGCCCCTTTTCTTGACTCAAGCTTGAAAATGATATACCCAAAATAAAATGGTTACTATTCTTGAACCCTTTTGACTACAGGCATAATCCAGGTGTCATCTGAAAGGTAACCCATTGGGGCTTGTCAATATTACTCCAAATATTACTAAAACAAAGTTTATAAAGAACTACACTAAACTATGCAACACTTTTTATCCTATACATATACTTTTTTATATGTCTGTCAAATACCCAACCCCCATCAACAAGTCAACTTAAGCACTCTATTGTGGAGTCAACTGTGTTTTCGCTGTCTTCCCCACAAAAATCTCAAGTTTTTACCGAAGCGCAACAGTCTCAGTGTGCATATTGGCAGGGAGCCATTTCGAAGCCAGGTACAGAAGTTATACACAGTCACTAAAAAAACTATATTTTTACTCTGAATTTGGTATTAAGACATACAGATTCCACAGAAAGCCATGTATTGTTTTACAACATTAAGATGAAAACCTAAAACAACCAAAAATGAAAAGGCCATCGCGACTTCCGACTGATTATGATCGAAAGGGTTGCATATCACAAATAAGGCACAGAAGGCCCATTTGTAATTAGTGAGTGATTTTAAAATTACATTGGTTTTTCCCATGACCGAAACATCTTCTGTCAAACTGAGAGAGCACAAAACATCTTCCAGAGTGCATGCTGCCAGCTGCTGCTTCTTTTCCTTCTTTTCCTAGCTGAGCTAAACTGTTTGGTCAATGTGCTACACTTAATGTGCAATTGGTAGAGGCAGACTGCATGTGTCTGATTTACTGTAACAAAAGACTCAGTACTTGCCTGGTACCCATCTGTCAGTGTGTTATTCTGTTGTTCCAATTTGGAATTGTAATACAATTCCCATGAAGCACTTCACCAACACTTCAATTGACATCATAAACAATTATATTACAATGAACTATGGGAGCTTAAGGCAAGGGAAAAGCAGAGATAGCTGCCAGGAGCACCATATTGGCATGCCAAATTGGTTGACAGTAAGAAAGTACCTGTAAACACACAGATGCGCACACAATTTGACAAATACAGTAGGCTATATGTTTGTATGATTGCATCAATTGTTTATTGATAATTCAATCCATAGATCAGAAAAATATGCTACAGACTGAACACTGTAAGAACATATAGGCTTTAGGTCTCAGCTTTATCAAGCCATCAGAGGTTTCAGTGTGCCTGTGCTACAATGTGCTTTGCCATTAATCAGACGGTGATATGGCCGAGATTGTTTCCCATGCAGAGCTCACAGACAGTATGACGTTTGTCTTGGCTGGCTGAGTATTTCAGTGTTAAATCAAAGCAGATTTCTGCATTTACCCAGCCCTCTGGGGAAGTCATTACATACAGCATAGTAAATTCCATTGCCTAGCAGGAAGCCGCTCTCAGCTTCACAAATGAGAGCCAACCAATTCTAATTATGCATACAGCTCAATCAACTAAAAAAGGATGGATAGGGGAACACTTAACACTGATAAACTGCTGATTACTGTATTTCTATAAAGTTCTTACCATTGGCATATAAAGTAAATGTGTCTATTTGAGTTTGTGATAAGCATTCAGAAATTACCGTACAGCAATCTAAAGTTCAGTCATATACTAAACTCTGTCTGTCAACAGTATCATTATTAGTGGTGTATCAACCTCATACTTTTTTTGTTATTTCAGTGATTGGTGACTGCAAACTGTTTGTGAAAGCTCTAAAACTTTCATTGGACGCAATAAAGGTCAAACTTTGGTCAGGCACCTCTAGAGTATAGCGCATGTTTCATCCACAGAAAAGAAGCATCCATTTGTTGCTTGCCACAGCTGTGTGGTGAAAATGAAAATGTCTGCCCATGCAGAAGAGGTCATTCTCTGAGCTCGCTCTTGGTGAGTACCTTTGATCAGCCTCCCATTGTGAGGGATTCCAGCCATGATGCACTGAGCCTTTTTCAGCTTGTTTCCACCTGGGCCAGATGTCTGGAACAAACCAGTCAAAACACCCCGTAACTTGAGGGCTTCTGGAATGTTATTCACAGGGTAGTTTGACAAACCATCCTTGCCTATGGTTGCCAGTTTCATTCTCTTCCCATTTATCAAAATAAATAAATAAATAAATAGAAACCCAGAGCAATAATACAAACACGCAAAGAACCATTTCCTATGTGATTGCACTGGATTTGATATAGTTGTTTAATTTAAATAGGTTCTCTAATGAAAGTGTGCAGTCTGAAAACAAACCACTCAACCAAAAATATCAGGGACAGGGAGCCATTTCGAAGCCAGGTACAGAAGTTATACACAGTCATAAAAATAAAACTGTACAGTGAATGCAATCTTATTAGTTCTGACTAGTTCTTCATACTTTATCATGTAATGCATGAAATAACTTGACATGTTGGAAGTATCAAAGGAGGCAGAGAGACCTTGCTGCAGCTATTGAGTGCAGTAATCCTGGACCGTTACAAATAATATCTGCTCTCAATCTCCTGAGAGGCACTGTCATCGAAATTGGATGCACAGGCTAAAAAAAAGGCATTGAAAATGACCATGTCACTGACAAAAAAGGGAGTTTCTGCTTTCAACCATAAAGAATAGTATTGAAATAGTGCAGGCATGATGAAAGATGAGTGCAGCTATGGCTTTTGTGCTGCTTCGTGGAAACCTCTCTGAGCTTTTCCCAGGCATCTAAGGGATGAGCCTCAATCCCCTAAACTGAACCGAGCACTGGTAGAAGGAGAGAAAGAGACTACGTCATTTCCCATATGGAACATAAATGATTTAGCTGACTTCTTCTTGTGCTCATCGTCTTGATGGGGGTTGGGGGTTGGATGAAGAGAAGGTTAACGAGCATGTTCATTTTTTTTTCCCCGGCCCTGAGAAAACTCCTGCTCAGAAAAATGTGTGCTTACTGCTCTTTTTAGCAGCTGTGACCCAGTTCATATGTTCATACCAGAACAACATCAGGAATGAGGAAAACAGTGGCAGCTGGAAAACTATTCCTGAGGGATCCACAGACATAATTTGCTGTGACTTGTAGCCTTCCTCATAGCTGCAGCGCACAGTCCTGGAATGCTACCCTCTACATACTAGAACATGTAATGAGTGCATAGGCTTCTTTCTACTGGTCACAGCAGGTGACGGCAGGATTATTTATCATCTTGTTTACACATAATTTATTTTTAATTTAATACAAGTAAGAATTATTTGTTGGCTTAAATTTTTTACACTTAAACCTGCATTATGCATATTAATGCCACAGATTTTTATAGTAATATATATATATACAGTAATATATATCAATAATATTTTAAAAAACAAATGAAAACATGCTCAAGTTTTCTACACAGTTCTTCAGTATATTATTAGCTGTGCTGGATTTATTGAATTTGCCATAGGAAATAAAAGGCTGCAGGAATTAAATCCTCGCAGGTTTGGTGTGGGAAAATTATAAAGGTAAGTCACACAGGTCACTCCTGCATGACTCTTGTTTTGAAAAAATATCCTTCCCTGAAGGATTACATATTTTTTTATGTTTTGATTATTCACACGTACAATTTATTCACACATACCAGTGAAGAACATGTAAAAGAATATATTTTCATACATTCAACCCCCCTTCTTTATGTCCCTGATGTTCGGGTGATTTTGACCCGGAATAATGAAAGGCTGGAAACTGCAGGTGAAAATCGACAGATCATGGTAAATATGAACCGAAAAGGTCACACTACCTTCATCTCTAATTTGCTCTCACACCTTTGCACATACGTACAGTGAGCACCATAATGAATTGGGCAGTGACACATTTCGTTGTTATTTTGGTTCTGTACGTTAGCACTTTGAGTTTAAAAGGATACAATGACAAATAATGGTAATAAAGCTGAAGTGCCAGCTTTAATTTGAGGGTTTTTTCATCCATATCGGATGAACCGTTTAGAAATTATAGAACCTTTTGTAATATTCCACCCCCCAAAAAAATATTGGAGATATTAACACAATTTAGAATAAAGAAATCATTTTTAATATATGGATGCATATCTTTTGAATGCAATGACTGCCTGAAGTCTGCAACACATAGACATCCCCAGATGTATCTTTCCGGGTATCTTTCCCGGTGATGCTCTGCCAGCCCTGCTTGTTTCAGGGACTTTTTGCCTTCAGTCTCTTCTTCAGCATGTAAAATGCATGTGCAATTGGATTCAGATCGGGTGATTGACTCGGCCAGTCAAAGATTTTTCACTTTTTGGCCATCAAAATCCCCTTCGTTGCTCTAGCAGTATGTTTCCAGTCATTGTCTTGTTGCATGATGTAGTGGCGTCCAATAAGTTTGGAGGCATTTGGTTTTATCTGGGCAGATAAAATATTTCTGTAGACTTCAGAATTCATTGTTCTACCTCAATCTGCCCGTTCCACTGGTAGCCATACAGGCCAAAGCCATAACACCCCCTCCACTATGTTTCATGGATGAGGTGCTTCCTCGTGGGAATTTCCTTTTTTCTTCACACTTTTTCTCCTCTTTTCATCAGGTACATGTTAATCTTTGTCTCATCTGTCCACAAGACTTTGTTCCAGAACACTCAGGGCTCTTTTTCACAATCGATTCACAATCATTAGCCTCCTTCAAAGCCAAAATTTACCTATTACATGCTGCCCTGTAGGCTCATCATTGTCGGTTTTAACCGATTACCCCTGAAGACTTCCAAGTTATTTTAAGGACAGTTCTCAACCAGTATTTGCTTTATTTTTTATTATTATTTTATTTATGTTTCTCCGCATTTGAAATGTTTTTGGAATTAAAATGTATTATGGATTTGGTTGTTTGGACCCTTGCCGTGAAAAGAATACCAATTTTAGCCTGATTCATGTCGCTTGTGATGTTGTAAAATGCATAATGTAGACTCAACGTGTTCCGAACACCAAATGAGCTCACTATAGTTAGTTTCAAATAGTTTGAACAGGAATAAATATGAAAATACTTTTAGATAAGCTCTGGTTTTTATGTCATAATATAATTATTGGTCCAATTCACATGAATCAAAGTGTTTTAGTGTCAGGGATAACCAATAAGAAACCATAATCATAAACAACATTCCTCAGGAGAAAAATGACCATTGAACGGACGTTTCTGGTGGAAGCAGCTGCTTCTCTCTGTTCTGTTTGGAACACTGAATCTGCATTAGAGGGTGAGGTCACCCCACATATTACAAAATAAGGAAGTTAGTTTTATCACTTTCGGTAGACTTGTATATGCTGTGACCAGATTTAATATTTCACCTTGAAAAAAGGATTGAATGCAAATAAGCCCACTCTAGCCATGTAATTCAAGGGGCTAAACTGGATTTCTTAGTCTTTTGCATTAGAATGACTTTGTAATTATTACAGCAATGTTAGATTTATTTTATGTACATATCACAGTGTGAACGTCATTAAATGTACAGTTCAACTAGCAGACTCAACATATCCAATCTCCTGAAATGCTCACAACCAATGTTCCATTAACAAAGTCTATGGCTAAAATAAAGGACAACATTTTAAATTAAAGTAAAATATTTATTCTGAACATTTGTATTGTTATTATAATCCAGGTGACAGTAACACAAATGACCACACATTACAAAAGTGGTATGCAGAAGAGCATCTCTGAACACACAACACATCATAACTCTAAGTGGATAGGCTTCAGCAGCTACACACTTAATAAGTCTAAAAATCCTAGTCTAATAAATACCTAATAAAGTGCTCACTGAGTCTAGTTCAGTATATCTGGCCTTTGGTGAAAATATATTTTTAGTTCCCAAATGATTTGTCCTTTTAGTGCTAAAGAGGAATGACAACATTACTGAAAATATAAGCTTAATTCGAAGCAAACTCACCTAATGTTGCTAAATAAGTTATTTCAATTTTGGAGCTTTACTATCTGACCTTTACTGTACAAAATACAGTTACATCATTGGAAAAGAAAATAAGACCTCTATATCAATGTCATACATTAAATAATTATTAATGTAGAAAACATGTCTGACTGCAAAATAAAGCTTTCATGTAATTGTTCTTTTAAGTAATGGGTGTTTTCATGTTAATTGCAAAGTCTCTTTTCTGTCTCACGGTAAGGGCAGCCTAACTTGTCAGGCTAACTAAGGAATTGAGTTCTCTCTCCAAATGTGCTTTAATCCCACCAACTGGATTGAAAAGCCACCCCAGTCAACCAGATATATTATAAGAAATACATTTCCAGATTGTATTTCCGGTTGCTTTACCAGAGAGAGTTTATCTGGAATTGAGACAAGCGTATGGTCAATCTGCCAGGCAAAGACATGCAAGGCAACAGACAACTAAGTCAAAGATGTTACATTTTTATATTTCCATTTAAAAGCAATATCCAATCCATGACCTAATCATTTCCCTGGTAACTGTACAGCTGACCTTGTCCGAGAACAACCTGTTCCACAAAGTAACACTTGACAGCACCTGCGTTTTTCCAAGAAATGTTGTATCACTGATCTATACTTGCACATTTTTCCTGTCGAGCATCCAAAGAATGTGTCCAGTCCACACCAATTACTCCATTCAGCGGCTGTCTATCTCTGCTGTTTGGACTCTTTCCAACTCCCTCCGAGCTGACCTTCCTGCCAGATTCATACCACCCATCTAAATCAGCCAAAGCTTTCGAGTTGTTTCCGCACCCAGCAGTTTCTGCTGGTTACAGATAGGATCCATTTTGAGCATTTCTGAGCCCTGGTGAAGTGACTCTTGTATCACCCTCCACCTCCAACTCCACTTCAACCTGAGGTTTGGTTGCTGAATTCAGATCTGTCTGCATATAGTACAATTGGACTGAGCCTTTTGCTAAGTGGTAATTAATTGGTTAGGGCATTGCAATGTATTGTCAAATATCTTACATCCACATTTTGTAGTGTCTATTTAAACATTTCAATTTCAATAAATACAATACCATAAATATTTGGCAATATCGACCTAATTCTGTTTGAAATTGTGAAATCCTTCAATAATATTTATGAAGCCTAAAATCCAAAGGATTCACTGATTTGAGCACTTAGGTGGATATCAGGTATTCATTAAACTTATGTTCTAGAAGTATTGGTTTTATGCTGCTGTAGCCTATCCGCTTGAAAATCCCAGGAGATCAGACGTTTCTGAGATCAAACCATTCTGTCTGGCACCAACAATAATCCCACGTTCAAAGTCACATTTCTTCCCCATTCTGACATTTGATCTGAAAAACAGCTGAACCTCTGGACCACATCTGCATGCTTTTGTGCATTTAGTTGCTGCCACATGATTGGCTGATTAAATATTTGCAATAACAAGCTAGTGTACATGTCCACCAAATAAATTGGTCACTGTGTGTATGTCATTGCCATAATGCACTTTCACTGAATGCAAGCAGCTTTTCATGATGTTCAGAGTGGACTGGTGTGCATTGTTTATGTGATTTTCTGTTTTGTGCAGATACTAGATTGGTACAAAAAGTGTTACACATTAATAAAGCCTTCATCCACTGGATCCAAAATCATTATATTGAATATAATTCTGAATTACTAGCAGATGGAAGAAGGATAAGTAATCTCCAGGGCAGAGTGCAGTGCTGGAGAACACAGTGTCGCCACAGACATGCAAATTAACCATCTTGCCAAGAGCAAAACTAATACTGTACCAGACTGCTCATCCCTGGAGCACCAGGCATCATAAACGTTTTATGGCCTCATCACACAGTAACCAAATTTAGATAGACTCTTCACTGGGAGGCTTGGGAAATACGCACTATTAGCCTGGGTCAGTGCTAAAGAAGGATAAATATGCTGCCAAATCACCTGTACTGCCATGTCCTTTTTGTGACCATAAGACTCAGTCATGCCATTCCATTGAACAATGCTTTCATTTGTTGATAAAATGGGCAGTCCTCCATCTTCTCCTGAGGTGTAGCCATGGCCTGATGTCTGCCCATGCATTGGTACCCTTGAGAATTTCCATTTTGAGGAAATGAAGGCAATGAATTTTCATGTTGACCGTCTCTGTTCTCAAGAATTATGCTGCATACAGGGCCGTACCCTTGCCTCCTTTCTTTAATTAATGGGCAAACTAATAGTGTAAAAATTCACTGTGAACATATCAGCTTACTGTTTGTTTGCTCATATCACACACAGTCATACATTTTTATTTTTGGATACATCGTAGGAAATAAGAAATAAATATTTCAAACATTATATTTTCACGACACACTCAGAATATGCAGACTGATGGCATGCAGGTATTCTTGCAGTAAAATGTGTGCACATGTTTTACAGACTAATAGCCATTGCAAGAATACTCTGGGTAATTACTTTGTATGCCAGATTCATTCATGGGTATGTTGATGAAATGAAACACATCACTCTAATATAGGACATTCAGTATGCTGCACCGTAAAACTGAAAAAACTAAAATAAAATAATAATAATAGTAACTATACATATATATATATATATATATATATATATATATATATATATATATATATATTCCATATACATATGGAAAATGTACTCACAATTTTGCATGAGTATCTTTAAGTAATCTTAATCTAAATATTAATTAAATTGACGTCTTAACAAGTGAATCTTAACAGTCACAGAGTCATTAAGTTGAATTTAAATGAGTATTTACTATGTTGTATGTAGTAAGCAATACTTCAATTATGTAAAGCCAACTTAATGTTTTTAAATTGCAAAAACTATTTTATTCAATATATGCTGGTTCACATCATCGAATGCAAGCTACTTAACATGCAACTTCGTCTTCAATGACATACACTGTTTTGATAGCAACAGAAATGCATTCAATAAGTGCGATGCAAGAGAGTCATATCCACACATAGTAAATGCCTCCATGGAACTAATTCAAACTCAGCTAAATAACTAGCTAAATGAAGGCTGAACACAATGCACTACTGAAAAACCTAAACTGTTAATGAATGTATTAAACATTTGTTTCACACCATATTTCCTTCTCACTTGCTGCACTGCACAGAAGTCTGGGAAAGGGGGTGAGGCTACCTGTGGAATAGCAGTGTGTGCTAAAATAGCTAAAATATTGTAAGTATTACAGGATAAAATGTACTTATTAATTTGACAGAGACAGATAATCTACAAAAAAGTTAACATGCTCAGTCATTTGCTGATGTGCCTTAGCATTAACTGGATCCCTGTGAATGGATGCTTGAACACTAGTACCTTAAGCAAGATGCACCTTTTTAGTAGGATGAATTTGGAAGGTGAATGTTAAGTCTTGAGCATAGTGAATCCCCTAAAAAATGAAACAAGTAAATCACCACAGGTACTGTTTGGAATCACCATGCTTCATCTTAGAGAGGACACTCCATAAATCTGAATGGAGCACATACTGTACGTAGATTGCTTACCAAGTAGTATTGTTCCTTGTTTTTTTTTCACCTGAACTGCTTATAATTGCAAGCACATTCGTACTTGTGCTTCCAGCTTATCATCTTTCTTTTAATTAATGCCTCATGAATTATAAGTCACCCTGCATAAAGGTGAATTATAATAATGACAATAAGCTTTTCCTCAAATAACAATCAATTCATCAGATTTGTAGTCACTGTATCGAGTGTACCCACATATTTACACACTGCTTGTGAACTGTCTGTGACAATTATAGAATCTTCTTTATAGAAAAGAGCTAAACTGCACTCTGTCAGATTTAAAAAAATGCCTTCATCAGGATTCATGTGGAATCTTGATAAAAGACCAATGACACTTGGTAGCTGGCCCTGAAGCTGCATGCAGCTTACAGTAATTCAATTCTTCCATATTCCATGACACTATTCTGATTTATGTAAAGGTTATTACATTTGACTATGATTGATAATGCTTCTGGTTGCATAACTATAGAAGCAAGATTCACTGCTTTGAAGCCTACCTGTTCTTTTTCCCATTGTTGTCTTGTCAATTTTAAAATGTCAGGAATGATTATTGAGTCGAAAAAAAGACGCTAGACTGAAAAAAGCAACCTAATCACATTATTTGTGCACATTTTAATTATGTTTTTTCACAAGTAGGATGAGGCACAGACAATAAAATGGAAAATGTGTCCATTTTACTGGAAGAATTTTCTTTGGAGACACATTTACACAACTACATGCATGCGATTGCTCTGCAGCTTACATCAAGGAAGATAATATGATTTAACCCCTTGAGTATCGCCCCTTTTGTTAACACAAGCTTGAAAATTACAACCTCAAAATTAAATGGTTACTATTTTTGAACCCTTTCAATTACAGGCATAATTCTGATCTCTTCTGAAAGATAACTCTTTGGGATTTGTTTTCCAGGAGTCAAAATTGCAGAAGCTCAAACACAAGTGACAACTATCTCCTATCATTGTTATGCCGATGACACCCAACTCTTTCTCTCTTTCCCCCCATCAGACACACAGGTCTCTACCCGTATCTCCGCCTGCCTGAGAGACATCCAGAACTGGATGGGCAACCACCATCTAAAGCTCAACCCAGATAAGACGGAGGTGATCTTCATCCCTGCTTTAACCTCTCCCTTCTCTGATTTCTCCATCTCACTAGGGGATACCACAGTGACCTCATCCCCTAGTGCAAGAAACCTTGGAGTGGTGACGGACAACAGGCTATCCTTCTCCAAGAACATCGCTACGGTGACCCGGGCGTGCAGGTTCTTCCTGTACAACATCCGGGAATCCGACCCTTTCTCACCACCTACTCCACTCAGCTCCTTGTTCAAGCAATGGTCCTGTCCCGCCTGGACAATTGCAATTATCTGCTGGCTGGCCTTCCAGCATCTG
The DNA here is from genome assembly GCF_963514075.1 of Conger conger. Lineage (NCBI taxonomy): Eukaryota > Metazoa > Chordata > Actinopteri > Anguilliformes > Congridae > Conger > Conger conger. Next base: position 64,349,458 of record NC_083761.1, on the reverse strand, counting down.
CCATCAGACCCCTACAACTCATCCAGAATGCTGCAGCCCGTCTGGTATTCAATGTTCCCAGACATTCACATGTCACCCCCCTGCTCAGCAACCTCCACTGGCTGCCTGTTATGGCTCGCATCAAATTTAAAACTTTGGTGCTCACATACCAGGCAGTTAAAGGATCAGCCCCTGTGTATATTCAATCCCTTATCAAGACCTATACACCAACAAGACCCCTCCGTTCTGCCACTTTGTGCCGTCTGGCGCCTCCCCCTCGCCATACCTGCTCTCTGTCCTGGTCCCACGGTGGTCGAATGACCTCCCAGTGAATGTCAGAACGGCAGAGTCTCTGACCTCCTTCAAGCGCAGACTGAAGACCCATCTCTTCAGGCTACACCTTTCCCTCCCCAACTCACAATCACTGTGATTAGCCTTATGGCACTTATGTATAGATATCGTTACTTGTATAGGTATTGTATAGGTTGTTTTTATTGGCTGTTGTTGTATTCTAGCTGCCAACAGTGGAATGCTAGTTTGAAAGCTGATTGTACTCTTCAAGGGTTCTGAATTTCTGTATGTTTACACTAGGACTCGGAACTGTACTGTCCTCTCAGCTCTACTTTTGCACGTGTTCTTGTGATTGATTGGCACTTTGTTGTACGTCGCTCTGGATAAGAGCGTCTGCTAAATGCCACATAATGTAATGTAACGTAATGTAACTAACACACTTAGTAACACAATGGAACCACAGCCACAACATTGAACAAATCCCCTTTCAAATTTGATGACAGTATCACCAAAAAGCATTCTGCATTGTTTTTGTCTTGGCAGCTTTCCAAACAGGTCATTTGGAGAAACATTATATTATGGGTCTTACGAGATATAAAATACAGTTTTTTGGTTACTAAAGTATACAACACTTTCTATCCAGAAAAAAAGGCACAGCAACAGGTCCAGAAGATTGAAAATAATTAAATACAATAATCACAATAATACCATCTTATATAGGGGAGAACCGGCACAATTGTAATATTTTACCGTTCTTACTCAATTACTCCAATGTAACATGATCAAAAATGGTGAAATAAGACATGTTAGGTTTGAAATGATCACAAAAGGTTCATGTAGAATTTAAACAACTGTACCCATCCAAGAATGTGTGTGACATTTGTAACAGAGGTGTGAGACAATTGTGACAATGAAAAATATCTGCATTACATTACATTTAGCAGATGCTCTTATCCAGAGCCACATACAATAAAGTGCTAATCAGAACCAGGGACAAATGTATTGAAGACCCTAGAGTCAATCTGATCTGGTGGTATTTCACAAAGCAGGATTTCTGTGCTGAATAAACCCATAACACCCCAAAGATTTCAAAGCATTAATGGTGGCACTTTCTATGTGAGTGAGCTTTCTACCTGGGTCAGACTTATTGCATTCTCTGGTCGGGGTTGTTAAAGAAATGAATCGTATTTGTAATAAGCCTGTGTAACCTTAGTGGTTGGTAGCCTAGCTGACTAGTTTAGGCTGACTGTTATGTACTGTGTGATGGATAGACATCACCAAATAGCAAGGCATAGGGCAGTATTGCTCCTAAGTTACTTATTTTGGAACGTACCAATAATTAATGCGAGCCCAGTGTCTTGAATGAGGTGTATTGCCTCCATTGCCTCTGTGTATGGTAGCTGGTTGCACAAGTGTTTATGATTTATGGTATGTTATTTTTTATCTGCATTATATGTAACAAACTGTGATGTGTTGCTTAGGAGTATCGTGCTTTAGGAAAACATGGGTGTGTGTTTAAAGAGGCGCGTGTGACTGCAACACGGGTAATGGTTCCGGTATGAACGAGAAGGCGGCTCAGACAAAAGTGTTCCTTGTAAAATTGTTCACGCATGTACACACATCACTTTATATAGACGGTTTTGGTTATTAATTAATGTTAAGATTAACCAGATAAAGATTTAATAGAGGTTTATCTTCATAACAGTGCAAAACTGTAGTAGTTTCAGGTGAAAGTCTTGGTTTCAATGTACTGCAAATCGTAATGTAGTAGGGGGACCGTTTAAACGACACCACTTCCAGGTTATGTCACGCCCACTTCCCACTTTACTGTCCATGTAGCAGGCACGTGGAGTGTGACATAAAACCATGCAAACCAAATTGGAATGAATTAAATCATACTGTAGATCTTATTCTGTGGCGCTCAGGAAAAAAATGGTCGCTGGGGAAATTGGCTTTTTGGCACCAGAGGCTTACAAAACTGCAATACCTCCAGTAACCACTGGAGGCTGCAAGCTTCTTAGATGCCATGCCTGGTCCCCTGGTTTTAGTATTTTCAAACAGTATATTCTATTACAATAGTGATTGAAAATTGCACCGTGCAAAAAGAAATGAATGCAAAAAACCCACACCGGCCCAGCTCTGGTGAGACTTAAGGGGTTAACGGAATTTATAGGATGAACCAAACTCAGGAAGATTTAACTGGACAGATAAAATGCATAGCGAGGCTGATCTGTAATTAGCTACACCATCTGGAGAAATGTATATGACTTATAAACCTGTAGTCAAGAGATACAGAGTGATACAGTGCAGTAAAATGTCAGGCCTCAGGACAAGGACCAAATGCAAACTCAGGGATAAAGTGACAAAACGGCAGGCTTTAATAGACACTGGTAGATAAGGCAGACAGTGTTCAAACTCCAGCGAAAGGGGAATCTCGTGCATAATCGTAATGGCAGGCAAATGTCCAGAAACGAGAAGGCAGTCCAAACAAGACAACAGTACAGAAGACAAGAATCTGAATCCAATGAACCAGGCAGAGTTCGATAGCAGGTAATCCAAGAAAACAAACAGAACAGAACCAGACAGGTAAATGGGACAGGGAAGCAGAAGCTAGAACAAAATAAAGAACAAGCATACGCAATAACTAAGCAGACAGACTAGCAAAGAACATAACAAACAGGCAGGTTTAAATACCATGAACAGGTGTGAGTGCTGGAAAAAAGATGACGAGACACAGGTGAAACGAATTAATGAATGAACAGACTATGGACAGGGAACTGGGACATAAGGCACACAAAAAAGGCAGAATACAGAAAACGCTAAGACTGGGGAGTACAGAGTAAAAGCATAGAGGACACAGAAAAAAAGGAGAAACAACAGAAGAAAGAAAAAAAAGTCAAATAAATACCTAATAAAGTGCTCACTGAGTGTATATATACTGTATATATAATTTGATGCTTATTGTTTCCAGCATTTCTAAATACTGAAAAAACAAATTATTTTCAATTTCCCTCTTGGTGTGAAAATACACCATTTGCCTCTCAATTTTACTTATGCAATCAATAAGCACTCCACTGGCCAAATGTGCTCTAGACATCCCAAATCTAAATTATCTAGTTATTGAGGTATGTAAGAGGTAACTTCTGTTTCAAGCACAAACAAGAAATAAATTTCAGCACTGCAAAAAATGTCTGGCTGAAAGCATAACAGAACAGTGTGTCTCAGTTTGAGATTGGCCCAAAATTCACACACATTCACATGTTCAATACAGTTTAAAAAGTCATGGAAATGTACAACAGATTGGTGCAACGCTCAATACAGTAGCTGTAACTGTATTTCTGTTAAATTAATTCTCAACATGGTATGTGGGATGGACAAGGTGAGATAGTGGCAGGCTACAATACATGTACACAGTCCTCAATTAATGTCTGTATATCATCATGTTTAGTTTCAATTTAACAAGTTGAATAATGCAACGTTTTAATTTAAAGTCATCTATTTGATGAACATTTAACTGAACTTCTAACATGCTCCTGTGCTTAACTGATGACATTGAATCTGCTAACTAGTTTGGCTAGCTAGCAGAAGCCTGCAGCTTCTGTGGACTCTCTGAATAATAGGTATGAAAAAAAGGTAAAAGTGTCAAAAAGGTATATAATCTTGTTGCTGGAGTGGTTAATAATTAATTTGTACCTTTTCTGTTCTCATTTCTACCCAAAATAGCAGTATTGTACCTTTCAGGGTACATTTCATAAATGTGTTACCCTCATTTCTGAGAGTGTGTCAAGTTGTATCATTGCTCATGACCAATAAACAAATGTTTTAATTAGAAAAATATTCTAATTGAAATGTGTGATTTAGATTAGATTAATTGATTATTATCAAGAAAGATTATTCATGGAGGTCACAGCGGTGTTATCCAGGGCGATAGATAGGTCCTGGAGGAGAAAGGACTTTTGAGGAATATAGAGCAACTCAGTCTTGGCCAGATTAAGCTTCAAATTTAAAATGATCATCCAGGATGAGATGTCACAAGGCAGGCTGACATGCATGAGTAGACCTGCGTGTCAGAGGGGGGGAAGGATAAACAGAAGTTTTTTTCTTAGATTCCCCACAGGAGTCCCTCTAATGAGTACGTTTGGGAAACCTACATAACAATTGGACATTCTATGCTTAAGAACCTCATAAACACACTTGTTAATCCTAAAATCCAATGCTTGTGGGAAGCACACCCCTGACCAGCTCACAAACTAAATCCATTATTAATCATATACTGCAGCCAATGCACTGAACGTAACTGGACCTAGCTGGCTAGCTATAGATGTAGCTCACTGCGTGGGGGCAGGTGGGAGGTTTGTTAAAATAGTGGACATGACAACAGGATAGGCCAATATTTTGATAGCCCCACACACAGATAAAAAAGACATGAAAAGGATTATACATCATATTGCATTAAAATGCAATTAGAAAATACAAAATAAGACATACAGTGGGCTCTGGAATTATTGGCATCCCTGACTAGCAATGAACAATAAATGCTTCAAACAATAAACAATAATTACCGAGATTGAAACTCAAAATACTGAACATGTGAAAAGTACTGTACTTTATTATGGAAGCAACCAACTTCAAAAATAGGTAATTATTGGCACCCCTGGTTTATTGCTTGATGCATCCACCTCTGGCCAGGGTAAAAGCATGTCTTTTCCTGTAATGCTTGACAAGGTTTAGAAACACATTTGGAGGGATTATGGATAATTCCTTTATGCAGATCCTTGCAAGATCCTCCACATTCTTTGGTTTGTGCTTATGAACTACCCTCTTCAGTTCAGTCGACCGGTTTTCGATTGGATTGAGGTCCGGTGCTTGAGATGGCCACTACAGAACATCAATTTTGTTGTTACGGAACCAGTTCTGCGTAGATTTTGAGGTATGCTTTGGGTCATTGTGGTAGAAGCAATCAGAGATCATGACAGGACAACCTACTAAATGTTCCTCAACATCTCACTAAAGAGTTTTATTCTTTTTATGTGAAACTATGAAATTCCCTTTGCTAAAAACTGTAAAAAATGTAAAACCCTCCTTTGGAATCTGAATCCCCTTGCTCTCTCTCCGACGAGGACATTGCCACCTTAGCCACCATACTTTCTTCGGTGATTGAGAAAATCCCTTCAGGAGATGAAAAAGAACAAATCACCTGGATGGGATACCATACATCCTAAGCTTTATCGTAAATCATTAAATAAATCGATATGTTTAACGTGGCAGAAACGCTTAATCATGACTAAAATTTGGCCTTAATATAAAAATAAAGACCCACATACTGTTCAAGCTACAGACAAACTTGCATCTGCATGTGATTCATTCTGCCGGAGATGCCCACACCCCATGTATGGCTTTACAATAAGGTTGGCATGAACTAATGTAGTTGTTAACTACTACCAATAAATTACTCTGTACAGTTTTGTTAATGCATTTGTACATCATTAATTCATGTTCAAGTGGACGTCAGAACATCAGAGTCTTTGACCACGTTCAGACTGAAAACTCACCTCTTCAGGTTGCACCTTTCCCTCCTTATCTCACTGCTATAATTAGCCATGTAAGCTGTGTGTATGCTATAGGTTAGAAATGCACTTATGTATAATTATTTTAGCATTCAGGGTATTCCAGCTGCCAACCATGGTATGCTACTTCCAAAGCTGATTTATTATTCAAGGGTCCAAGTTCTATCTATATGATCACTTGGAAATGTACTTTCCTCTAGGGTCTTCAACGCACTTGTCCCTGGTTCTAATGTGCACTTTAATGTACGTCGCTCTGGATAAAAGTGTCTGCTCAATGACTGTAATGTAATGTAATGTAATGTAATGTAATGGTTAACTATGTTAAGTCTGGTTAACTATATTTGTTCATCGTATCATTTGCTAATGTATGAATATCATGTAACAAATACGTTTGTTAGTTGTGAATTAATTCATCATTAATTAATGTTAACAACTACATTAATGTCAATTCATCAATCTTATTGTAAAGTGTGACCCTTTCACTTGATGCTGAGAAGGCTTCTAACTTATTATTAAGCGTTTGAGTTATCTCTGGGAGGTTTTGGAACACATGCATTTTGGAACTGATCTCATTTATATTATGCAAGTATTGTATACCGAACCCCCTGCAATAGTTCTCCATTTCCAGAGGCTCTCAGAGTTGTCCCCTTTTGTGCCTTCTGTGTGCTCTCTCCTTGGAGGCACTAGCTCAATCAATTTGCCCATTGATATCCAACAAACTGATAAGTGTTAACAACACTCAACACTAAATATCCTTATAGCTGTCTTATATAGTCTTCTTATTTGTCAATGTTACCGCATCGTTCTACATATTCTATCTACTTTCAATGAGTTTAGTATCGTTTTGGGATACAACATGAACTGGACAAAATTTGCAATGATGCCCCTTAATTAAAAATGCCCTGCCCTCACATGTGTGACTCGATGGCACAAACGGCAAACCATCGCAGTTCTCAGAATCCTGAAAAAACTTCTTCAGATTTGATTCTGGTCAAATATGAGATAAGCGCAGATTTGGAATCTATTAAATCCATTACATGTCACAATGTGCAAATATGTAAAATATGAAAAAAGAAAAAATATATAGTCTATCTGAGTCTGGTTGCTTTTTCTGTCGGTCCCCCACATTCTCCTATGTTGGTGGAACAGCCTGGTCTACGCAAATTAATGCGAATGACGTGATAACTGTGCTGGGTAAAACCCTGAAGAAGCTGACTGTAGCCTACATGATAAAAGCAGCCACTTGGTAACTGGTTTCTTTTTTTACAACATCATCAACCTGGTTGCTATTCAAACAATGTCTTAACAAGACAGAGAGTAGGGGTGACTTTCATCATGGACCTGGTAATGTAGAATTCATTGAGTTTCGACCAGAACACAGGGAAGCGGCCGCTTCCACCAGAAGTTACCATCCATTCAACGGTAGTTTTTCTCCTGAGTACTGTGGTTTTTGATTATGGTTGCTTGTTGGTTATCTCAGAAACTAAAACACTTTGATTCATGTGAATAGGACCAATAATTATAGAGAAAACAACAATAGCTACACAACTTCCCTGTGTTTGGAAGCAAATGTTTCGGACACCTATTCAAGATGTTCCAAACAGCACATGAACTACTACAGTTTTGCATTGTAGTAATTCAGGCAAATCTCTATTTAATTTTTATCTAGTTAATCTTAACATTAATTAAAGTGATATTGCCTGTATAAAACGGTGTGTGTATGTGCCTTAACAATTTTATGAGGAACACTTTTGGCTGAGCCGTATAAGTCTGCCCGATTTGTAGTTTCTCCTTAGCAACAGCTTCCACACCACGCTGTCACTAGGGAGAAACATTACCCTGTCAATGTATGCAGATAATGTATATGACTCATCCCAAGTTTTTATGAAAACACAAGGAATTTGACTTTACACACACAAAGCTGATCTGGAAGTAATTTCTTATTTATTCCTCATAAAAGTTTTACTGTTTGGAACATTGTGAGCTATGTTATGTGAGCTGCATGAAATTTACATTACGTGCTCATTCAGTCCTGCTGCAAACCATGAAAGCGGTGCGTTCTCTGTAGAGAAGAAAGACGGTGCGAGAAGAGTGTTAAACCGCACTCCAAATGTGTGTATATTTTCAATGTGCCTATAATATACCTCAATTAATTCCAGTGCTGCTGGTGGAGACCTTCCATGCCATCCAGAGTGCTCGTTCTGAGTGACTGTTCTGGACTTGATTTGTCTCTACCTCAAAGGTATGTGTGGTTGGTTGGAAAGGTGGAAAGGTGGAGGCTCCCTGTCCTGGACTCATTGGGTAAGTTAGGTGAAATACTTGACATTGTCTGCATGGAAACGTCAATCATGGATATAATTATAAAAAGTGATGGAGTGCCAAAATATTTTAATGGGAAAAAACTAGAATATTATGTGTGAAAAAAAAACAATAATAAAAAAATAGGTTACATTTTAGAATCTCAGCTGTCCAAGCACAATCATTGATATCATTAGGAAACCCCCCTCTTCAGTTCAGACAACAGGCTTTTCATGGGATATGAGACTGAGACTGAAGTCTGGAGACTGAGATGGCCATTGCAGAACATGGTTGTTGTTTTTAATTAACCATTTCTGTGTGGATTTTAATTTATGTTTCGGGTCATTGTCCTGCTGGACAATCATCCTATGACCAATCTCAGCTTCCTAGCAGTGGCAACCAGATTTTCTGCCAAGATTTCCTGGTACTGGTGCTGTTAATTAATTGTGCCAGTGTTCTTAAATAGTGCCCCTGGTCCACTGGCAGTGAAACATCTCCAAAACATCAATGACCCTCGGCCATATTTGACAGGAGGTATGAGGAGCTTTCCTTATGTGCATTCCATTTCCCCATGCTGATGGTTGATGGTTGATGCTTGTTACATAATATTTACAATAACAATAATTTCTTTAGAATCTTTTTAATTTTATTTTTATTACTAAATAAAAAACATTCAAACATTAGAGTATGTATTGAAATAAAAGTATATAATTTCCCCATATGTCTGAACGTAAAATATTGATCATTATCCATGTTGTTTGTTATATGCAGCCTTTTTTCACTATCTTTATTAAGGGTCCCAATAATTCCGGAGCTCACTGTAATTGTGTATGTATGCTACGAAACAACAAATGAGCAGTTATTGCAGTGCTGCTGGTATGATGTTATGAGGATCATATAAAATACAAATAACATAAATAAACACTCTACTGCATTTGAACAAGCTAGCCCCTATCATGTTATTATTGATTTTCTCTCAGAGTATTTAAGAATGGAATAACAACTATCCTGACTGTCATGTTGTCCCATATCAGACCACCTCCTTTCTCATTCCTCTTCCATCATAAAACAAAACAAAATGGACAGCCACTCCAGGGTCACCGTTATGGTAATATTTTGGTTGGGTTGCCAAGGACATCCATTAGCTGCCTACTTCCTGCTCTCATGCACACACTTAAAGATAGCTCACCAGCAATGCTGTGTGCCATTTCACTGGCAGTGCATGCAAAAGCAATGTGGAGCATCATGGCATGCAATTACTGCTAATGGCTGCCAGGGGTCAGGTGTGGTTTCCTCTTATTACCACTTGTGAGGTTGAGTGTACAAACCCATTACATTTGATATTGAGAATTGGGAAACAAACTGTGATCCTCAGTGGCTTAAAAACAATTTCCCTCCCAGTATTTCTGCAGGATGACGTGATTAATCAGCCTGGGAGCTTAATGCCAGCTTTCTGCTGAAGCATTGCCAGGCAGTCTCAGCTTGGATTCAGTCTCAGCCCCTCAGTCGACAAAACACACACATTTTATGTGTTTGTGCTTAAACAGGAATTCAAGACCACATCAAGGAAATTTCAATTCAATCAAACAAGAACAAACCTTCAAATGGTACTATATCATGAATCAATGTTGAAATGTATATTTTTCTGTTATGGAATGCAATTTTGTTTACAGACTGTTTTGACTGAGGGTTCCATTTGAGTCACATTGCATTATTACAAATAATTAAGTTGTTATGGGACATAAGAAATACTATTCCATCTATTTCAAAAATAATTCATATAATGTTCCTTCAACCTCCTCTATTAAAAGATTATTTTCTATGGTAGAGGAATTTAGTATTCTTTGGTGGTACTTCAGGATGTGACTGTCACAGTTCAATGCACATTGAAAGATGGAGGCAGCTTGTGTTTCATAATATGCTCCCAAGCAGTCATACTGTACCACTCAGGTTTAGATACAAGGATTCATTAACTTTTGTTACATGCAGATTAATATACCCTAAAGAATCAAACAATTGCAAATTATCAGTGTTGTAGCAATTATTTGGCTGCTACCTTCTCGAATCAGTAGAAACTACCATAATGGAGATTAGCAGCAGCATTTATGAATAACCTTGCTGTCTAGAATGGGATTAGTGAAGTGTTTAAAACGCACTTGTTCTAACACAATTTGTTCATACAGTATGCAATTTACGTGTGACAGAAGCTAGAAGTTATCAATTATTATGCCTGTTTATCTTCTACTCTACCCACTAATGCAGATGTCCTTTTGTGTCAGGGTAATTGGGAGGAAAACAAGATCCTGCCTTGCTTATCACCTATTTTAACAAGTAACGAGTCATTGCCCAATGTATTATCAGATCTTCCAAAATGGTGTGTTCATTAATTGTCATCTGAAGAAAACCATAGAATATTTTTTTGTCCAGAGCATGTCCATAAATATATGTTATACACTGAAATAAGTTTGACTGGGATATTTTATAATTGCATTTTTAATAGACAATTTAAAGCAGATGAAACAGCTTTTGCCGAACTGTTTTTAACTTATCCGGGGATTATGCTTTCTTATTCGTTATTCAATCAAATATCTGTCTGCACTGGAATGGCAGGCATGCAATCAAGGAAGGTTATGGGATAGGCTATGGGAGAAAGTATTCAGCCCCCATCGGTATTTGCACACTTCATTGTGTTGTAGATTTCCTTTTAACTTGATGAAATTGCAATTTTCGCACATCAATCTACACCATATAACAAATTTGAAACCTCTAATTTACATAAGTATTCAGACCCTTTGCTGTGGCACTCAAAATTGTGGTCAGCTTTGCATCTTGTTTGCTTTAATTATCCTTGAGATGTGTCAAGAACTTGATTGGAGTGCACCTGTGGCAAATTGAATTTATTGGACATAATTTAGAAAGGCCAACCAAGCCATGAAGTCCAATAAACTCTTTGTAGACCTTTGAGATAAAATTGTGGTTAGGCATAGATCAGGGCAAGAGAATAAACCATTTCTAAAGCTTTGAGTATTCCCAGGAGCACAGTGGCCTAAATAATTGTGAAATGGAAAAAAGTTTGGAACCACCAGGACTCTTTCTAGAGTTGGCCGGCCAACCAAACTGAGTAAGGCACTTGGTCAGGGGGGACTGTAACAGAGCTTCGTCTGCAGAGATAGGGGAAACTGCCTGAAGGGCGACACACTTTTTAATGTTTTACCGCCGTAATACTGCATAAAACAGCCATTTATGTCATTAATCATATTTTCAGTAGTATTAGTATTTTGGTCTGAAGGATATCAATAGTAGGAAGTGTAAAATATAACATCACATCGAGTTTTTAAAAAGCTCCTACTGTGCCTCCTGTCTAGACATCTTTCATTTTAGGCAACATCATTTGATGGATGTGAAACCCTTAAGCATAAGGCTGAGTTGATTGAATATGGCAAAGTTTCATTTTTATTCATTTGAATAGCATTTTTTCTGACAGTCTAGTGGTTTTGATTCGATTTTGGAGAATGCCATTTCATATGTGTTAGCCTTATTAGGCTTCACTGAAAACCAAATTAAATTGACAATTATATTTTTATGTTTTTGTGGCTGCTGTTCAGTTTTCAGCCTCGCAAAGGCCATGGCAAAAGAAAGACTTGAAAAACTATTCCTGCTTCAACATGGAGGCATCATAACATGGTCATTTCTCTTCCCCGTGTTTTGATAATGAGATACTGCAGCTAAAGTGACAGTTATGTTCTGACAAGGTGAAATATTCTGCAGGTTTGTCAAGCCCAATGAAGCTCAAGCGAATGGGGGGTGGGGGCATGATGCCCTGAAATCTACTCTACTTGACACGAGAGACTGTGTGTGCAAAACCCATTTGTTAGTTATTTGCCTCTCATAAGGACTTAATCACAAACGTGTTCAGACACCAAGCTGTAAAAAGGGAAACAGAGGAGAAGATCAGGCTTCCATTTTAGTCCCTCTCGGTCTTATTATGGCTTGTGGCAGAGTTCCCGAGCATTATCATTCATATTAGCTGCTTGAATGGCCTGCACTGTATGCCATTTTAATGTAGTTGATATTACTGTGTATATTACTTATACACAACCCCTAGGAAGTATGGCATATCTAAGTGAATGAATAGCCTGCATTATACAGATTGGATTTAAGGCTTTGTCATGTTTCAATGTGTACTCCCCCACTCCCCAACCCCCACTGAGTTCAAACTGTCACTTTTTAGAAAATCAGAAAGCTGGAAAAAAAAGTGCAACACAAGAGAATCAATGCTTTTTTATTTGTTTATTTATTTGATGCAGAGGAACCAGTTTGTAAGGTAAAAAAAAAACTTGGGAACTGAACTTAACATCTGTCATATTCATTGATGTACAAAATACAACTACCTACATCCTCAGATGCTCACAGCGGAGAAACATGGGCATGCATATTTATCATCTTTTTGTAGATTTTTTTCTTATGGTAAAAAATGACTGAATATTCATGTTTATTTTAGTATGTAAAGAGTGTCCTGCCCAATATAATTTCTTATCTCACAATGAATCAAGGCCAGTGAAGCAGCTCATAATTTAAAGTGGGAATACAGCATGTGACACTGACGTCGGGGGGGGGGGCATGGTCTATGACTATCCATGCTCAGAACATTTGAAGAACAACCTCTGTAATAATAAACATAAACCATACATTATAAAGATATAGCTACAATAGCTCATTTTATGACCTAAATTAGAGCAGAAACATTACAAAAATGGAAATAATTGTATTACTAGTCCCCTTTTCCAAGTATTTTTAAGATAAAAGGTACTTGTAAGGAAAGTTTTACATTTTCTATTGGACTCTATACAGAAGATCCCCGTGTCAACTCAAGTAGTTGCGGATGGTACAGAGGAACCGAGAAAAAAAAAAATCACTTTGCTATGTCTTGGCAGACAGATGTGGTCATTACTATTCAGAGAATGTTAAGGGTTCAATCCAAGACACCCAGTGATCCCCGAAGCAAACACTGGCAATTTCCTTGCCAGTGTGCTTTCTTGTGCTTATCTGGGAAGACACTGTTAATCTATTAAATGCAGTTCACCAGCCAAAACAAACAGTCTACTGCTTCTCTACCAGCACACATGCGCAGCTTTATAAGCAGATGTAGTTGGGCTGTAGAGATAATTGCGATGAAAATGGACTTCTGAATTTCTGCAGCTGTCCACAGCCGTTCTCTGCTCCTTCCATCAAGTCACTTTAGAGCAATCTTGCACCCAGGGCTAAATGAAAGCCTTCTTTACCTAGCACTTGTAAGATCAGATCAGTATGCAGTGTGGTTATTTTGCCCACATGTACTTTGTCGGAGAGGTGGTTTGCAGCTGTAGCAGCAGGAGGCCATTTCAGACATAATGGGGTGTCTTCACCCCATGTCAGGCTGCAATCACATTCTGTCCTTCAAAAACACCGCAATTATTGCAGTTGAAATAGCGAAATGCAAGCAATTAGCAAATGCATTTTTGATGAGCACAAGTAATCTTGACCAGACATAATCTTCTCTTTAAATATTCACGCTTTATATTTATTAAATCATATTTATTCTTTGCCAAAAGCAGGGAAGCTGTTTTTTCTGAGCCACACAAAGGCCTGTTACTTGTTCATCATTTTTGTTGAGACTATTGTGTGTGCTGTGAGCAGTTGAACTCTATATTAATTCCGATATTAATATTCCTTTATACTTTTTCCTTTTGTGCTGTGCAGTCAGATGCATTTTGACTGACGGAGTAAGGAGACTAATTTGCAAATGCTGCCATCTATAACATCACGGAGGGGAATTAATTCATGAAAAGGCACCCTTCCTTGTGTGCTTGTTATATTAGCTACAGTGGCATGTCAGGGTCAAGGGAGCTTTCAAGCCTTTCAGAAACAGCCCTTTTATTATAGACCAAGAAGGTCTTTCCAGAGAGCTCACAGAAACACCCTTTAATAGCTATTCTTTAATTAATTCAAGAGTCTACGTGCAGTTCTCACAAATATGCAACTCTCTGATCTACATTTTGAATAAAATAGTCCCCAATAAATATAGCAAGAGATAGTGTGAACAAGAGGTTCACATTCATTTCATTATTGAATTCCTCTTTTCATTTCCATTTTATTCAAGGGAGGTTACCTTACACCTAATTGCACTCTGTTAAATACACTGTTATTTTGCAGTTGTTGTCCTGGGAGGGTAATAACTCATGCTGTTGTGTGTGCCATATGGAAGCATGCTAATTGGAGCTGTTTAAAACCTGCTCCAAACTGACAGACCCTGAAAACAAATCCATTATTTATTGTGTTTTTCAGGAGCCAGTATCAGACTCTTGCCAGACAGACATATTTTAAAACACTGACTAAGCAGCCAGGTATACTCATTTCATAGCTTCATAGCTGACATTCTTTTATTCCCAGTCACGCTATGTATGACTAAAGAGACCAGTGATCGTTTCTGCTACTTTCCTTGTCAATTGTACCATTGTACCAAGGCTTTACAAATACAACATATTTCATGAGAATAATAAACATATTCAAGCCATGGCAAGTCTATGTATATTATTTTACTAGTTTATTGTATGAAACACTGATGATACAATAACCAAAATCATCAGTTGTTGGCTTAGTATCTCTTCTACGGTTGTAGTTAACCGTTACTCCGCAGTTCTTTTTCTCATACTAGGGAAAGAGCACCCATTTTGCCACCATGGTGATTTCCGCATATGCAGAGATAAGATAGACAAGTAAATAAATAAATGAAAATGCTTGAATTCTTAGTAAGTAACAATTATGTCTTTAACTGAAGGATGCTGTGCACAATTGTACTGTATAAGGGACACTACAATATTACAATGCATTGTTCTCATTTTCTTCACAATAAATTGATAGTTGCCTGGAGTAACTGTCTAAGGATGGAAATGAAAGTGAAACTGTGTTAGTGTTTTAATTTAGATTTGGGAAACTGAACACCAATGAGATACTGGAAGCCATTCTGTGTGATGCCATCATGTCTTACCTATGGTTTGGTATTCCAGAAGGCTTCATGATCACTTTTTGTCAAAAATATCAAAAATAGCTTAGTAATGTGTTTTGACTGAATCTCCTTGCTTAAGGTGTCTTTGAAGGTCCAAGGAAAATGTGTGCTTTAATATTTTATCACAACAAGTGTGGATTGCATCAGAAAAAGTAGTTACTTAGCAACCAACTGCTTACAGCACATGCTGGAAATGTACTCAAAGGTACTATTATGTTCACTTATGAAAGTTCCCTACAGTATGTCTGAGATATTCAACTCTAATTAAAAACGGTCTTGCAATTATCAAAACATTATACGTGTAATTTTTACTCGTGTGATCTAGTACATGCCTCAGCATTCTCCTTAGTATATTTTATTCTTGCTCAGAACATAATTCTAATTCAACATTGAATAAAAAGGGAACATGAAATCAAACACCCATCTATTCAAAGGGTTAGTGCAAAGGAAAGATTCAATCAACATTCAAATTTAAGTTCCAATCTGAGAAGGCACATTTTTCACTACTTTAATATTTTCTCTGTTTTTAAGGTTACAGTGGCTACTTTAGATGTCTGAGGGTACAGATGTCCATGCATCTGGCAGACATCACTAGCTGCAACAAGATGCTTCTCCCTCCTGCCACAGTAGGGATATGGGGTTGGGTTGTAGGCTATGATGCCAGAGGCAAAACGTGTATTTCAGCCTACAAATGTCTCTATGCCTGAAATGCCAGGCCGTCAAGGACATTGGAAATGTACAAGAGTGATGCACACTAGAGTGTTGACCTGAAATACATTTGTATGCATTCTCGTAATATTACATTTTTTTATATCCCATGATGCTCAGTTGAATAAGGTGACTATAGCTGTGGTAGTGAGTAATACAGAATGTTGCAGTACTGTTGTGCAGAAGTACTTATCCACATTGATGCTGTCTCTATGTTGTGGCAGCAAATCCCCTGCCTTTCAACAACAAAATTCCTGTTCTTGCATTGACCACCCTGATGACACTGTATTACACCCTGTATTTGACGCAAGTTCAATCACAGAGACTAGGACGGCCACGCAATTGCACCTTCAGCCAATCATCACATTTCATATGGTATTCAAATTACCCTTCTCTGCTTCCATCTACATGTCAGAAACTTCCATTACAGCGCTGCAGATGCGCTTTCTCTGAGGGGGAGGCTCCGCCTAGCTTCATCTGGATGTAGAGGATTGTGAAGCCATCTCGCTAAAGCAAGCGTCTTCCTGTGGTGTATCATCAGAGTCACAGACTGCCCGGTCAGCTGGTGTGCCCGCTATAGCAATATAGCGGGCACACCAGCCCATTTCCTCTGATTTTGGCTTTTTGCTTGGCATGTCTGTAGCTTACTCCGAAAGACTACTGATTATTATTGTGTAACAGTAATAGCTCCGCTAATTCGCCCGCAGAGTACCTTGTGTCAACGATCCCGGTGGTCATAACCTTTACATTTTTGTACAATGTGGTTTGAAGCGATTTCTCCTTTAGCTGACTAGGAACGCGTTGATGAATTTGATCAAGTGAGAGGTTGGGGTTCAATTTCCACCTCGGACTCAAAATCTCTGTCAATTCTCCAACCGTTTACACCTGCAGCATTCACTCACAATTGGCCACTTGGCGGTTTTGGTGTTAGCGTGTCATTGTTCTGTTTATCGTGATTGCCATCAAGAGCTGCACTTATAGCCTACATGTTTATTTACAATCCATCACGTTATGGTCGATTGACGAATGGGCTATCACAAATCTTTTATATCAAGATTAACCTATATGCACATCTCCCAGTTCATGCTTGTATTTATCCCGCCTGGATCAAATTTCAGATTCGCACTCCCGTGGTCACTAAACGCTTGCAGCTAGATTGAACTTTGCGAGACTTTGTCCAGACAAAGTCGCCTCCCCTCCTGTATCGTATACCAACAAAGTTGTCCCATCTTTTAACTTGTAGCATTAAGAGACAGACATATGGGGATTAACGTTGATCATAATAACTCACCCATCTTTAACGATTTAAAAGGTGTTCTTTAAGTGGCCTAATTGAAAATTTCCATTTAATTATATGCAATGATCATCACTCAAAATCAGCCTGCAGTGTCACGTTGAGACGATTAGATGTACGAACATATGACTTTCCATAAGAAAAACAAATTTCTGTTACATTTAATTGTCTGCAATCACACAGGATTTTGGTTGAAGTGTTTAATACCTAAACGCCTCGACCAGGATAAACGCGCCCATATGTTTAAAACGTACAGTGAATAACCGTGTTCTTATTTTACAAGAGTTACAGAAAAGTGCTTAAGTGTTAAAATTTCTATGTTAAAAACATAAACATTTGATTCTACAGTGTAATGTTATGTATTCTCCCCATTTCAGAACATTCATAGTGTGAATAGCATGATTTCCCTCAAACTGTGTTTTCTGCATTTTGCACAGTCGACCTCGCCATTGTGCTAATTTAAAATGCCGGTCATGGAGTCAGGCTTGCAAAAGGCCCAAACTCAGCGCTACTCAACTCCACGTCCTGCGGGCTGCAGTGTCTGCAGGCATTTGCGCCTACCGTGCATGACACCACCTGATTTCACTAATTATTTTACCTGCTTGGTTCAGATAAGCTAATTAGTGAAATCGGGCGCATGGTTGACGCAAATGTCTACAGACACTGCGGCCCACAGGACGTGGAGTTGAGTAGCCCTGCCCTAGCTAATGCTTTTATTCATTCCCCCAGCATTTGAAATGAGCTCTGAAGTACGTCTGTACCCAGTAGCTGGTTGTGCTATTGCAACCGGTGCAAAAAAACCCCAAAAGATTTCCATAGGAAAGCATGTCCTTACATTGGTTAAATAAAATGATTTTGAGAAGCTACCACTGCGGCCCAACATGGCCCATTCATCCATACTTTACAAATCATAGGCTGTTGGTCTTCATCTGCTTACATGGCATGCATACGACCCAATGTTGATAATATTCAAGCTCAACATTCCATGGCTTCATCTCAGGTGATATTAATTCTCTTGCTCACATGTTGCTGGTGTGAGCCTGCATGGGTTGCAATAAATCTGATCGTATATGGTAGTATTGAAGGTGTAAATATGGCATCAGTTAGTTTACCTTGCAAGCGTCACGGTTATGGGAGTACATTTGCCAAGCTGGCAAGCCTTCAAAGATTCTTTGAAAGTATCTGCCTCACGTTCACTAGCATTGGCTCATGCTGGTTTTTGGCAAAATGGCTTTACAACACTAAGCTAGCGCCATGGTTACAGGAGCACCTTTGCCAAGCTGGCAAACATCCACAGATGCTTCAAAAGTATCTGCCTCATGTCCACTAGCACTGGCGCACTACCGTTTTTGTCCAAATCAATGTCATTTCACGTCATTTCTAATGCATGTTTCTGTTTTATTTCAGGTAAGTACAACCATTGATGAGTTCGCCGCTGCTTCTAAGGTCGACATTTATTTCTGGAGATGCAGATCAGCTTCCTCCTCCATGTTGGAGGGGTCATTTAAAGTGACTGAGTCATCGGCAAAACATCTCTTTTACAACACATTTTGTTATTAAATCTCTCATTAAGTCTCTGTGATTGAAATGGAAGTTTCAGGAAAGTACAATCAGAGACGTAGGACAGCTACGCAGTTGCACCGTCAGCCAATCATCAGTGTTTACATGGTATCTATGTATTATGCCACATTACATTACATTATATTATTGGCATTTGGCAGATGCTCTCATCCAGAGCGACGTACAGTTGATTAGACTAAGCAGGAGACAATCCTCCCCTGGAGCAATGCAGGGTTAAGGGCCTTGCTCAAGGGCCCAACGGCTGTGCAGATCTTAACCACTACGCTACAGGCTGCCCTAAATGCCTAAATGCCTCTTCTCTGCTTCTCTGTTTCAGAAACTTGCCGCCACCACCGGCTTCTGGCTCTGTCCCGGGTCAGCCCCTTGCCTTGCCATTCATTTAGCGACCTGATGGCCCTTCCTCCGGGGGATGGCTCACTGCCACGGCCCGCTCCGCAGGCAGATCGGCATCCCCGTGCTGGAGGGGTCATTTAAAGTGACTGAGTCACCGCCAGAACTTCTTCTATTGTATCACACGTTTCGTTATTAAATATTTCAAACTTTAATTCTGGTGTCTTGGACTAATGTTGACTAGTACTTATGCCATCTGTCATGTTTTTATTACCATGACACAAATCTGGAAAAATATTATAAGTTATAGCAAACATGAGATTAAAAGGGTTTCTGTTGCCACAAAAAATGATGTATGAATGTATAATACGTTCTCAGAAAATAATGGTTCCAAAAGGAGTCCTGTGATTACATAGGTAAGGGCCATTTTCCAAGCAAAATTGTTCTTTGTCTGGGAGCTTACACACCTTTTAATAGAGGGTCCCATAAAGAACTTTGGAATTTTAGTTTCTCAGGGTAAATGTGATTACTTCAACCTGTTACCATTTTATTTCTGAATCTAACACTCAGTATTTTCACAGCATCTGCATTTAACACTTCCTAGACCAATGCATCAGCACCCCTTCTTGCACGTTTTTACATCTTGTAAAGAGAACTGATTTGTGTAGGTCAATCCATGCAGGAGTAAGTGCAGAATGTAGTGAGATGGGTGGCCTGAGCTGAGGGCTTCCCATAGCTTACAATACTGCAGACAGAAAAGTAGAAGTGTTAAGGCATGACTTCAGGATCTAGTCCATACTGTCCAGCAAAGACAGAATGGCCACAGGCAGTAGTGCATCGCGTACATTTTTATCAGGTCTCTGAGACAAAAAATAAGCAAGTAGACAAGCTACTATTAACAATGTTGATGTATTTTTCAAATAATGCTATTCTCCTTATAAAATATGGCATGATGTATGTTGTTTAGAATACACTGTACATATAGAATTAATACATTTTCAGAATTATTTATTTTCCCATTGTCCATTGTTTGATCAAACATGGAAATAGTGGTAAATTATACTTAACATTTGCGATTGAGATTAAGAGTTAATTTAAAATTTTTCTGAATGGGCATGTGGTATTCAATGGTTACTACATTCATATTGCCGTATTTGGCATTCACTGCAAATGGAAAGACATGTACGTATTGTAGTGTATGCATGTGAATTAAGTAGGTGAAATACTTTGGTTGCATGTACAACGGCTGTTTTGCCTCACAAACAATATTTCCCTTCTTTGGAGTGGATGCAATGAAAAGTACTATAATCCTTTGGCAAAATTACAAATTCAAATTCAAAGCTCTCATGTAACTGATAATGACTGATAATGACTTTAGAAAGCACTGAACCTGCTTCAGAAAATGTTGTGCATGTTTAATGGACTGTTGAGGACAGATTGCCGCTCAATGGCTGAGGTCTTGTCCTGTATGAACACAACTAGCTATTTAATTCTCAAAAATCTCCAGTAGAGACAAGAAGACACCATTTCATATGAAACTATCCTTACAGGGATTTGGCAGTCTTAATCTTAAAATACTTTCACATGAATGAGGCCAGCACATCGGTATATATTACATGTTTTAATAAAATTCATGAAAGCAATCATTTTAAACACATAAATTCAATACTTACTATCTATGTTCCACAACTTAAAAATCCGTTATTGCGGAGCATGTCGTGTGCTGCATGTTTAAGAGAAACATTTCCCTGATTTTACATTCGCTCTTTTATAGGAGACACCAGAGTATGGTATCAACTTTCACGTGGAGTGTGCACCCGTACATTGGTGCAGGAATGAGCGACGGTTCAGAATGAAAGGATCTCGCTAACGCAGTTGGGGGGATGTCCAGATATTGAGCACAGCCCAGAGGCATTACTGTTGTTGGAGAGTAATTTGTAATTAACTGATACCCGCTGTATTTGTGACGCTCGTACCAGAGTGATGCAAGAGTGAACGATGGGGGCGGACCCGTTCGGGGTCTCTATCTGAACATAGATTCACCCTGCTCATTCAGTGCCAGAGCTGAACCACTCAGCAGTTCAAATCAGAGCCGCAAGGTAAGACTTCTCTTTCTCGGTTTTTATATGTGCATGTGTAGGCATTATGCTCATGAAATGTAGGATTGTACTGAATGAAAAAGGGGACGAATGACCACAGTGGATATTGAACTGGGGAAACACGTCGCAGACGCATCATTCCATATTTTGCGAGGCATTTGACGTGTTCATATTGCCATTTTTTAGTTATCTTATAGGAACCGAAGAGAAACATTTACGCATGGTGCTAAAACGTATGTCTATGCATTTTTCCAGTGTTTTTTTTTTTTTTTTTAAATGCTTGAATTAAGTTCACATACAAGATGTGTGTTCCAAGTTCATCTATTCTTTCTGGGATGTTGTCCAAGGTACTGAAATGTGTACGTGCAAATGGAGGTTTATTCTAGCGGTCACAATGAAGCTTATATTTCTGAGGCATTAATGTACTTGCTTGAGTATATACGTTGAACACGTCTTCGGTCTGCCGATATTCTGGTTGCACGCAATGTGCAAGTAAGCAAATAAGTGAGTAAGTAAATAAATAAAACCCATATTAAATTGGATCCGTTCAACTTTTTACGTAACTCGTCCTATTAATATGTGATAATTTGGCCAGTTGATTATCACATCATGCCACCATTATGATGTGTTGGATAGCTCATGTCTGCTATGTGATGGAACTCATTTTTGTGTGCATTTCCCCTCCTCCTTAGGACAACTTTCACATTCACAAGATGTAGAGCTTGCTTAGTCAAGGGAGTTCTCGTGAATGGCAGTCTCCAAAACATCCTGCAGGGACAGTCACGCCCAGTTTTTAAGCTAAACTGAAATGAATGATATTGTGCGTGCTCCATCCAAAACTATCACCAAAACAAGACTGAGTTGGAAGATTTACGATGAGTGACATCTCTTTCCTGCTGAACTTGATGGGTGTCAGAAGCGCCCTTCTCTCATTCAGTTTATGGCTTTGTCGATACACCCAGTAGTGTGCAGTCGGAACAGGGTATCGGCAATGAACCCCTTGTGGAAAATCCAAGACTCGGTTGTAAGGGCTGCGACAACCAGAGAGGACTGAACACTAGTCTTTGCTAGTGAAAAGGCAAAACACATTTAGAAAAAGGAACAAAGCAGCCTTAGTAAAGAAAAAAGCCGCAAGTCATGGGTATACAGCACCTTTTGCTTCTTTTGATATATTTGGACCAACTAAACGTACTGTGTGCAGCTACAGCGAAGAAGGTGAAGGTTGTTCCTAAACGACCTCAGAAGGCGAAGGAAGTCAACAGCACTGCCGCCGTTCCCACAGCAGCTCCGCGGCGGAGAACACAGGTCCAGCCGCCTGCAACGGGCGGGCATGAAACGTGCCTGGGTTACTACGACGTGAGCGGACAATTTGATAAAGAATTCGAATGCAATAACACCGACCACCGTTACTGCTGTGGAAGTTGTTTTCTGCGGTTCTGTTGTCAGTTTAAAGGAAACCGATTAGAGCAGAAAACCTGTACCAATTACAACACACCAGACTGGGTCAAAACCCAGCCTCCCTCCCCTGTGCCAACAGGTGACACTTACGATCCCAATTTGGATCAGACGAATACAACAGTCTACATCACTTGTGGGGTAATAGCTTTTATCATCGTCCTCGGAGTTTCTGCGAAAGTTGCTTATGACAAAGCAACCAGGCCCCCTCAGGAAATGAATGTCCACAGGTAAGCAAGCAATTATCACATAGTTTTGTAATAGTCTTTCTCTTCATATAGTCACATTTTTATAGTGTACATATGTCGTTTTTGCTTTCCTCCATGATTAATTATGTATGTATGTATGTATGTATGTATGTATGTATGTATTATTATTATTATTATTATTATTATTATTATTATTATTATTATTCATATACTAAACATTGCTGGTACATGAACATGAACTGGTATGATGCTATGACTCAACACAGTGGAAAGTAATTGTGTGCTATTTTCATTATAATCTAGCAAACCTTTTAAAGATTAGTTATCTTAGTATAAACCAATCACCAAAGTGCACTCAAAGAAGCATGTCTGCATGTCATGTCAAGTCTCAAGGAGGTAAGTGAAAAATCAAGTCAGGTATGGCAGTCATCAAGCATCGACTTAAGCATGGAGGGGAAAAAAATTGAGCAATTTGTGATTTATGACATACATACAGTATCTGTATTGAATAAAGTAAACTCAACATAAAATATGTATTTGCTCAAGTGTCAAGTCAATATTCAAGGCACTCGAACCTGTACGGTGCCAATTTGTTTCTAAAGCCAATTTAAGTCTGAGTTAAGTCCAAGCCTTCAGCCAAAGCCTTGAACACACTCTGCTTGTAGACCTTTCCACTTGGTGAGTATTGAATTCAAACTGATGCAGATATATTAATCAGTTAAATGCAAACATTCACAGCATGGGCTCAGTAAGCACAGCAATATTTTACAGAAGCATAAAAAAGAAGAAGAATTGTTCTATTTGAATATAAAACATTGTCCAAACATTATGGAGAGTCACGGCGAAATTAATTATGTTCCTTGTTTAATGCAGTGTTTTACATTTGTACTTCATAAGGGCTTTTAATGGCATGCACCAATAATATATATATATTCAGTGTGTTATTTGTTTGTTGATTGACTAGTTTTACAAGATTTTCATTTTTAAGTAGGCAAATCTTCACAACTTTAAAGTTAGTAAATCTATTACAAAATAAACTGTATGTTAATTGAATCTCTAAATGTAATTAATGGATAACTTAAACATTATATTGATTATTACTGAATTGCAACTGTATCAGAGAGTTTTGTTTGGGTAAAACAATGGCACCCAATTAACATTGTGCAGTGAGGAAATATGTATGAACAGCTGATAAACAGACTACCAAATTGCACTGCAGAAAGAAGGAAGAGAAAAGATAAGCCAACCAGCAGAATTCTTAATTAGTTGAAGAAGTGAGTGGGAGGGGAGGCCAGTGATTGCAGTAATTAAGATGAGAAATATCCATACAAGGAGAAAAAACATTATGATTATGATATTACGTAGAAGGACATTTCTCAGGGAGTAAAACAGATAGAAGGATTTCCAAATCAAAATATTCATATTATATTGGCAGACCACCTCCTGTGAATGCATAAGATCATAACTTGAAAATTGTTGCATACTGTATGTGTTTGAAGCCCTTTCTCCTTAGGGATTGACATGGCAGTCCCATTAGATTGCTTTGGCTTTTTTTCCTCAGTCAGTTAGTTTCCGTTTGTGTCTGTTGGTAGAGCTGGCCCTTTATATTTCATATAGAAAGCACATAATGTCACATTTTAGAACTGGGAATGGTTACTTGGTTTAAATTTGAATGCAATATCAGAAAGGAATCATTTTGGAGCTTTGATCCCCAGGTAGATAATCAGGGAGAAAAAAATATTGCAATGACAAGATGCAGTTGCAAGAGAAAAAAATGTATATGAATATTTATTTTATTGTCTTGACCTTTTTTTGTAGCAATAGCCAATGCTTGAAGGGTGTGTAATGTTTCTCTTTAAAAAGAAAATCAAACAATAAATAATTAAATAAATAAATTGCATGGCGATTTGCCAATAATATAAATAAGGCACATTAGATATACTAAATATGTTATAAATCAATGTGACACCTTTAGCACATCCATGTACTGTATGCTTAAATATAAAAACTGTGTTGTCTTATTCTGGAAAGAAACTAAATCAGGAGTCCATATCTATTTAAAATTGTATAGAAGTCCATATTCATCATATTACTGGCCATGTACTGAAGAATAGTTAAGGAAAGTACAGTTGAATATTTGACCATGGCTTGCTTTTTTGAACTTTACTTACTGTACTGTTCCGGGAAGAGATGGATTACCTTCCCATTTCCAATTTGCTAGTAGACTGCAATCATATTTCCCAACAGCGGTAATAACACACATCTCCAGTCAAATCGAATGCAAGACTGACTGATAAGAGCAAAGTTCACTTGCGCAGCGTGAGCTGTGTAGTGTATGCTTTGCCTCAGTAGATGTGCTAATGTGTGTTTTACATGTTTTCTGCGGCTTCCTTTCGGCTGGCTGCATGTCTCACTTAGATTGTTGCGCAGGTACTCTCTAGGGCTGTTGACTAATTCACACACAGCTCACAGCATGTCAGAAGCATGTTCGAGTCAAGTTTCTGAGTTCAATACAGACAATGCTGAAATACAACTGGATGCAAGCAAATAACATGCTAGATGTTCAATGAGAATTCTTCCTAATACTGTAGGCATCGTCAATACAATAAATAATATTTCAAATTGTCAAAATGTTGGCTGAATTGTTTGTGATACATTAATATTAACTGAGAAAACTGCACACACACACACAGCCACATGCATGCATGCATGCATGCACGCACACACACACACACACACACACACATACACACACGGTAAATTTACAAACACCTGGTCCTTTTCTCTATCCAGAGACATTAGCAGCCATTTTCTGTTATTTTTACGCGTTAATTATCTTTTAAATAGCTGATCTGAACTATAAAGAGGCATGTAAAAATAAAAACCAGAAGTGTGTTCTGTTTAGATCTTTTTTCCTGTTTAGTACAGATGTTTCATGGGACAATAAAAAGCAAATTGGTTTTAATGACAAACCACTGCCGCATTAACCTGATTATATCTCAATAAAATGGTTTCTTGATGTTGTGCAGGGGAGCACACATATTACATTTACCAAATTAATGTGTGGATATTGAAATGAATGACTGTTTTTGGTATTGATTTTTGAATCTTCCAGTTACAATTACATTGACGTTTCTTTATCATCACATGTAATCAAAATTTGCTTGATGACTTGTATGCATGCAGTATGCTAAAAATCATATAAATAAGATAAATGCCATCGACCATTTCATTACACATTTAAATCTATTTCTTTATAACCTGAACAATACAACCTCAGATTAACAGGTTGACAGTTAAAGAGGGTATGGACTCAAAAGTACCTGTAACATTCAGTAGGCAATTGTTTATTTTGCAATGCAATCAAGCACACTTAAGATGTTTACAGTAATCTCTGATGACCTGGGGCCTGTTGCACAAAGCAGGATTACCGAGTTGGATAACTGTGCCTAGTAAAACCTGGACCCCATCAAATCTGGAACATAGGCTGCAGTAAAAAGTGCTGTTCTGGATTTTATTCTGTGTAGCTATTAAGCTAGCATAGTAATCCTGCTTTGTGGAGCAGGCCCCTGGAGCCTGTATCACAGAAGTATCTCAACTTAGTTAACCCAAGTTCAAGATAGCCGCATCAACAAATCCTAAGCATGACAATCATGGATGATGGGTATCACAACTCTGGTTATAAACTTGCTCTGCCATCCCAGGATTTCCCATTCAAGCTAGTTGCGCATTCACTGAAAAAGGGCAGGGTTTGTAGCAATGAGCCAATCACACAGGGCCAGAGTTTCCCTTACAATTTATTTTTGGTTTGGCATGAACCAGTATTCACATAATTCATAAGTGCATGTTGAGTGATGAGAGGGGCTATTACAAATAGAGAAATTAACTTTGTCAGATCCTTAGCCCACACATTTTTATATTTTTATCATCATTAAGGCTCTGGTGACTGCATTTTTATAAGACCATCTGAGGTATTTTCATTACCTAGGCTCCTCAAGATAAGCTAGCTTGCGATCATGCTGCCATCAGTGTGAATTAGAACACTTAATGAAGCGAGAGGGTGGTCATTTTCTGTAATTAGTTTGCCTATTATTCCTGGAATCTTTTGTTTTAATATTTATGTGTTTAGTCAAAATGGTTATAGTTTAGGCGGCACGGATGGTGCAGTGGGTAGCACTGCCGCCTCACAGCAAGGAGGTCCTGGGTTCGAATCCCCGTCGGCCGGGGCCTCTCTGTGTGGAGTTTGCATGTTCTCCCCGTGTCTGCGTGGGTTTCCTCCGGGTACTCCAGTTTCCTCCCACAGTCCAAAGACATGCAGGTTAGGCTGATTGGAGAGTCTAAATTGCCCATAGGTATGAGTGTGTGAGTGAATGGTGTGTGTGCCCTGCGATGGACTGGCGACCTGTCTAGGGTGTATTCCTGCCTTTCGCCCAATGTATGCTGGGATAGGCTCCAGCCCCCCTGCGACCCTGTTCAGGATAAGTGGGTTAAGATAATGGATGGATGGTTATAGTTTAATAATGATATCATATGTTCTCACATTCTGAGCACTTCATTTGTCAGTGTTTATTGGCTAAAAATGACTGACTCACATCAATTTATCAACTATTCATGATTTAGCAGGAATGCACTTTGCAAAGAAGCTCTTTCCTCTTAAGAGTCCATCAAACAATTATGTTTGAGATACCCACGTATCAGGGGAAACGTCAGTTGCTTATGTATCTTGTAAGCGCACTCGTTGATCATGAGATTACACAGTACAACATGATTCCAAAAGGGGTACGGAGACAAGCTAAATAACTTATTTTTCTAAGTGTGTATGGCAATACATTTCAAGGCCACAAATCAGAAAGCATGTGATGCAGTTTTATAAAGCAGAAGCACTTATTTTATCTTATTTTTGTTGTTGTTTTTTTATTTTTTATTTTGTGACAAATACTGTACCTTTTTTGAAAAATAAATAAATAATAATGATCCCCCCTGAGTTATATTAGTATGGAATTACATAATCTTCAATATAACCTTCATTAACCTTATTCTTTTGTTATTATTTTTAATTATAGATTATTGCCTGCTGGCTATTTTTATTTTATGCACCCTTCTTTGTTCACCGAACAGCTGAACAACTTTACTGTCATGAGAAAGTTTGTAATGATAAAAAATATGTGAATTTTATTCAAATCAATTGCACAACAAAATAATGTGAACATATCAGGCATTAGAAATTTTTGGTGTCAAATGCCTGATAGGGGTCCTTTCCAAGAAAGGGAAAAAAAAGAATGGTTCAGAAACCAGAGGTAGGGCAAAGAAACATACTTAAATGGTAATACTTAACTGTCATGATGCATGGTGGTTCTGTATCCCAGTCAGTGCATGTTCTTTATTTATTTATACTTGAAGCTCTTAATGAAACTATAAATACATAAATAAAACCATCATGACTACTTCTGTCTGTGGCCATTTTTCTCCCAGTGTCACTATCAAGTGTCTTAAGCAAGAACACATCATTTCTACTGAAACCACTCAGTCAATCATTTAAACAGTCAAAGAATGAGTGACAGAAGCTTCTCTTTCAGATGTTGCCAGAAAAGCTGAATTTACATCCATGAACTTGATTCATCTTTCAGCTGCATCTTGATTTAGAAACATCGGAAGCAAAACCTGTATACCATGTACATTTACATTTACATTTACATGTAATGCATGCAGTACAGCCTGTAGCCTAGTGGCGAAGTTACATGACTGGGACCATGTTGGGCAGGTGTTGGGTCCTTAACCCCACATTGCTCCAGGGGGATTATCCCCTGCTTAGTCTAATTAACTGCAAGTTGCAGTCTGTAGTCTATTGGCTATGGTGATTAACAGGGATGTGGAAGGTTGGTGGATCAAGCAAAATATAGGCAGGAAAGCATGTTGTGATAATTGTTTGTTATAATCTTAAAATCCAATGAATGAAATGAAATGAAAGTCTGTCCCTGCCTTATTTTCATTTGTTTGTTTTACAGAGCACTTGCAGAGATTTTGAGGCAGCAAGGACCCATTCCAATATCTCAATATGAGCGTGAAAATATTGCAGCAATGGATGGCTCACCCAAAGAAAATACACCTGTACGGACTTCTAAAAACCACTACACCCCAGTTCACACATCAAAGTCAAACCATGGTAGGTTCACTCTCATAGTTCTTTGTTACACACTTTGGATGAAGAACTAATTTGGTCAGCTACCTCGCTTTGGTCTCTGTATTTCACATTGGCTTCATGAATGAGGCTTTCTATTAATTGAAGTACTGCTTGCTGACCTCTTTCTTTTTTCTCTTGGCTTTTAACATTTCAAGATTATGGCTCAAGAACATTGAATATTTATGACAGATCATAAATGCAGTCTGACAAATCATGGGAAATTAAGTGGAAGACTAAAGCCCTGCTTGAGAGCCAGTTGTTAAAAAAAAAAAAAAAAACACCCTACCAAATTAGTTTAACCTGGGGTAGGGGAAAGTGATCACATTTGAAAACTATAAAAATTTGCTAGTTTATGTAACAAATTGTTAATGGAATCAGGAACAATAGCTTCTTAGATGAAAACAAAAGTTATAGGCCTATTCAAGTGTGAAAAAGCATTTTGGGAAAGGCCAAAGTCTGGGAAACCGACAGATAATTATGGTAACAGCTTAACATTTTACTTTAGCTATTTGGCTCTCAAATGTGTCAGAAAAGCTCACTATATTTGAAATGACATCAGCCATGTACAAATTACATCAAATTACATACATAGTCCACGTTCAGTGCTCTAGTGCCACAATATTTCACTCCTGCAGTCTTCGGACATACCGACAAGCGCTCTTGCCAGGGTTCCTTGCAGCTGTGTTTTCTGTAAAGCGTCTGTGTTAACAGCCAATAATCATTAGATTTGTGCAATTGAAGTGCTTATAGAGTTAATTATATTGCGTGAGACGCATCAGTTTCCATCTCTGACAGGATGCAATGATAGGTCCAGTGCACCAAATAAGGCAAACATTTAATCTCGTCACCACAACATAGTGGCTTTTGCAGTTGAGATCAGTGATATTTGCACATTTACAATGGATGCAGAGGGCAGACCATGCTTAGTGTGTGGGGAGGGGGCTGGGTGTGGGTGGAGAGAATAGCTCTCATTTAATACAATGCTGTTCTTTGCTCTGGCGGCCACAGCTTGTGTCAACTGCTGACCCTTCTCTATCAGCAGTGCTGTTTTCCCAGAAGTGGTCTTTGCATAATGTCAATCCTAATATGCAAGCAGCTACAAGCTCATTTAAAGAAAAAATACTGTTTATGTCTGTTGCAGTATTGTAGATGCAACAGAAGACTTGGAAACAGAGCAGTCAGCCCAGTTGATAATACAATACAAATATTAAACTACATTTTAAGTAAAATATTTGCATTTGCGGAAAGCCTCAAAAGACAAAAAATGAAATTGATCAGCTCGAATGTGGAAGGTTGGTGGTTTATATAGCCCCTCCCATTAGATGTAAGGATCAAGGGGGCGTCACTTCTCAAGTTGTCTGCCCAAACTAGCTCTGCAGGCTTTGCATCATTAATTGGGTAATGATTTAATAGAGATTTGCTTGCATATAGAGTGAAACTGTAGTTGTGCTTCAGGTGCTGTCCGAAACATTGTGAATAGGTAACATGAGCTAACATGGTCTTCTGAACACAGGGAAGTTCTGTAGTTATTTGTCATTTTCTCTATAATTATTGCTCTAGTTCACCACAATCAAAGTGTTTTAATGTCTAGGATAGCCAATAAGCATGGTTAAATCATAGTGGGAGTGGCCGCTTCCCCTTGTTTTGTTCGGAACACAGTGAGTCTACGTTATATAGGCTAGCTAGTTAGCTAACTGTGTAGCTAGAGCTAGCTGGTTAGCCTAGTGAACTCACTTTGTTGATGTTTATGACTAGCTTAATAAACAAATATAGCTGCTGATTTAGCTGTAGGTATTCTGTTTATGTACACTGAACCTAGCTAGTCTCTTTTTGGCCACATTCGCTTTACTGTATCACAAATTGAGTGCTCGCCACTGTTCATGTGTTACCTAATGTCATCTAGCTGGCCACTACCTGCAGGTGATAACCTTGCTGAACATAACTGTCTCTTAGAACATTCAGTTAGCCTTCATGTTAGCATTGTGTCTTGCCATGTTCGAAATGTAGAATTTTGAGGTCTAATTCAAAAATTCAAAATAAAATGCAATGTCATGAAATTAGAAAAAGACTGTATATTTCTGAATTACCCACAGAATGAGTGGTCTTGTGCCGTGATCCATTGGCTTTAAATTGAGTTATTTTTGCACTACAAACTTTTATGCTCATTTTATCCATAATGGTATCCATAACATAGAAAGGGCACAACGTAGCAATACCGAAATCACCAGTTGGCGAGCCCATTACCATTGTAGTAGACTTACAAAATGGCATTGAGACAGTTTTGAAACGGGTGAGATGTTGAGGTTAAAAATGTTCAATTTTGAATGAAAGTGCTAACCAATGCAAACATATAGCTAGAGCTATTGCACTCACTATAACATATCTAATTAAAATGATTATTTTTACTGAATTCACATGGATGCCTGGCCACATGTAATTAGTTAAATTTTCCATAAATCCATCTAATGGAGTGTAAATTGTTGTGTATCATACTTATTTATGATATCAGAAAACTGTAAACAGTCCTCCAATCTAATGCACACACTGTAAAACATCCAGTAAACCCTTTTTTATGATATTACATTTTATAAACAACAGGTAATGCACATTGCATTACATAAAGAGCACACTTAATTATTTGATATAGAAACTAAAAGTGCTATCAAAAAGATTCTCATGAAACTATTTTCCTGTTTTGCTGCCTTTCCATGTCAATACTAGAAATAGCTAGAAAGACTCAGTCTTTGCATTGGTCATGTTGTTGTTACTGGCTTGACAGGTGGTCAAAGCAATATCCATGGAACATTGGTAAGTGAATGACTTATGTGACAAACAACCAGCTATACAAATAATTACGTTTCTGGGAGAAATGAATTATCTTTAAACCGCCCACACAATGGACCTCATTTATCAATATTTTTGTAAAACCATGTGTAATCAGAAATAATTGGAAATCGGGCAGATTTATCAAGCATGCATAGACACAGGTTTTCCTTGTATCCACATGTGTGTGTGTTGATAAATACCAAACAATCCTAAAAGAAAAGTGTGTTCACAGAAAGAGAAAAAAGAGGCAAAAAAAGACAAAAGAAAAAATACTTCTTGATTTATTGATTGAAATATTTTTGCCACTATTTTTTAAATCAAATTAAATATGAATGAATGGAATAACAGCACAAAACAAGCTTTACAAACGTGTTTTTTAGTGCATTCGTGAAATCCATTCAGATCTTACTAACAAACATACGAAGACACATTGTTTGTGTAAATGCATTTACAAATGATTTACAATACAATTTGTTTGTATGCCGAATCTTTCCATTCTATCCCGGAAATAGCTCAGTTCCTTGCAATATAACACTCTCGCATCTGGATTAATTCAAAAGACAATTGCTGCCATAGCTGGAATATCTATGCATATTGGGCCAGATTTATGTACACGCAAAGCTCACAGCGCAAAATTCGGCCTGACAAGAGTGAGTTGGTGCTATCACAGTATGCCTGAAATTAACGTCTTATTTACAAAGGCTACAGCTAATTACGCAATCAGCAAATGGGAGTGCCTACAAACCACATTTTGCAGTGCAGTTAACACAGGTGTTAATGCACTGAATGTCTTCACTGCATGTGGTGATATCCATGTATCGACTATCCACGTAAAAGTTATCCAGTGCAGGACAAAATGTGTACATATTCCAGCTGTGGTGGCTATTGTTGTTTGAACTGAATGCGAGATGTAATGTTGCAATGAGCTTGACTATTGGGATAGAATGAGAACGTCGTGTGGGAGGTACCAGTACGTCTTTTATTTTTCCCAGAAGCGTAATTATTTGTATTGCTGGGTGTTTGTCACAGAAGTTGCATGGGATTTTCTCTTTTTTGGCAGTGCCTTTAATTCCCTGTTTCTTTTCCGTGATTGTTTTGGAGGATAATCAAAGCAAACACATGCTCTTTCCGCGAACGACAAAAGCGATTAAAAGCGGCATATCATTGCTTTTAGCCTACTCATATTTTTGTAAACTTCAGTTACTGTCACTATGGTTGAGCACGTTATTTCAGTCAGTTCCCACTGCTTTGCATGAGATACTGTTTAATTTAATAAATTATTTTGTTAATATTTTCTGTGACAATCACCCAGCCTTAATTATTGCTTGGCTGCAATCATGAATTCATATTTATTATTAATAATCTGTTTGATTATTTCTTGCTCAGGGAGTTGAAATAATGTCCTTGTTGCAAATATTATTTCAGTACATCTTATCCGAAGCCTAGATCTGTGTTTCTGTCTTGCACCTCGGTTTACGCCTGCTCTTTAGAGGTGGAGAAATTTCACGCACAGTTCGACCTTCGTTAATGGCGTGAACTTTAATAAATGCAATGGAATACATAATCAGCCACACGTATAATACCGCCACCCTTTATTTTGCGCAATCCACCCTTAAATGCATATGCATTAAGGACATCTGTGGTTCTAGTCCCGTGTGTCAGTTTGATACATACAACACATGTTTCCTGGGCAGAATGCGTCATATGTGCACCTGTAAATTGTTGCAAAAGGCTTAGTACATCTGGCCCTGCACTGACCAGAGCGCAGGATATGCTCTTTCACTACAGCAGAAGATGCATGAATCCCCACATCCAGTGAAGATATTCAGTGCACTAAACAGCAGTTTAAACTGCACCATTTATAATCTCTCTCATTTGCAAAATGCGATTAGTAGGCTGTCCCATTCGTTGGTTGCATAATGAGCTGTAGCCTTAGTAAAAAGATGTTAATTTCACACAGACTGCGACTGCACCAACATACCCTCATCAGGTCACATTTTGCCCTGTGAGTTTCATGTAAGTATGTAAATCTAAGTCAGTATCAGCTGTTTTGGGGATGACAGCAGTTTCATCAGACTTTAAAAAATGTTTCTCACAAATAAACCTCCATTCTTGTTCATACAAAAGGAGAACCTGTTAATAATTTGTAAAAATATATAATGCATGATGTGGTGGTGTCAGAAAAAATATCGTTAGATTACTCCAGGACGCACAGTGTTCATAATTCCTTGTAACATTACCTTCTATCCTAACGGGGACAACAATCCAGTAACTTTGTTGTATCTCTTGAATGATGATGCAGGATCAAAGAGGCTCAGATACTTCAGCTATCTAAACTGTGCATGAGGGAGAATAATTTAGAAGCAGCTTCAATAAATCCTCTTCTTCCTCATGCCGAGTCCCCTAAGCCTGCAAAATAGTGACTATTATTGCTATGTAAATTATGAAGTCTAGAAAATACCTGCTCTTTTCAGGAGAAAAGGTTTTGTGCTGTAAGTTTTTCCTGCCCCTGAGGGACAGCAGTTCAACTTAACACCCAACCACAATGACCCACACTGTACTTATTGTTCAATGACTAATTTATGAAGAAACATTATATCTCATGTTTTACATATACAGTATTATTTTTACAAATGCTCAGCATTTATTAATGGATATTTTTATACATTGTGGTTTTTCGAGGAAATATAGAAATTACATATTTAATTCCAGTGCATGTTATACATAGTTCCCCCATTTCAGAGCCAAAATATTTGGGACATATTAATCTTACGTAAATGAAAGCAGTCATATTTAGTATTTTTTTGCATGTCCATTGCATGCCATGACTGCTTGAAGTCTGTGGCCCATAGACATTGGTAGGTGGTGAGTATCTTCTCTGGTGATGCT
This sequence comes from Conger conger, assembly GCF_963514075.1. Classification (NCBI taxonomy): domain Eukaryota; kingdom Metazoa; phylum Chordata; class Actinopteri; order Anguilliformes; family Congridae; genus Conger; species Conger conger. The sequence continues at coordinate 64,314,706 of NC_083761.1, read as the reverse complement.
CTGCCAGGCCTGTGCTCTAGTGATTGTTAGCTCCTGCTTGTTTTGTGCAGTTTTCTCTTCAGCATATGAAACCTATGTTCAATTGGATTTAGAGTGGGTGAATGACTTGACAGAGAATCGTCTCTTTTTTTAAGTCCTTTGTTGCTTTAGCAGTATGGTTGCGATTGCCGTCTTGCTGTAGGATGAAGTGCGGTCTAGTGATTTTGGTAGCATTGCTTGAATTTGAGCAGATACTGTTTGATGCTTCTGCACACTTATGCATTAATTCTGCTCTTACTATCAGCAGCCTGTACGCCAGTTTGGTAATGCAAATATTGAATCAGCCAATCATGTGAAAGCAAACGCATGTAGACATGGTCAAGAGGTTCAGTTGTTGTTCAGACCAAACATCAGACGGGGAAGAAATGTATCTACGTGATTCTGACTGTGGAACTGCTGATTTGTTTACACACAACAGGCTCTAGATTTTACAGAGAAGAGTGCGAAAAACAAAAAACATCCTGTGAGCTGCAGTAGGTCAGAGGAGAATGATGAGACTGGTTCAAGCTGACAGGAATGCACAGTAACTCAAATAACCATGTCTTACAACAGTGGTATGCAGAATATCTCTATGAACACACAACACATCAAACCTTGAATTTGATGGGCTACAGCAGCAGGAGACCAATAAAACCATTTTTTTGTACCCATTATAAGACGTGTGATGGTGAATCGCTCTTCTACTGTCAGTTCTTTGGCTTTTCCCATGCGGGTGAATGAATGAGGGGTTTTGCATGCTGATTTTTATACTCTAGTGAAACAGGAAGTGATGGAATGACACAATAAAGTTCCTTTAGTTTGAGATTAATTAAATTAAGTAAAATTGTGTTGCCAATTTCACTTTGGTTTACAATAATTGTTTGGGGTGCCAATAACTGCTAATAATGACACCTATGGTTTTCAGAAAAAAAATAGATCACTTAATAAAAACTTTTGAAACAGAGTAAATAAAAAGGCATATAGTTTGAACATATGATACAATGACATATAGATTATTATCTGTGTTGTTTATTATATGCAGGGTTTATTCTTAATTGATATTAAGGGTGCCAATAATTCTGGAGGCCACTGTATATACAGTGGCTTCTGAAAGTATTCAGACCCCCTCATTTTCGGCACACCTTAAAAAAAGTGAAGGGTGTCATAGATGTCATTTTAAATGGGTAAAATTGCCTATTTTTCCCATGAACTTACACTCAATAATCCATAATGACAAAGTGAAAACATGTTTTTAGAAAAGTTTTATTTATTTATTATTATTTATTAAAAACTGAAATTTCTCATTTATATAAGTACTCAGACCCTTTGCTGTGACACTCCAAATTGTGGTCAGGTGCATCCTGTTTGCATATACTTTTGTGTATATAAGGTCCCAGAATTCACAGTGCAAACTAAGCCATGAGGTCCAAAGGACTCCCTGTAGGCCTCTGTGATAACATTGTGGCAAGGCATAGATCAGAGCAAGGTTATAAAACCATGTCAAAAGTGAGTGTTCCCAGGAGCACAGTGGCTTCAATAATTGTGAAATGGAAGACGTCTGGAACCAATATGACTTCCGAGAGTTGGCTGTCTGGCGAAACTGAGTAACTGGGCTAGAAGGGCCAAGACACCAGCGGTCACTCTAACTGAGCTTTGGAAGTCCTCTGCAGTGATGGGAGCACCTGCTGGAAGGTCAACCATCTCAGGAGCACTCCATAAATAACACGGACACCACTCCTCTGTAAAAGGCATATGACAGCCCGCTTGGAGACTCTGAGAGCACGAGACAAAAATTGAACTTTGACTCAAAAGCTGCAATTGCTGCCAAAAGGCCTTCTACAAGGTACTGCATTAAGGGTCTGAATACTTACGTAAATGAGAGATTTCTGTATTTTTTTTTTTCTAACAAAAATGTCTAAAAACACAATTTTGTCATCATGGGATCAATTAAAAATGTAATCTACAACATAATAAAGTGTGGAAAAAACTGAAGGGTTTTACACAGTATATACAATAAGTCTGTCACTTCAAGAGATCAAATTTGCCTTCTCACTGTGGGTTTTAAAAGCACCACATACATTTGAAATGTAACATTAAATGCTGAATTATGAAATAATTAATACAATTAATTCCATGCACACCTGTGTCCATTCACAGTTTAAGGAGACCTTGATTAATTGACCCTGGTATTATGCCTCAGAATGATAATTTAAAATGACATGTGACAGTCTTTGTGGGTGGAAGATCTGAGCAACCGTGCCACTCAAAGGAACTTCTGTAAGAAGAACGCCAGACTGCAAATGCAGGAATTTGAGCAACTTGCATGAAGTTGTTGGTTGAGCTGTCTCAAGACTTTAGCCTTTCACATTCAATTTGCAGCCTTGCTGATGCATTTTGACATGTTTTCTTTCCTGCTTGCCTCTCATGCATGGCCCCCGTTCCCTTTCTTTTTGCAGTTTATTTTATGTGATTGCGATTCAATTCAAATGATCTTTTAACAGGAAAACAGTTTAGTGATTTGGTCATTACACCATGTAAATCTGCTTTTCCTAAGAGCTTTGTAATTTTCTGTTCAACAAGCTTTGGGTCTGTTTGAGCCACAATGTATCACGTCATGTTTGGTTATCTTAAGAAGAATGAATAGGTAATACTCATAAGAAATTATATAATGCAACATGTGCTTAAAAATAAGTATACAAAAAAATATATAAATATGTATACAGAATGTACTTTATGTAAAAGAAGTTGTATTTCAATCACTATGATCCCTTTCAGTAAATCACTTTGTTGTACAAAAGCTTATGGTAAGAGGATTATCATTACTAGTCTGGAATCGTACATTGGTGCATAAAAGCTGATGCCGTTGTTTACTGTGGCAATGGTGACATCATGCACATGGGGAGGGGGCAAAAAGAAAAGAGGAAGTTGACTCACAAAAATGACAAGTTGTGTTTCAGTCAAAGAACAATAACCACATTGATATGCAGTAATGTGAATCTTGTCAATATACAGATAAAGCCAAAGAATGCTTCATTTAGTTAAAAGGCAGAATAAGAAGAGGCCTTTTCCTGCAGGGTTAGTATTCACATATTCCCTTGTCCTACATGTACCATCTTCACAAGACCTGAGTCATGCTGCAGTGATACCCATTTGTATGTGTCTTTCTGTACATTCTGTAAAACAGGCTGCTTCAGAAAAATATTTAGTATTCGGAAGGGAACAGAACTCCCTGCTGCAAAGGATTTTGTTGGTGACAGGAGTAATGAGCAGGGTACCAATTCTAGCATCTCAGGCAGCCCACTCACCAACATGCCCATCAAACTAGCAGCAAGGTTCATAGACGGCAACAAATAACAGGCACCGTCATGTGAAGTTCTAACACAACAATACATCTTGTACCCATATTTCTACAGTAATCAGAGTACAATCTGAATACCTGTCTTACTGTAATTATGGTAACTTTGATTAAGAGCTTAATCTTGTGTTTACATGACCTCTGCCTTGGTTTCAGGATGGTCTTAACTGAATTGTTTGCATGTATGTAAAATTGCTCATTGAAAATCAGGAGGAGGCTATAATAGCTGCAGTGAGAGACATCCCAGGAGGATGGGGTGATGAGACAGGAAGGTCAGAGGCTCACTCTAAGGATGGTCAGGGAGGTAGCTTGATTGAGCCAAGAGTAGACCAGGCCACCGGAGAAAGGTGGATGTGCTTTGTCATGATATGACACTTTGTCAACGATATGTGCCAGTATATATTAATAATGCAGGAAAAACATTATAGCATGTACGATACCGCTTGGCTGCAATGAGTCCTCATTGACCTTAGTGTTATGTGCGCTGTGCTGAAGGATATATTACTGGTCATTTACAATTTTAATATTATACCAGGGAGAGAGGGCAGATGTGACTTTTAGCCCAGAACGCTAGCTTTTTAAAACTCCCCTTCCATCTCCTCCAGCACCCAAGCGACCTTCAAGGTACAGACATGATTCTGGCTGTACTATGCAGACCATAAATTCTTAATACCTAGCCTACCATGCACTTGGTGTCAATGCACCTTTATGAATTGACAAAGCTGTCTACCGGAGAGAGCCGTCATTGTTCTTCTGGAGGGCTTCAAAATAATAGGGCTATCTGGTTTGATATAGTACAGCACAGGTGGACAATTTTCCTCTGTGAACAAAAGGCTTTTGAAATGGTGAAAGGAAATATTATAACATTTAGCGAATGCCATGACTTTTTATGCCACGTTAAAACATATCATCTTGTTGCTTTCGGGAAAGTGCGGTGAACCATGGGGAATAAGTTTCAGTCGTACTTAACCTTGCAAAACAGAAGAAAAAAGTAAAGTAACATTTCCGTTTATTCAGTGAAGGGGAAGGACAGATATTCACTATATCCACACGTTTGGGACGCCTAGGACTGCTTAAAAGTGACAGGGAATTCCATGCACTAGTCAATCGCAGGGACTGAAAAAAAGAAAATGAATACACAGTTAAAATAAATATAATATTTTATAAGCTGATGTAATATGATGTGACTTTGAAGTCAAAATAAAACTAGATGGTATTTACTCTAAATAAGCTATTTTATTCCCAATGTAATGTGCATTGAGTAGCAGGGTTGATTTGGCTTCATTTTACTGTATGTCAGCAGACCTCATTTGCCTGAATTAGTCAGCTGAATTGGGTTGGTGAACAAGGAATGTGAACTGTCCCCCAGCATCTCATATTTATTCTGCATTCATAGATTTATTTACAGGGAAAGGAGGTAGTAACACACAGTTACAACAATTTGTAAAGTTAGCAAATCTAAAAAAAAAGCTTTTATATGCAAGCCCGTTAAGGCAAATATCTAATCATTCAATCATATGGCAGCAACACAATGCATACAGAAAAAGTATGCTGACATGTTGTTCAGACCAGACATCAGAATGGAAAAGAAATATCATCACTTTGACAGTGGAATGATTGTTGGTGCCAGATGGAGCGGTTTGAGTATCTCTGAAACTGGTGATCTCCTGATTTTCACACACAACAGTCTCTAGATTTTGAATGGTGCAAAAAATTCAAAAGCATCTCGTGAGCAGCAGTGCTGTGGGTGAAAACACCTTGTTAATGAGAGAGGTCAGAAGAGAAGGGTCAGACTGGTTCAAGCTGGCAGGAAGGTGACACTAACTCAAATAACCACACATTACAACAGTGGCATGCAGAAGAGATGTCCTGAACACATCTCTGTTAAATGTCCGTCTGAATATCTAAAATCAGATTTTGCCTGCACAATGTACAATGCACAGTTCATCCAAGTACATTATGTACTGTTGCATTGGTAATGTCTGTTACGGTGACTATATTGTCGAAGAGACACATTCCAGTCTTACATTTACCAAAGCAATTCTAGATTGCCGTGTGTCTGATGCTGTTTTATTGTTCTCAGGAGGACATTACACAAAAGAAAATGTTCGCAGCGGAGGGCATGATCTTCACAATTTTATCTCCTCCGGGTTTGTGACGCTAGGACGAGGACATCTAAAAGGTAGTGTATGTTCATTTGTATAATAAACCTTCCAAATGCCTTTCGAGATGGCAAATTGTAATGCCCTTGACTGTGTCCTTCACTGCTCTTCTTGTATATCGAGGAGAAGTGTGCAGATTGTAACTCAGAGGAGACTGAGAAGAGCCATGACTCAGGTGATGTTTAATTTTGCTGAGTGTGTGGCTAAAAACTGGTCTTCCAGAAATATGTTTTTTAATGTTTCTTTCATAATGGGCAGTAATTATGGGCATTATTTGAATTTATTAAGCACCTTGCCATTTTAAACATGCAATATAATGTGAAAAATGCATGCACCATGTGATGTAGCAGACACCTTTATATGCAACAACGAACAAAAAAATGTATTAACTCAAATATTTAGAAATAAACATCAACAGATGGACTAAAACCGTTAAAAGCGAAAAAACTTTTTTGTAATCACAAAGGAAAACATTAAGAAGAAAAAGCTTTTGGTATTACTTGCCAGTAGATAACTGCAAGCAGAAAACAAATACAAATACAAGCCTCTGGTAGATTGTACTTTGTGATAGATAGCCCAGCAGCAACCATTATTTGATTGATTAAATGATCAAAGCACTAATTTCATGTTGCACGTGTAGTTTCCTTGTGCATGGAAAAGACTGATATTGATATTTACCAGACCTCTTTCATAACATAGTTCAAGTTCATAATTTGATTATACTTTTACATAATATTAGCTAGTTCTCTTCCATTTCTGTACACATTAAGCCTCACAGATTTTTTCTGGTGTGGATACATATACTTCTATTTGTAGGAAAGATATGTACTATGTTATACTTTGCCATATATTATTGTTAAGGTCTTGTTCTTTGATTATTACCAAATGACATGGTCTCATGATGCATGCACCCAAGCAGACTATTCTAAATCTATCAGCACATCCTGGACCTCTCCCTTAAATCAGCACTGTCATCACACACTGAGACCATCCCTGAGGACTTGAGATGTGCCCAGTCTTTGTCTTGTAAGCTTCCCATGATGACTGCCTGTCAAAGCAGCCACCCTCAAAAGGCTTTAAAGGCATCATTCTCAATCCCTGGCACTTCCTTAAGAGCCTGGTCCTCGTCCATATTCTGCACATACACATCGTTCTAATGTCTTAAAGTATCACACTCATTCTGTGCAGATACCCTCATCTTCATTTCCAATAATACGGGTAATCATATGCACATAATACCATTACTGGTTTTAATATGAGGGAGAATTCAGTACCCTCCAGGGCTTAAACAAAGCCTTCTTTTCAAGTGATTGTTCTGTACTTTGAAGAATCAGTCATGCTTACTAGGCTGTAGGTTAAGAGGTCTGCCCTTTCCTGTTCGTCTATGATGACCACTTTATGATGCTGAAGTCGTGGTTTTTGGTAGACACCCTACCGAGATTGGTTAGCACAGGCTACTGAAGGGGAAACAATGTAAAGGGAAAATCACCTTCGATAAGACATCTACTGCGCAACAAATTATGTACTGCTGTTCATCTTCCTTCCTTCCTTCATTGTCCAAGATTGCTGGGACGTCATCTTTATTGATAGTCATTGATTCAGTCTCCTGCTGGATACTTCATTGTAAAACAAACATTGTTGACTTTTAGCGTTTTCTATATAATATTGAGTGGAACCTCAATATTTGAGAGTGGGTGCGAGGTAATCACGTAATAATGAAGAATTTGCTGTCTGTAGTTGACAGAAGGACAAAACATTAACATTATCTATATTTCTCTCTCAAATGTGAAAACAACAGAAAGTAAGTTTAAAGTCAAAGATAATACATTACATTCATACATGTGTTTCAATTAGACTGTAGACTATTGAGCAAGGAAAGGGCACACCAGGATATGCAGGTCGCATTGCTTGTTCAGAGCAAACGAGGGAATATTCTTTCAATCACCAATCACTTTTCACCTCATTGCATCACTGAAAATAGCAATAATGGTCTGTAGAAAGGAAGTATTGCGTATGGTACTTCAAAGGAAATAAAACACATCCAATGAAGAAAGCATAAATAACACAAAACATGCAAAAAACATTGTATTTATGACTGCGTGTGATTCATCTTATTCTAGCCTTCAGGCAATGCAACAACATTGCTGACTAGTCACACATCTCAAGTTCTTTTTTTTTGTTTTTTGTAGTCCATGTTTTGGAGTGTAACAGAGGAAAAATCAGTTAGGAGGAATTTTGTAATGTGAATAATTCATGTTCCAGTTTAGTGGCTGCTAATTGTGACTTATCTCTTCTGTGTGGGCATGCCATGGGTTTAACCATGTTTCCAGTTGCAGTTAGGCTATTCCTCTTTGTATCCTCAGTTTTAGTCAACGGAAGGGAACAAATGGTCTAATTTGAATTTAATTGAATTTGTCAAAATGAATCCCCTTTCTTGTGTTTCTGTCATATGGCAGACAGTCGATTTTACAGGGCAATTCACACGGCACATAGTAGAACCGGATGAGTTCTACAACAGACATACTGCAATGAGCTGATGATTCCAATAAGAGATGTGGGAAAGCACACACAGATCATCTCCGGTGTGCAATGACGAAAGTGAAGGTAGACATGCAATGATGATTTCAAACCAGGCTTGTCAAAAAAACATACAGTGGACAGGAATGCATAGACATATTTAAAGTACCTACTTTATCTCAAATTTCTGCTTGGTATAGGAAGCCATTTGCCACTCTTTTTGTGGATCAATTTTACAGTACTTCAAGATAGCATAATTTAAACAGTTTTGATATTCATGATGTTGGTGTGTGATGGTACACAAGGCCTTATGACTACATGAACTTGAACTTTACATTATTGATGCTTATTTTTATTGTTTACTTGTTAGTCCTTCTATGAATCCACACCAGACTGTTAAGTTGAACAAAAATGAACCTTATTTCCTAAATGCATGCCACTTCACAATTACATAGTCAATTGAATGTTCTTTCGAAAGAGAGTACCAAACTCCAATCCTAGTAAAGACACATTCCAGACACAATCATCAGAGTAGTTTCCATTTTTCTTTGCAGTGCCTTAAATAATAAAGTCAGATACTTTTTAATTGCTGTGTCTAAATGCATATCACAGCCAATAATTGTGCCCTGATTGTGGTGTCAGATACATTCTGTGCTTTTTATGGTTGATGAACAAAAATGAAAACTGAGTTTTCAGCAGATTAATTCGATGGAACGTCAAACAGCTGCCATATTATAAATACTTTTGGAGAGCAAATGAATAACTCAAAATGAAAAATATGCCATTGATCAATATTTGCTGCTGTAAAGATTTATCTGTTAGCTTGGAAAATTCTATTAATTTAGCTTTGCCATAAACCATTTGTCGTATGGCAGAGTTCTTCCTGCATCATTTGGAGCCAGTATAAATCTGTTGCATTCGCACAGCTCACTTAGAGTCACAACTCTGCATGGTAATATGTTAGACATGCACAAGTGGGTGGAAGGCCTTAATGTACTGTATCCTCCTAGTGTATCCCATAAGAATGATTTGTCTTGAATATCAAATGTAGTAGTTTTGTTTTTGACTGTTAAAGTGTAGCACACAATGTACTGGATTCACATTCAGCTATATTTCCTTTCCTCCTCAAGGATACATGTAATATTTGTCAAACTGAGTGGTTTCAGATTTTAGACAAAATGTCATATCAGACAAAGGAAGCCTGCAACCAACACTTATAATTTGATAGCAGTCTCCCCATTGCTCTGGATGAATTTCAGTCCACTACTTTACAGAACTGCTTTAATTCAGACACATTGGTAGGTTGAAGCATGAACTGTTCTATTCAGTTCAAGTCAGGACTTTGACTAGGCTATTCTAAAACATTAGATCTTTTGTGGCAACTCATGCAGGCCACTCCTAGGAAGATTTACCACTGATAATAATTTACCACTCTCAGTGTGGTTTGGTGGAGTTCCAGAGCCTTAGAAATGGCCTTGTAACATATTCCAGCCTGATATATTTCTGCAACTTTTTTCAAATTTCCTTTGATTGTGGCATAGATTTAATTAGATTACATTAGGAAATTGTTATTATCCACATGTAGAGATGTATCCATGGCTACACATGGCATATGCATAAAACACATAGGTATGTATTCATAAAAGTTTGTCCAACAAAAATGTACAATTATGTAAACATACAGAATACTCAGCATTTAGAACAAATGACCGCTTATAGAATGATTAATGCCTCTTGGCATCCTACAGTATATCACTGACCTGAGGAGAGTTGCACAAACTGTAAGAAAAGGGGATGAAATTTGTCATCAATAATATTTCTTGCTTTCCTCTGGATGTGTGAGTTGTACAAATTTGTGAGCTGCGTCTGAGTTTTCCCCACAGCCTTACTACCTAGATTTACCACTCTCAGGAGTATGACCTTACTCTAACTATTGAGATGACCAAACAAGTCACATTGTAGCATAACGTATAAGACACTTTCAACAAGGTTCGTCTATGGCATAGACTCTATGCCACCTCTACAATATTTTGGCCAAGCTTAAGATCAGTTTCTTTAAGAGGTGTAGCCACTTTAGGTGTAGCCAGTTTTGAATAGAAAAATGTTTTAGAGCTATTCAAAACCACTGTTCTCATGAAAACAGAAAATGGTCTAAAAAGATTATCATTACTGCTGATGGCAGCTGATATAAAACATCTCTTTGGTTTTACCCACATTGATTTCCAAATCACTTCGCCATCACCAGTTCTTGAAGGCCGTGACATAACTAAAATACCGTGTTTCTCTGAGGGTGTCCGGTTCAACAAGAAGATCAAATAGAGCTATATCACATGTGCATTTTAACAAATAAAAATCGGTCTCTAAAATGTTACAAATATTTGTCTATATAGAAGCACACAGTATAGGAGACAAAATGCAACCCTGAGAGGCACCATTATTTAAAACTGAGTGATTTCACACAATTCAATTTGTGGAAAGCCTTAGAGGACGATTTGTTATAAAATGTTTCATGCAAAGAATAAGGCCACCTGGAATTCACCTTGAAATCAAGCAAACATGCTTTGGGCTGTTAAAGTTGCTAGTCTATTTTATCAGAAAGTGTAATGATGACATCTTTGTTGCCTCTGTGACTTTTATATGCAAATTGGAGGGGATCTAGACAATATGTTATAGAAGACATTTTTACCACTCTCCAGCTCCAGCTCACCTGCTTTTTTGCAGGGGGCAATATTTTATATTTTCCACATACGTATTTGGCACAACACTTTTGTGTAACAGACACTGAAAGAGCTGAACTCACCACCTCAGGCCATCAGGACCTGGAACTTTAAACTTGAAACATGCAAGGCTGACTGCAACCTCCTCTTCAGTCAACCTTATAGGAGAGTAACATGGGATGCTACTACAGGCATTTTCACGCTATGTCATACCTTCCAAAGACATAATTTAGGTCATTCACAAAGGAAGAGCTATTTATCATGTTTATATGTCATGTTTCTTTCATTTTTGGCCACCATGTACTTAAGACCTGTCCATGCTTGTTTAGCATTACCTGTACAAAAGCACTTTTCTATGTTATCTTTCTACTTCACTTTTGCTTCCTTTATTTTCTTGCTCAACTTCCTGTTTTTCTCCCAAACCATCTCATGGTTACCTTTAATTAAACCATGTTTCTTCTCATTTAGACATAACTTCAGTTCCTTTCACACCCATGGTTTATTATAGAAACATCTTTGCTATTTTATTTTCAATTATATCGGTTTCACAAAACATCATGCAAGAGCTAATAGTTTCTGTCAGTTCATGTTCATCATCAGTGCTGTCAGAGAATCCCTGCTGTAAAATCCAGCTCAATTTTCAAGCTGGTCAAGCTGGTCATAAGATATTTCTTTTCAGCAGGGATACTTGCCAATCCGTATCCTCAAAGCAGTCTTTAATCTTGTCTTTACACCTCTCAGTCCAAATATGCACAGTTTGTGTTTACGGTTTATTTCACAATCTAGACATCACTGTGATGTTCCTGTAGCACTGATCCAGTGCTCAAATGAGGTGAGTAGGACAGTCCAGTTATCTCTGAAGATTTGGCAGATGTGTCTTTAGGATGCCTGTATTGAAGTCCCCAATAAACTTGGGCTGGTCCACAGATTATGTCACTGCGTTATTGTATCTTTCTGCAATCCGACTTGCAGCCCTCTTGTTGTCTGGCAATGGTGTATAGTGTACTTATAAACTTGAAAACTTTGTGGTGAGTACTTCACTCTGATAGGAAGGTTCAATATGTGTAAGATTTAGATTAAACAGGGCTGGTTGCAATCAAGTGTGGCTGTGTCCAATCAGCTGTATCTAATTATCAATTACATTTGGTAACTTTAGAGTAACTAAGGGGGCAATTACTTTTTCACAGGGCGATATGGGTTCTTGATCTTTAAATTTAAGTTTTTTTTCATAAAACAAATGAAATAATGATTTTCTGTTCTCTCAGGTTCCTATTGTCTAATATTACCTTTCATTTAAAGTACTAGAAACATTCAGTGTGACAAATTATAATAGAAGAAATGAAATACTTCTCTCATAGCACTGTACAATATGATATTTTTCCCCTTCTCCCTATATCATTTGCTGGTGTGTAACCCATCTAATGACTCCATAAATGTATTTTCTCAGTTTTCATCCTTTCATGAAGGATTTGTCTTTTTAGCTGTCCAAACCTAGAGAACCCGGGACCTGACCTCAGCCTTATTCAGATGCAGCATGTCAGAAAGTGCATCTTGATTGCGTTGACTTCTATCAACCTTGATGTCAGAGTTGTTATGATAGTGAGGCCAAGGACATAGCTGTAAATGCAAAGCAGATGCCAGGACTGCTTTTGATTAATTATTTAGCTTTTAATTCTGGTGTTTAGTTAATAATTTAACATTCTGTTCTGGTGCTTAATTGCACATAGGGATTTTATTTCTTTGTTTCTTTCTCCCCTGGGGAGCATGACTTGCACATCACAGTAAGGTCACGGTGAGAGCCAGCCAAGCTGGGAAGAGCACATCTGGCTGTGATAGTGGAAGTTCCATTTTGCAGCTAGAGTAACCTGCCCAGATCCATCTCAGCCACTTTATTGGTACCGCCGTTGCTGTAATGTCACATATTCTTTAGCATTCAGCTTGTTTAATTACAATGGCAAAACTGCAGACACTGAGATAATCCATTAACTGCCTGTGCTGTGACAAAGCGATGATGTCTCTCCTTGTACACGCTAGCTCCATCCACTCTCAGGCAACAGATATATACTGGATACACTCAGTGGCCACGTTATTAGACACACCTGTTCACCACCTCATTAATTCAAATAGAAATATAATCAGCAAATCTTGTGACAGCAACCCTATACATAAAGGCATGCAGACATATGGTCAAGATGTTCAATTCAATACCTCAAACAACCATGCATTACAACAGTGGTTTGCAGAAGAGCATCTCTGAACACACAACACAACCTTGATGTGGATGGGCTAAAGCAGAAGATCACACCGGGTTCCTGTCTGCTAATCACAGGAAACTGAGGCTACACTGGGCACATGCTGGCAAAAACTGGACAGTTGAAGGTTACGAAAACATTTCCTGGTCTGACTAAGCTCAATATCAGATGCAAATGGTAGGGTCAGCATTTGACGTAAATTATATTAATCCATGGATTCATGCCTTGTGTCAATGGTTCAGGAGGGTGGTGGTGGTGTAACAGAGTGGGGAATGTTTTATTGGCACTCATTAGGCCACTTAATAAAAAACTGAGCATTATTTAAATGCCACAGCTTATCTGATTACTGTTGCTGACCCTTCATGGCCACAGTCTTCATGCCCATTTTCTAATGGCTACTTCCAGCAGAATAACGTGTCATGTTCAATGGCCCTGACAATGAGTTCTGGGCACAGTCGCCAGATGACAATCTAATAGAGCACATTTGGGATGTTGTAGAGTGGGAGGTTCATGGCGTGAATGTGCAGCCAACAAATATGCAGCAATGTTCATGTCCAATCCATCCATTACACCAAGAATTCAGGCTGTTTTGAGAGCAAAGAGAGGTCCAGGAACTAGAAACGTAATAGCTGCTATCATCACCTTTAGTAGTAATAATATCAACAAAACACTTTTCCATCGCTGATAAGGAATTCTAGCCCACCCTCCTGCTTTAATGAAGACAAATTGGTAGCTTTATTGGATTTAAGTCTGGACTTTGACTAGGCTACTCCAAAACTTAAATTCTGACTATTTTTAGTCAATTAGATGTGGAATTGTTGTGTTTTGGATCATTGCCTTGTTACATGAACCAATTATACTCCAGCTTCTGCTTACAGACAGATAACCAGACATTTGACACACCTTTGACTCATCTGTCCATGGAATATTATCCCAAAAGGGTGGGAATGATCCAAGTTTATTTATTTTTATTTTTTATTTGTTATTGTTTCTGTTGGTTAGCAGTGGTTTCCACCTTGCTGCGCCCTTCTTTGCCCAGTTTCTTAGTTATTGTAGAGTCATGAACACTGACATTAGCTGAGACTAGAGTGGCCTGCAGGTCTTCAGGGAACATTTGTGAGTTATCACTGTGCTTTGGAGGAATTTTGGCAGGCCGACCACTCCTGTGAAGATTCACCACTGTTCCAAGTATTCTCCATTTGGAGATAATGGCTCTCACTATGAGTCCCAGAGCCTTAGCTTTGTAACCCTTTCAGTCAATTTAAACAATCAGATGTAACCCTGTAAGTTAGAATTTTTCCTCATCACTCAACTGAATTGACAATGGAGACTTTTTACCTTCCACAGATGGTAAATACAGCCGTTGGAAGTTCAATGTTTCTGCTTTATCTACATAATAGTGATTAAGATAGCTGCTGGCTAGAGATTAGTTGACCAAGTGAAAATAATGAACCTGAGCCCGTGGCTAACCAGCCAGCCTTCTGCCACATAGGACATACAATCAGAGGCAGAGACATAGGCTTGACAACTGCACACAATGAGCTGCCATAATGTCCTTGTTTAAGTTTATTTGGGCAAATATGCACAACATTCTAAACAAGGACCTCATGCAAAGTTTCTCAACCAACAGGCACCCTTCGCCTCTGAAGAATAATTTTCTTCAACCACTAAATTACATTGTACAAATACTTATTAAAAATTTATAAAAATAATAAAAATTATTTTATTAAGAATACTATATTTGCATTGCACAAATACTTTCAACAAATAGAACATACTAAAAGTGTCCACCAGGACTACAGTTATTCTTTCTATCTTCCTCCGCTCTTTAGTGGGCATCATTCATCTGTTCTTAATATGCCCCACAAAAACATATAGCTAATTAAATACAGCTCTACACTGAGGCCCATCAATGGAGGGGAATGTTTTATTTATTTATTAGTTTTATTTTTAGAAAAATCAACCTGATGGCGAAGCAAGGGTCATGACTTATTTCTTCACAGACCGGCATAATTTAATGGTCTGTGACCATCTGTTCCTAGCATAGAGGTTGAGAGACACAGCAAGTTTGTGCTGGCACATTTGAGTTTTTCTTTAAAGACTTTTGTCTAAGTCATCTAGGCCTGCATTACCTGTATACGGTAAATGTCAGTTTGGTTTCTTCATAAGAGGGTTCTGAACTACACAGATGAAAGATTGGACTGTCAGCAAATAAATAAAGAAGACATTAAACACATTTCTTTATATAATTGCACTTTAGAAGATAGAACAGTACTATGTATAAGTGTGAGTATTTGCTCACAATAATGCAGTGTGAGTACGTGCTTGTGTGTAAGTGTGCGTATTTAACCCCTTCTCAAGTTTCCACTTTTTTAACACCGGGAAATTACATAGCCAAAATAAAATAGTTACTGGAACCCTCTGAATACAGGCATAAAGATAACCCTTGGGAGTTTGTTTTTCAAGAGACAAACAAGAAATATGTTTTTCTTTGTGAGTGGATGCAGATACTTGGGTTGTGCCTGGTCAGCTTGCATAGAAACACAATGCAGCCACGGATAATACAACCAAAAATAAGCATTCTGCATTGTTTTTTCTAAGCTGCATCTAGGTGGGTTTCCAAAAAGGGAATTTGAAAACATATTATGGGTTTTCAGAGGTGTAAAATATTACATATTGGATACTATATGCTGATGGAAGTAGTGTGCTGGAATCATCTCCCACACCCTCTCTTCCAAACTCTCATTGTTATCCCCTTGCCACTAGCACTGTAGAAAAAAACTTAAAAGTCCAGCCCCAATAAGACACATCCCATGATTTCACATGCCACATGAATTTTTCAAATTTAGGCATAACATCTCAAGAAATGTTTTGCCCGTGCGTAACATTCTGCGTACTGAAAAATGTTTGTTCGTTTATGCAGGAGAGACAATGCATGTCCTTTTACTGTAACAAAGTCTAACAACCTATATGCGATTGGTATCATCATTTCATGGACGAAAATGCTTCTCAGTCATCACTATAATAGCTCGCCATTAGCTAGCTGTGTACTGGGGAAAGTAAGATTAGTTAGGTCCATGTTAAGTCATTGCAGCAGGTCTCATTAACTATACTGAGAGACTCCATGTCCTGCTCAGAAAACTGGGTAGGTTCTAGAGAGTATACAAACTGAGATAAAAATTTCCATGTGGACAGTACTTGTGATGTGCATGTATGGGGAATTGAATGATAATGATACGTTTTCTGGATAATATCTAGGTAAATAACGGACATGCCATCAATGTTTATCATAGTTTTTGGGGACTAAAACCTATCATGGGTTTTGTTCGCTCGACCCTTGCCGTGATAAGGATTCCGTCTTTGCTGTGATTTCTGTCATCTGGATTTCTGAAACACACAGAAGCATTGTCCATATAACACCAGGATCGTAAAATAGTTCATAGAGACAGAACCAGATACTGCAGATAAGATTCACCGCAGATAAGATATTTAAAATGTAAATCAGCTATATGGGGTGGGATTCAATGATTACTGGTCAGAATGAAAACATGAATCACTTTCTTCACAGACGGTGAGTTTGGAAGGTTCTGCACTCACTAAAACTGATAAAAAGGTGGCTGTTGGCCATGCAACTCATTTGTAATATTTCACAATGAGCACATTCTCGCAAAATTTATTTTTAGAATCACTGCTTGTGCGATGTCAGAATTTTGGAATATGTGTGTACCTTCTTTGTTTGTCTCTAGTGACCTCCGTTTATTTTTGTTCTTATGCAAGGCATAAAGGCTGCCAATTACCAGTTTGTCACACTACTGTTGGACCCAGAGGAGGGTAATTACAGTTCTGCTCTAGAATCAAATTAGCCAGCAATTTGGTGACTTAGGGTTCAACATTTATCCTCAACTTAGACTCACAATTAAATGTTAGTGGTATTACTTTTCCTTACAAAAAAGAGATTGGTGAATCAATTCCGGTGATTACTGAACATTTGTGAAGTATTTGTGTGAATAAAATATTGGATTTATCTGTGATTCCGAGTTCGAGATGGATTACAATTGACTCAGGCCCAAGGCTATGCTGAAACTGAAGTATTAACTGCAAAATAATGGTGATTTTTACTGAAATCCTCTTATATGGCTTATAGCTCATTTTCAGTTAACTATGTTTCATAATATGATAGCACAAGAAAAATTTCTCTTAGGTATGTTGTTAGGTTTTTAAATGGGTGATTTGTGCACCTGACAGACTTGTTATGTTATGCTAGTTTTTATGCTTGAGATGCTCAAAAAGTTCAGGCATGCCATATAACATTTCACCTCATTTCATTGGAGATACTAGGGTGTATTTTTGTCAAGCGCTGTCAGCACAGACTGTCAATATAACTTATGACGTCTATGAAAAAAAGTATATCATCTATCTCTTTTCATGCTTCCTTTTTTATTGCTTTTTATGTATTCACTGAAGAAGAGATGCTATTACTGAGTGTATCTAAGCAATTACATTGCACAGACACATTTGCTCCTTGGTGGAAAGTCATAAATGAATAATTAAGTAAATCAGGGAAGGGGCTGGAAAAGATCCTTCTTCAGTGTAAAGCTTTGCAAATGTCCTGTACTGTATGTGTGTGTTTCATCTGGGAGCCATGGTTCCCCTTTCTTTGAGGTACAAATATTGAAGCATAAATTAAGTAAGCTCATAACAAAATGCTGATGGCCATGGATTCTAATGTATCCCTTGAGAGTCCTAGTGTATGATGTGACAATGCAACGATCAAATATTTTCTTTGTTCTTGAATGTAGTTTAAAATGGTACATACTAGGATCCATTTTTTATTGGGAGAATTTTAAACATGTTGACTGAAAGATGTGATAAAAGCATTTGAGCTTCTTCTATGTATGAAGAAAGAAGAAACATTTGTTTTTGAATCACATTTTGATAGTGATATACGTGAACTTGTCTGTTTCATAAAAGGGATATGTTACCAAATAATTGACGTTAGTAAGGCTTGGGAGTTTGCAAAATGTGAACTGACAGCTCTTGTTATCCAAAGTGTCATGATATAAAACAGGTTCTTATTCCTTTTGGTTTTGATAACATATAATACATTTGAATGTTGCGTTCTTTAGTTACTATGTTACCCAATGTTGTGGTAGAAAATTAATTGCACGACTGAACGTATATCCATCAGCAATATAGTGTCTCTCCTCACGTACAGTAATATAACATCTCTTACTTAGAAAGGGAATGGTGACCTCAACATTCGACTGCATTCCCTGATTGTATATGCAGAGCAACACTTCTGTTGGCAAATGCAGAACTAAACAAATAAATAAACAAATAAATTAATATATAAATAAATACATAAATAAATAAATACATGTGAATGGAGAACTCACTGAAAGATGGATCTTCCTTGCATGCCTTGATATCCTGCAGTCAGAGAATCAGGCAAGATTGATTAGCTAGCTGTTAGCAAGCGAGTCAATTCCTGTGGACTTTGTGTAGTTATAATTAGCATTTTTCCCATTCATTAACATATTTCCAGCAAATGGCTGGGCAGAATCAAGTAAAAACATTCACATTTTCGCTAAAGTGGCTTGATTGCGTGTGCATGTTCAAAATTGTCTACTATTCAGACTCCACTGAATGATGTGAAATTCAGACTTGACTCCCGATCCAGAGTAGAGGTAATTGCTTTTAACCAAGGTTCACTCTTAACATGTTTTATCCTTTCAAATGCTGTTGATAGCTTTGCCACACATGAATTTATTTCCAGTGGAGATGTGATAAATTTGCTCGTCATGGTGAAGCATCCCCCCTCCTCGCATTAATATTCGATAGCTGTTCATAAAGTGGGGGTGCATGGCCTCATGAAAACCTTTATGATAGCACTTGGAGAAGAAACATCGCATTAAAGTTCTGTCAGCTTGCACTTATCTGTACATGGCAAGATGGACACACCCCATCAACCAAACCCTTCCTTCATGATGTTATTCATTAGTTCAGCTAAAAGTTAATGGTGTTTAGAAAGCCAGCACAAGCAATGACACAGATGCAGGCTTCACAGAATATTCATCAACCATATTGTGTAATGTACATACATTACTTGTAAGTCACTTTGGATTAAACGCATCTGCTAAATGACTAAAATGTAAAATGTAAATGTAAATATATATATGGTAGTCTGACACATGGTGCAGTGGGTAGCACTGCCGCCTCACAGCAAGGAGGTCCAGGGTTCAAATCCCCGTGGGCCGGGGAGTGTGTGGAGTTTGCATGTTCTCCCCGTGTTTTTGCGTGGGCTTCCTCCGGGTACTCCGGTTTCCTCCCACAGTCCAAAGACATGCAGGTTAGGCTGATTGGAGAGTCTAAATTGCCCATAGGTATGAGTGTGTGAGTGAATGGTGTGTGTGCCCTGTGATGGACTGGCGACCTGTCCAGGGTATATTCCTGCCTTTCACCCAATGTATGCTGGGATAGGCTCCAGCCCCCTTGCGACCCTGTTCAGGATAACCGGGTTCAGATAATGGATGGATGGACAGATAGTTTGACACAGAATTTTGCTTGATTATTACACTGCCACAGCAATTCTGCATCCTTATACAAACAAAGATATAACAGTTTTTGTTTTCCTGACCATGGACAGCAGGGAAATTATGTTATCCAATATTGTATATTGAGTTAAACATTCTTTTCCTTTCTGGGTAAAAGTGACACTAAAGACACAATATCAGTACACAACAATAACCATTGACATCATGAAAATGGATTCAAGTGGTTTCTTGATATTGCTTTATATTTCCCTTTTACTGAGGCGATCGGTTCCATTGGTGAGAGTTATAAAACAATATTGATAAAAAGAGAAACGCCTGAGGATAGCAAATTATAATCCCCAACAGTTAGAGATTAGCATTCTTTGCACTTCCCTGAATGCCAATATCTGTTAGAGGGAGAGGGCAAGGACGGAGCTGCATCGCCTGTGGAAGTGCCTCTGTCAGCACGAGAGGAACAAGGTAACACAAGGAATCTTGACCGCAGTTAACAGAATGCTAAGCAGAGAGCACTCACGTCGAATACAGAGCAGCTGTATAATTAATTCCTCGTCGGAAAAGCCACAGCGGCTGCCTGCATTGTTCTTTCATAAAATGCTAATTATACTGTGTAATTTAAAATGCTGGAATGAAAAAATAATAATAATAATAAAGAAATTTTAAAAAGCAATCAAAAGTCGGCCTTTTAGTAACATATTAAAATACAGGTTGATATAATGTAGTTACCAGACACACACACAAGCGCGTCCACAGAAATGAGGAATGTTGCTTGCTACCCACGCCAGATTCCTTGTTGCCTTTTTCTGAATCATCACATGATGACACAAGCATCACCAGAAACTACCCCCTTCAACTACTGACAGGCTTTCCTCTTGGATGCAAATTGATTGCGGAATGGTGAAATGCCATCAGAAATAATAATTAAGATCCTCAGGCTGATGATTTGTCAGAAGCCTTCATTATGTTGCCTTTTCGGGTAACTTTGTTAGTGTTGCTTCTGAAAGGAGCTGGCATCGAAGGAGCACATTAAAACAGGATATTCCTCCCACTGTCTCCACAAACAGTAAATTTGCTAAATGTCAACTCTGTCATCTTCCTCCTCTTTTAGTCCAGCGGAGTTCAGCAAGTGGCCATCCTTAACCTGCCCAAGGTTCAAGAATAATCTGATCTTTATTCACTTAAGTCTAGACAAGCAGTCTATACTGTGTAAAATTGTTTATACGCAAATATTTTACCACAAAACAACAAGATTTCAGTTTTGTTCTGTTTCTTGCTACTTGACTCTTTAGTCTGTTTACCCCATGATGTGGTTTTCATTCTGGCATGCATTGCTTCAGTATATGACTGACCTGATATCAATATTCTCATGTTGCTGCCAATTCAGAACGTTCAAAGATGCTATTTTTCACCCTGGTTATTGTGCATAAAAATAACTAGGCTCCAATGGTGCCTGGGAAAAAAGCAAAGTAAAGTGTAAAACAAGGAATGAGCAAGTCTTTGTTGTTTGGTGAGGTTGAACTCTCTGTAATGGGATACATCAATCAAGGTGCCCTTTGTCTACATTCATTGGATTATTGGCGCTCATTAAGAGTGGATACTTGGTGCGCTGGTTGAAGTGCAAAGAGTCTCACGCTATTTTTCTATTTAATACTGGTTTATTTGTTATTGTTGCTCAACTGGGAACATGCCTAGAATATTGACAATGAAATGTTCAAAGGAATTTGCTTTTTAGCATCGGACTGACAAATCTGTTAGCAGGACTTATTAGTCTGCAAATTGTGTTTGATATCCTAATGCGTACAGTAAGCTCAGAGAACCAAAAACATCAGTAATGGATTAGCAGCCATACCATCCTGCACCAAGCTCCTGCCAAATGTCTGAAGCTAAGCATGTTAAGTTGCTGCTGGAAGTGGTGTCAGTAGGCCAGTAGCGGGCTATCTTCCCACTAGTCAAATTATCCCCAATGCCTAAGCACAGTGATGGGGATACTGTGCTGTAGGAAACACTGTCCTTTGGATTCAAGGTCCTGACTGTGGTCATTAAAGATCCCATGACATGCTTCGCAAAGAGTAGGGGGTTCCCCGATGTTCTGGCTAAATTCCTAATCCTGGCTCTTTCAACCTGTCGCCAAATCATCCCCTGATTCAACTGGCAAAAACATTCACCTCAGCTGGTGAGTGGTGAGCATTCTGGCACAAAATGGTAGCCGTGCATCACCCAGTTGGGTGCTACACATAGGTGGTGGTTGAGGTGAGTTTTCCCTTATCACTGTAAGCACTTTGAGTGTTGAGGAAATCGCTATATAAAATGTAATGATCTATCTATCTATCAATCTGTACTTCCGATTTGGTATTCAAAGTTTCAGATCTCAGAAGTTATGACTATAAAACTCTAACACCCAATTATAATATTATACATATCCAGAGCCCAGCTTTGTGAAATATAACTTTTAATCATAGGAAATCATTTTGTGATGGTTAGATGTATAGATGCTAGTAGTAGTACCATTTAAAAAAAGTTAATTTATGTTATGGGCTAGTGGCACTCTAAACTAGATTATGTGGTTTGTTTGTTTCATCAGTCTCATAAGAAGTTTTAACAGGGGAAGGATATTCCCAGTTCCATTACTGTAAGTGTAGTCAGCTCATGAGCTGGTATAAGGTCCCAACAAGTGCATAGACTCTGGGGAGACTTATTTGCTAAAGTTGGAGTCGCAACAGTCAGGTCAGGTTGGGTCTGAACAGTTCTCCACTTGGGCCTGTGCGGCGTGTCCCAGGAGAGATATTGGAGGAAAACTCTGAAGATACTCTTCAGCACAGCTGTCAAAGGGAAATAAATGGGCTTAGTTTATTTTGTGGATGTTAGCAGGGCAAATCTATTCCAGTTTGTTTCTAGGATCCAAACAGATTTCATGAGTGCTCTAAAATGTTTGTATTGTGTGTATAAAAATACAAGCTTGTGTTTTTTGTGTGTTCGTACCTTCATTCATCTAATATTTTGATTAAAAAAGCTAAACTATAAAAAAAAAAAGATTATTTGATTATTTGATTATTTGGGCCAGAGGTGAGTGCATCTAGTACTTTAGATGGATGGAGCATGGGGAGTCTTGGCAGTGTCTATGGAAGTGCCTGGTTCCTCTTTAAAAAAAAAACTAAAACAACAACAATCAATCAATGTATAGGATGCATTTGCCCTGATTTATTAGTGGTGACGCTGGGGTTTAAACAAAACTATTTGCTACCTTCAGAGATGGACGGTGATAGGTCCAAGGACGGTATGGCTATCACCCTCCAGGGTAATTCTTGACAGCAATGTCTTTCCAATAATTTGGCCAATGCATTCATTCAGCATAAACAACAGAGCCAGTCTGTCTCTTTACATTCCCTGCAATGGAATTCCAAGGTCCTTACATAACATTTTAGGGATGCCAATAAGTTTTCCATAAGTTTTGGAAATCCACAGATGACATTAGGCACAGTAAAATCAATATCCTTATCACGGCAACGGTTCAGCAAATAAAAGCCATAGTGGCTAACTCAGGCAACCCTCAATAGAATGTTCATTGTTTACTGAGCAATTCTCTGGAGAAATTATCATTGTCCATTTTGCCATTGCATACACACCAATCTGAAGTACCCAGACTCTCTGGAACAAAATGAACCCACCTACCAGGTTGTAGCAGCTGGGCTTTGGTTTGTGGGAAGGAAGCAAGTCAATCCAAAAACAACGCCTACTGGTTAAGTAGGCACACACCTGATGTGCGTTTAAGACAGCAAATGTTCACGATGAACTATGTTTGCAGCAAACAGTTACTGTTGAACAATTTTAAATAAACCATTTAGTTTGCCACCAGTAGCTTTCTAATACAAATGGATGTGACTGCAGTCTAACAATTCCAGCTAGCTCATTTGTTGATTAATTGTGATTTACATTTAAAGCTAAGTACAAAGATTGCATTGATTAAAGTGTATTTATACCACGGCACTGAAAAATAACCGAACACCGAGGACAAATACAGCATTCTGATTGGCCGAAAAGTGTCACGTGGTGTGCATTCTTTTCATATAATCTTGCTATACGATGCTTGCTATACGAAGTAGTCCAGTTATGGCTAACCTGGTGACAAAAATATGTTACTGTAGACTACATTGCTTCGGCTACACTTTGCATTGTCGGAAAGATAACCATGGGAGTTGTTTAAAAAATAATGTAACCGAGTGTTTTAACTTAGGCAGTAACAATCCCAACACACGAGTGAGTGACGAGAGAAGTGAGGAGAGAAAGTGCCACAAGCGTAGAGGAATATACTTAGTCACGGAACGCCCCGAGATGCTAAAATATATTCAGCACGCTGATATTCTCTGTAAACTACATATAGCGTGAAGTCCGTAATAATTTAATTCACGGCTGGCTGCAAGAAGGAGATATGCCAGCTCATACAACTCAACAAAATCTTTCTATGCTTCAGTTCAAAATGGGACGGACTTCATTCAATTGCATGGCACTGAAGTCTGGAATACAGTGTCAAATTTATATACATAGCTTGGAGAGATTTGGGGACACTTGAGGACATCTGGGTACAATTTTGGGAAAACTCCTTTGGAATTTGAATGCCTGTTGATATCTTTACCAAAGTTTGTGCAGAACTTGACATCAAGTTTTTGCAGAAATTTAAAGTAGGTATGGATTGCCCTTACTTAGAAATTGAGATAGTCAGTGCTAAACTATACATTTAGCAATCTTTTGTGTACACTGTATGTACATGCTCTGACATTAACTTGTTCTGTCTCAAATATCTGAATGATACAAGCTTTAATTTAAGTACTCAACCATGTATTTGCAGTAAATGGTTTTTTGAGATATTGACAATTGTATAGGACTAGTGCAACATTTGTCCTCTAGGGGGGCAAGGTGATTATGGTTAACAATATACCAAAATGTTTATTTGGACACTATTTTGACCAGTGTTTTGGCTATGTATCTGATTGATTTCTTCTAATTGTTCAGCCTCATGATGGCCTGCTTTACTGGAATTTATGCTTATTTGATCCTCATGCTCTGAGGGACTCCACATGCAAATGTAAACCTATAATCAATCCTTGAACTTTTGTTAACTTCCTTTTGCATAACTAATGATGCAACAACAGACAGCCAGTCAAGAAACAGCTGAGCAGCCAATTGCTCAACTACTGTCCATATACTTACAAACAGCACAGTTGATCTGTTCTTGAAATTCCATGGAAAAGTGTTGTCAGTGTTACTGTAAGCTGTAGTGCATCTGTGCAATATCTCCAAATATTTTGCCCTGTGCAATATAAATCAGTTTAAAATTTTTCATAACTTCAGGCTCATCACATTTTTACCACTACTGTTAGCACTGTATCCCAGAGAGGAACAGACTGAATGAGTGTAAATGGAAGTCACTGTGGAAATGAAATTAACTGGGTAGCAATGTATGCTCATGAAGAAAAGAAAAGAACTATGACTTGTGAATTATATTCCAAATCTGTTACAAAATAAGCCTTTGAAATTTTTACAGTATAGTGTACCAGCAGTTGGCAAAGGGACACTACTGAAGAATGGTAAGGTCTTTTGAGATTGGATCCCTCACAAAGACACAATACCAGACTTTGAACATTCGTTGGACATGCAGTAAAAATTTATTTTGGTACAAGTTCACAGTATCCCCAAACAGTGGTATACAATATATGGGTGGGATGACATAAGATGATGACATTGAGATAAAAACTGGAGACAGCTTTCGTTTTCTGGTTTCATGGATTTCACCATGATGGCCTGCTTTATTTATATTGGAAATTAATTTTAAAAATAACTTATATTATTTTGCATATGAAGCATTTTGTTATCCATTGTAAGTATTGACAATGAGTCAGCATCATTAAAAAACTGAATCAGAGAGCATTGCTAATGGAAATACTGATACATAATTGCAGTTGCCATAAAAGCCATGTGTCATTCCATTTGTGTGTAATGAGAAGGGGAACACGACAAGGGTCTTAACCAAGGAGTGTGTTACTGACTCCCAGCTTCAGGCAGTAGTGTGAATACAATGCTCTTTGAAAATATAAAACAGGCTTTTAGGGGAGGTGAGACTTATTATCATGGGCGATAATTACCCCATTATTAATCAGGAATTGGTGACAGGACAAGGATAAAGTGAGGAGCAATTTTTAGATTTTTAGGCATTTAGTTATAAATGACTTTTTTGACACAGTACGTCAGTCAGACTACAAGAGGGAAATCAATTCTAGATCTGGTTTGATTCTGACAGAATTTGCAGTATAGAGGTAAGGGAGCCACTTGGGACAAAGTATCACTCCACAATTAGTTGTGATGTATTTTGGCAAATTAAGTCAAGGATTTAAAGACTTTAAAAAGATGCCATCAAATTTAAGTAATGATTAGTGGGAACACATACTGAATGCTGAAATGAACAGCCCAGTTCAAAGTGCAGCCCTGCTTTGTCATTTTCTCATGATTTAACATGTTCTTTATATTTCAATACAGTAATCTCCCAGATTAAGGCTAATGTAACCAGACTCCTTATTATAGTATTATATTACAGTAACTGCAGGCAATTAATAAACTTATATGATACAGCATGAGGTCAGTTAACCCTATTTAGAATAAAAAATAATGATGTTTTGCTTGTCTTCAAAATTGCACAAATTAAATAGCCCACTTTATTTCTATTGGACTGCCACATTTTTGGTGCTCTTGTCTCAGTAAGAGATGAGGTCAATTATTTTTTAATCCATTATTTTTGTGATTGACATATGGGGCCGACAGTATGCCTTTTCCACAATTAAAAAATGAAAACTATCAGTAATCAGTTTATTCAGTGTGCTGTATTGCAACTTGGGTCATATGATTTAGTACTCTTCTCTTACAGAAAATTGGAGTATCAGTCTTTTTGAGACATTTGTTTTTCTACCAGACGTGATTGACAGCAGAGTCATAAACCTGAGACAGTTTTAAATCTCCATGGAGTAAATATGTGAAAATATTCTTTGATGTGTAAGGGCAGATTGTTTCGCAGTCCTATGTCCTCATATTGATTGTGTTATTGCGTGTCCCTGACTATATTTCTGACAGCGCTTTCAGACACATCTTACTGTACATTCCCAAATTTTGTTCTTATGATTTTGTAACACTATGACTGCAACATTAGATTTATGTCTTAGGAAATGCAGGAAGGTCGAATCACAATCATAATTTTAATGCAAAAAACATTCAAACCAAGTGTCTGTTGAAAGGATGAGATGAAAACTTGATTTTTACTGGGTTCAATAAGTGCACTTATAAATGAATGATAGCATGCTCATGTTCAGGATTTCTGTCAAATGTTGCATTTAATAATACATGTTTGCAAGCTGCCATCAGCAAATACCATTAACCCTGAAAAATTAACCCACTCTGCACATCAGAAATTCTGATATTCTGATATGAACTGCTTTAAAGAATGACAAAAAAAATTACACACCATTACAAAATGATTACAGTGTATTATAGTGTTATGACTAGGGAAACTAGGGATGCAAATTTTGTGCCAAAATGCTACACAGTCATCACTCTAATACCATACTCCTACCTGGCTGTACGATGAGCAGAAATTATACTGCAGGTGAGGATATAAGCTCATGGAGAGGGGCGGTCTGGGACCGGCGACCGGTCAAAGAAACTTGTAGTTGCGCTGATTGTGGTCCAGGGGGCCAATACAAAAGGTAGATAATATAATTACTCTGTACAAGTACTTTTGTATGCATATGCAGCAGTGAAATGACAAAAATGATCATTCCTCTCAAAGTAAACAATGGGCATTCTATTGATTTATGGATGCCCATTGGAATTATAACTTGTGATGGATTTGGTTCACTGGATCTCCGTCGTGAAAAAGACACTGCTATTACCATGATTTGTATAGCTTGTGGATTCCCAATATATGGAGAAGGTGAGGCCCCCTTTGCTTGTTTTGCCACCCCACGTTAGAAAATAAAGAACTTATCTCTAAAGCAATGGTATTGTAAAATAGTTCATATAGATAGAACCGTGAGTTTTAATGCTTTCAAATGGTAAATGCTCTGTTGTTATGGATTAAAAATTGCACCATGAAAAAAGGAATGAATGCAAAAAATCTTACTTGAAGGTACAACAGTTCGGATTTTTGGTTTTGAATTTTTAATGGTCGAGAGGAATTGCAACAACAAACACGCTCAAACCACAACACTGTTTATCCCACCCCTTCTCTGTGAACACGCTGATGTTGAAACATCATTGGCTGTGGCAATTAGAACCAATTTTCAACCAATTTACAGTGCCGGCCTGTAAAATTTTTAAACCCAAATTTAAGGACTATTAACACAGGCAAGGGTGAGTCAACATGTTAGTGAGCCTTTTTCAATGATGGGAAGGGATTTACAATGGTCTTGTAACAATGTTTGAACACAAAAATCTTACCAAGTGTATCTTTAAGGGGTTAATAAATGATGTATTAAACAGTGCAGATTATGTTGATAAAGACATTATATGATATTATATTAATATAGTTGATATTAATTATATTTTTGTTAGAGGGTCTGAATTTCTTTACATGGAAAAGATATTGCTTCAGACACAGTTATTGATTGTACCATGGATTTGCCTCAATGGCTAAGGATTGTTTATGCAGGCTTTTTTTAAATATATCTCTAATAAGCATCAACCAATATATAGCTTCTGCATATTGCATTTCTGTTTTGCTCTCCGGAATAAATTACCAAGTAGATTGCATGAATACACTCCTGGAAGCATGTTGATATTGGCAAACAGACTTGCCGACCATCTTGTTTCAATCATAGTCTGTCCTATTCTGCTTTGCTGTATGTTGAAGTTTGGCCTTATGCTTATAATTTACATATATGTTACAGTGTCAACATGTAATTCCTCTCATGTCTGATTAAGGTGATGAAATTCTAGTATGTACGTTGGTTTGGATGAAGCTGAACCATTTGTTCTCATTCTCACATGAGACATGCCTTCAGAATGACTTTGATCTTGCTCTTTTCAAGGAATTCCAGATGCGTTCTTCTAATCAATGGCAGTATTGACCACACACCAAAACACAGATGTAATTGCTGACATGCCCATCAACAGTATCTGTCAATGAATACAGTTATGTTTGAGCTTCACTCCAGATTTTGCAAGGTTGATTTTCTACTGCACTACAGACTTACAGAGACATCAGAAATTATACAATGGGAACAAATGATACAGTATTTTTACACTTTGGGTTCACCATGCAGAAATGACAGCACTTTCTATGTCTAGCCCCTAGTAACTGCTGGTCGCAGAAACTGAATTAATTCTGAAGTGTACTGAAGCATCTTATCTGCTCAAGTTCCAACAAATTATTTGGACGGTGCTTCATCCCACAGCAGGGCAATGATCCCAAGCATACACCTCTCCCAGAAGGTCTGGGAGTCTCCCAGAATTTGTCACTTGCTCCCTGATAGGTTGTTTCATTGAAAATCCAATGTGCTGGAGTACAGAGCCAAAACAACAGAAATTCCACTCTGACCCAAATACTTACGGACTGCCCTGTTTCCTTTCATTATTTTCCATATTGTTTTAGCTCCTCTCGTAGTTTCCATAGGAACTACTGTGAACTATTTTTCAGAATAAATTCACTATGATATTCAGATCCAATATTTTGTCAGCATAAAACTGTGAATAACTATTAAATGATATGACCTTCAGCTACCCTAAATCAATTAAAATGTGTGAGCTATTAAGCCATATTATTATTATTATTTTAAGTACTGTAGATGCATAATAATAGCTTAATTATAAAATGTGCCCACATGACCTTAGGTGCATTTATCTTTGGAGCTGAAAAGCAAATACCATATTCCTTTCCCTGTCTATCTGTCATGTTTTACCAGAGGGCAGAAGCAGGAATGGAAATTGTGCTATTACTAATCTTCTATCTCTTGCCTATTATCAGTGACTACGAACATTTGTAGGGAATGATTGTATTTAGTTATTTGATAAATCAACCATTCTGTTTTGAAGTTGAACCCCAACTAGCCTGTCTGAACGCACATGGCCACATCTGCAGCACATATTATGTATGGTACTGTGAGTGCAGTAATAGAGAATTAATCCATATTTACCAGCCTCAGTCATGATCTCCCAAAAAAACAATTTCCTGAGCATTAAAAATTCAAGTCTATCAGCCAACTTCAAAAGCTCCAAAATTGTGCAGCCTGTGGCATAGTGGTTAAGGCATATGACTGGGACCAGCAAGGTGTGTGGTTCAATCCCCCATGTAGCTGCAATCATGAACCACTCAGCTGATGGGCCCTTGAGGAAGGCTCTGAAGCCCACAGTGCTCCAGGGGGATTGTCTCGTGCTTAGTATAATCAATTGTAAGTAACTTTGGATAAAAGCATCAGCCACTGTAAAAGTTGGATAAAGGAAGGTGTGCTGGTTGGTGTATTTGACCAAACATGTTTTGAGATGTTCTGCTGCAGGCTCAGTCTGTAAGTGCAGCCTGGGACTCTTTTCCACTGTGCAGGCCAGATACATCTGTTTACTCACATCTGAGCAACTGCTATGCTTCATGCTGAGAGTGAAGTAATATTTGTTGTTGACTCGACTGCCTGATGAGCCCAGGAAATGTTTCCTTCCTTCTCCCGTCAATTCATTAAAGGAATCCGGTCTTCATGTTTTCTGGAACGATGTGGCTGATCAGTATAGAATGACATATGCAGATCTATAAGCTCTGCGTGGATGTCTGTGTGTTATACCTTGCGATATCTTGAGACTGGTGACTCACCATTGAGCCTGAGGGCTAAATATGGGTGGAATGCTACACCTTCAGGAATGGTGCTCTACCTTAGAAATGGTACACTGAAAGGAAATGTGTGTGCAGCAGCATCTGATGTAACATACTTTTCAAAGCATTTACAAAACAACAAATGCAAATTGTGGTTTTGGTCTGACTTTATTACGTTTTTGTTTTTCTCGTCTTCAGTGCGGATTATGTGCCAGTGGAAAAGTGTATCTGGGAAAGCAAGCTGTGCAAGTTTGTGGATGCCAGTAATGCACAACTGTGCCTGCAGGAATCAGCCTGTAGATAATAGCCTCATTAAATGACACACTGGAGCGCTGTTTGAAATTCTTCTCATTGAATGTGTAAAGCCAAGGGGAGACCACTGTGCGCCTTGTAAAAAAAAAAACATTCATACCACATTGATTGAGTAACAGCAGGGCATTCAAATTAATGTTCACATGTTTGCATCTTGTCACCCTTGATGTTTTAATAAATTGGATTGTGTATGATGTGCAGTGATCCAGTTTTGGCCATACACCCTACATAATCTCTTTGTGTTACTCCCGCTTTTCTTTTTACTGTATTTACACCTTATACTCAGTTACAGGTCTAATTACTGTTGCAAATGCACCTTAAATTATTAATAGAAAACAGTGAAAGTTACAGATATGCAATTACCAAACCAAGACAAAGCATAATAATTGCATGCCCCTTGCCATTGCAATAAATAATGTATTAGGTTGTGGGACCATTAGTGGCTTCAGGGGGAAGGGGGGTCCGTAATCCATGGATAGATGCATGTGGATTTGAAGATCCAGGTCTTTAGCTCATTGTTTTACTGAAGTAATACCTTGCTGCTTTAATGAAAAAAATGTCTATTGTTTTGTTTGTACATGAAGTCACAAATCTTGAATAATGATGATGACCTTGCTATTTCGTAAGAAAACTCGTGAAAAAAACTCATTTCTGAGGAGAAAATTCTCATTTCTATATACAAAGAAATGATAGTATTCTTGCATTAATTACAAAAACACTTTCATGCATGGTATCCACTACAGTGGACAGATATTTAGAAGCTGTTTGTAGTAATTTAATTTGTAATTGTATGCCCAAAGTGGATGCACTCCCTTGCCGACAATTGATATGATTATTTCTCCTTATATATCATTGTCTGTTTGAGCTATGACATGATACATTCAAAATGGAGGAGGAAAGTTGAGGCATGCCAAGTACCCAGGAATCTGCTAAATCTACATGTTATAAGATTTATTTCATTTAACCCCTTCCACATATTTCCAAAAATATTCTACGGACTGTGTTGGCCATTCCACTTTCCTGGACGTACTTCATGGTTCATTTTGAGGTATGCTTACAATCATTGTCTTGCTGGATTACCCAACCTCTCTTCAACTTCAATGTCTGAATGACCTTTGAACATTAGTCTCTAGAAATGTGATGGAATCCATTCTTCCTTCCACTCACACAGTAAAACCCTAAAGCATAATGGATCCACCTCCATGCTTAACAGTCTTCAAGGTCTTCTTCTCTACAAAGGCTTCACCCTTTTTTCTCCACACATACCTTTTTTGGTGGGTTTGTCAGTCCAAAGCACATTGTTCCAAAAGGCTTCAGGCTTCTGCATGTTTTCTTTTGCATACTTCAGACCTTTTTTGTTGAGGTCATTCTTTCTGGCAACTCTACCATGTAGGTCTTTGCTGTTAAAAGTATGTTGTATTGTTGTCCTGTGAACAGCTAGACCTGTGTCTACTACACTTTGTGGCAGCTCTTTTGCTGTGATGTGTGGGTTCTTCTGAACATTCAGGTCTCAGGAGATTCTAACTGAAATCTTTCTTGATCTTCCAGACCTTGCCTTAAATTTTGCATCCCAGACGTGCATAATTACAGGATTTGGACTTGCTATAGATGTATACCTCTAACTGTACTGGCTAACGGGGCTCTGGTTAACTTAATATTGAAATTGAGTAATCAATATGCCTTTCTGATCATGCATGTGTCAAGACAAAAAGATATGCAGATATTTTTTATTTGGGAGATTTGGGGACACTTGAAGACATCTGGGTGCAGTTGGGAAAACCAATTTTTGTACAGTGTAACATTTGTGTACACTGTAAGTACATGCTCTAACATATTTTTCTGTCTCAAATTTCTGAATGGTACAAGCCTCTTCTTTCATTTAAATCTTTAACCATGTGTGTGCAGAAAATAGTTTTTGAGATATTTAAACTTTTATAGGACTAGTACAAAATAGGTAGAAATTGCCCTCAATTTGTTTCAACTGTATAGTTATAAAGTGGTTATATATTATATAGGCTTATGTGTGGTTGGGGATGATGGGGTTTGCATGTGTGTATCTGTGTGAGTGATGATGTAGTCTGTGTGTGTCTTGGTAATTAGTGGTAAGGGGTCTGCAACTGGCAGGAATGCCAAAATAGCAAGCAAAGCAGCTTGCTCCATGTCAGCAATAATAGGTAGCCGCCATATTTGGAGACGGCGCTGCTACCTGTTCCCGTAATGAACCTGCAAGTGTCCATGTCATTATTCTGTACTGTGTGCCTGTATTGCTCTATTTGTATACACTATTTTGCGATACAATTGTTTTCGCAATGGTTCCTTATTTTATAACATGTCCGACGACAAAACAAGCATGGGAGGACCAATCGGAAACACTCAAAACAGAAACAATCCCCATGATTCCCACTCTAAAAGCTGCATCCCCTCATGTATCAATGGCAATGGTCTAGAGAACCAAAGCCATAATATATTTTAATTCCAAAAACATTTCAGAGGTGGAGAAACATCAATAATAAAATAAAAAATCCTGGCAAAAATCATTTTAATCTGAACGTTTTTAAAAATCTGAAGTTTTTGGGGAAATCAGTTAAAAACCGACAATGATGAGCCTTGAACATATTTATTTTATGAAAATCTAATATGCGATCATCTATGAAACTATTAAACATCAAACATCTTATAGCCACATTGTATATGAATATCTGTAATTATGGTAAGGCTATATTAAAAATATATATTTATCCAATGCATTTCTATATGGCAGTTCCTCAAGGGATATCAGTATCCAGTTATTTTGTTGTATTAAGTTATTATAAAATTAATAAACATCTAAAATCATAATAGTGGGATAATATCACAAATATTTTTGTTCATTTGTTTTTTATGAACAGTTTAAATTCAGTTGTGCATACTGCCTTGCATCTCATGGTACGTGGCCATTAAAAAAAAAATCCTATCAGAAGTAGTTGAATTTCAACTTTTACCAAGCTGATTTTATCCAGCGCATATAGCAATCTGTGGAAGCATGAAGGCATTAAATTAAATTGGAAAGTCATTCATGCATCTGCGATACAGAGCCCAAGGGAATTGCAGTCAAGTAAGAGGAAAGGAATACCGGGGGTATTATTTAGAACAGGAGGGGTGTGCGGTATCTGTTTGTAAAGGCCACGGCAACCGGACTGCACTTTAAACATGCCTCAGACATTAATGTAATCAAAAGACTGAAGGCACATAGCTTTTCAACACCATTGTGCCCTTTTGGGCCATGTAACAGTGCCATAATTCATCCTGGTTTTGTGATAAGTCATGCTCCATGCAAAAATCTGATTTTAATGACATGATACAAATAAAATATTCCCACTTTTTCACTCAGCTGAAATCCCTCAGATAAGTTGCTTTTAGATAACAGTTCCATTTGCAGGATACATTACAACCTTCTTCTGATGATGAGCATCGCACTGCATCATATGATCTGCACTCCTGCCTTATATGCAGCATCAACAAACTGTTTTATCACAATCTATGAAAAGACAAATTATTTAATAGGCCAACAGTAATGTAATGTAATTCAAATTGGTTTTCACTAAGTAGTTTGAACTTAGGTATTTGGACAATGGAGCAATTTGTGTTCTTTTGGCTCTAGTGCACTAGTGCATTAGCTTTGAAACGAAACAATGAATAAGACATCTGGGTGTAGTTGGGAAAACCAATTTTTGTACAGTGTAGCGTTTGTGTACACTGTAAGTACATGCTCTGACATATTTTTCTGTCTCAAATTAGTTTTCTGTCTCAAATTGGTTTTCACTAAGCAGTTTGGACTTAAGTATTTGGACAATGGTGCAATTTATGTTCTTTTGGCTCTAGTGCGTTGAAATGAAACAATGAATATAAGGCCAAAATGCAGACAGTCACCTTTCATCCATCCAGTTTGTACAGTCCCCATTTATTGGAAAGTGGGCCTCCCTGCTGTTTCTGATTAGTCAGGTGTATTTAATCACTTCCTTCTAGAGTTATGATTGCCTTTGGAGTCTGTTATTGGTGTTTGTCAACATGAGGACCAGAGTAGTGCCAATAATAGTCAAGGAAGCTATTATGAGGCAGAGTAATAATAAAAAAAAACATCAAGGGCAAACAACATGTTTACTTAAATAAACAGTTTTGAGTCCCAGAGCCTTCAAAATGGCTTTGTATCCCTTTCCAGACTGATCTATTTCAACAACTTTTTTATCTTATGGAGATTACTTTGATCATATGTAAAAAAATCATATTTGTAAAAAAAAAAAAAAAAAAAAAAAGGTTATTTGGAGTTCTGCAAAGAAATGTGGGCTAAAATACCTCCACAGCGATGTGAAAGATTGATATGAAGTTATAGGGAGTGTTATTGCAGTTATTGCTGCTAAAGGTAGTGCAACCAGGTTTTCAGGGAGGGATTAGGAGAGCAACTACTTTGTCACAGGGATGATTTGGGTGTTTGATAACTTTTTTAATTAAATAATAAAATAATAATTAAATAATAATTTGTGTTTATTCAGATTTCCTCTTTCTAATATTACATCTGGTGTAAAGATCTGAAAATAACAGAGGAAATCAGGATAGGGCAAATACTTTTTCACGGTACTGTTGAGGAGTACAAGGTGCAGTGCAGTTTTTGATGGAGTGTGTTGTGTTATGAATCTGGGGCATTGGCAGGTTCCTTAGAATTTGCTCGTATCTATCTGTGTCCCCTGAGGCATTAGATTGCAGCCCATCGTAATGCTGAACTGCAGGCATTGTGTGTACATGTTTCGTGATGAACGTGTGATCTGGCTGTGTGCACAGTGAGGCGTTTATGATGCTTTTATTCAGCTCTGATTCTCTTGGTATCGTTTTTCTTGCCTTGAGATGTAAAGGCTCCTAATGCTGTCAGCACAAAGGCACAGTCAAAGCAGAGTGGATTGTTTCCCACATTAATGTTGACAATTACTGTTAGTTTGTATGTATGATAGATGGAGTGCTTCCCAGTTACCTGAGGCCCATGCAATGACAACTGTGTTTGTCACTACAAATTAAGATCAGGCTATTTAAATAATTAATATAATTAGCAAATTTTAATACATTACATACATTTAATACATTATAATTTTAGCAATAAATAGTGTGTGTTAAATAGTAGTCTGCATATTGCTAGGCTAGCAGAAATGGCCAGTATCTAGCCTTACTATGGCCTGTAGTCTCTAATGGATTCTGATGGTTTGCACTGGTCTTATCTTGGTCTGAAGTGGTTTAAGTTATTTTGTTAAATTTTGCATTTAAAGACAATGTGCTGATAAAACAAGACTGTTCTATATTTTGATTGGAGTGCAGTCATAGTAATAATTTCATAATAATTTAGATTTTTGAGAACGCCTTTCATGGCAAAATAATCTCAAGGATGTTCTATGAGTGTGGTTGCATATAATATAAGAGATCTACCTATTTGGTATTGCACACTCGTTGAAGCAATCCTGCATTTTCTCTATCAGTCAGACTTAAAATAGCCATCCATTGCACATTTCTATTCACACACACAGCTTGAAAGCTCCCATGGCTTTTGTGCAGGGTAGATCAGTAATGGAATCACAATCACAATATAGTCCATCACTGAAGCAATCACTAGTGAATTGTTGGCTGCACAGGCAAGCATTTTTTGGTAGCGACGTTCGTCCTATAGCTTTAACCCAAGCATCTTTAAGTTTGGGGACTTTCTGATAACTGTGAAAGCCTCAGATCTAATAGGCTTAGGTCTGTATTGTTCTTGGCAGCCAAAAGCTGCACAATTAGGCATTTGAAATATTGAAACTTTTAGACATCAGTCAGCTCTAGCTCGATTTGTAGTTATGGCTGCACTGAAATGTAAACAGCTGCAACCATGTGACGTCACACTCCCTAGATGCTTTGTGAACTTGCAAATATGGCGATGACCAAGAAATTTAAGACTGGATAAGATCTTACTTTTGCGGTAAATTAAATAAAAACTAAAGCTCATAAAATGATTTGATTGCTTTCATTTATATATTCATAGTCTCATAAGTAAATTAAGTAAGAACTATCAGAATGCCAGAGGATTCCTTTAAAATAAGAAATATGTGCCTACTAAAGTATGGACTATGACAGTTTATTGAATTTCACCATGAAAGAAGAGTACTGCAGTTAAGATGTGGTGAGAGGGGAGAAGCATGTTCATTTTATTAAAGTCAGAGTTCAGTCATTCATTCTGATGTAAATTGCCCTTATATTCTGCAAAGCATTTGATTAGTTTTCATTGTGGGTATTTTATTCTGAGTTAAAGTGATAATTTAATTGGTTTTTTGGAGAACTAAAAGAATCCCCTTAATCCTAAAAGATTATCCCTTGTGCCTTGTGCTCTGAAAATAAGGTAATTGAGAAAACACTGAAAGATATTTTACTATCTTAAAACTATTTCTAGATATATCGATATATTACAGAGGTTTTAAGCATGAGCCAATAAAGTTAAATTAAGTCAAGCAGTTGCAATTTGGGGGTTTAGTATAATGAGCAGGGACACGATAGTCATACCCTTATATTTATCACACCTGAAGCCTCAAACTTGAAGATCAGCAGACTCAAACTTGGATTTGAATGTGATTTAAGGAGGAGAAAACATGTGATTTACTGTGTGACAGCATCCCTGTGCATTGTACCGTGCATTGTACCATGCACAGTGCATATACAGCGATCCCAGACAAGCCTTGTTCTTCCTCTAATAAATCTCGAGGATTTAATTCCTGAAGTGATACGAGTTGAAACGACGTCGTCATGTCAATAAAGTTGTTTACGTTTAAAAATAGTGAAATGGCTATGGTTAGATTATTCCTTACAGTACATAAGGTAATGACTACTGCTATGGTTAACGGGCAGTTTTGCCTGAGAACTCTTTTCGTATCACTCAGAAAGCGCCACTGCAGTCAATCAATCAATCTGGCATCATGAAATTCATGTGACCTTTCCTAAGCATACTGTATGTATTTAACATTCAGATATCATTTCTATATTAATATCAATATCTTATGATACTTTGAATATCAAGGAAATAAGGAAATAAATGTTTACTTAGTAAAAGGCCATGAGCCATCAGATTGTTTGATTTTCATAAAAATTTGTTCATGCCATACGTGCTTGTGTTCTCAGTTTAATCCAATAATTATTGCAGTTATTACTGTATTATGCTAGCTATGCAATATATTCAGTTAGCTGACCACATAAAAAGTTGAACAAAGTCATACAAATGTTTGCAAATCAAAAAAACGATTTGCAAACAAAGTGTCCTAATGATGTCACAAGAGGTGATTGAGGCTGAATCAGAGGCAGTTTTACAGTAGCAGATGCCAGGGAGGAAATGAATGTCGATGACACTGACAGTGATGATCTGTCAGGGGTTGTGGAAGTTATACTGAGGAGAGTGAGAGTGACAGTGAGAAAGAAATATGGTTCACTTGCCTTATGTCTTACACCAATACTCTTGCTAGCCAAATACCCAAATAGGCCTATTATCTCTGAGAACACAATATAAAATTAGTTTCATATTATTATTTTTTTTATTTGAACTAGTACAATCACTTTTAAGTCATCAACCATTTTTTATATTTCATCATTTGTGAATAAAAAGATGAAAGGTGCTGTCAGAAGGCCAGTGAGGCTGCAGTGGTTAAAACAGCTGCCAGATTTCTAGTGTAAAGTCTATTTTATTCTGCGGGCAGAAATGTTAGTGAAGGTCTGAGGAGAATGGCCAGACTGGTCAAATCTAACAGGAAGCTGACAGTAACGCAAATAACCACACATTATAACAGTGGTATGCAGAACAGTATCTCTGAACACACAATGCATCTAACCTCCACCAGTGGATAGGCTAAAGCAGCAGAAGACCAATAAGTCTAATAAATACCTAATAAAGTGGTTTAATAACATAATACAGTGCTTCTTCTAAAAAAACTGGTGCAGACTGAAGGCACTATGAGGGGCCTAGGTGGGCTGAATAGAATGGTCTTATTTTGTATGTTGTTATTATGTTTGATACATATGGTTATTATTTGCTAAACATTTATTTAAATGATTTAATAATTCAGTAGGCTCAAAGCTCTGAGTCAGTTGAAATTAGCGAGAAACAGTGCATAGTTTCCCTGATTTTCATTGGGTTTTACCAAAACGGTTAAATAATCAGTGAGGTTAACAACAAGAAATCTTTTGTACAATGTACAACCAGCGAAGGGTCTGGCCATTCAGCTGCAACATAAAAGTATTAAACCAGCAAAATACAATTTAATCTTAATCAGATAGCCAAAACTATGATACATATATAAGATTTCTAGTACGTGTGTCACAAAAAAAATTACTTCTGTGGCTAAAGCCCAGCAGTAAATTTATAATGGCTTATAAAAGGATGTCTTGCCTTGTGTTTGTGTGCAGACAAAAAATACAGTCCCTTGGTCATACTCCACTCTCTAGTCAAAAAGGTATAGTCTTATGAACTCAGAGTGGATAAGACGGCAAACAGAAAGACTGGTAGGCATTTGTGGGAACAAAACTATTTATTGATAACTATCATTATTGATGTTGTTTTCTATACACTTCTCTGTGAATTTATTGGCAGCCATAATCCAGATTAAAAGATTATACCACATTTGATTGATCCAATCATTTTTTTTTCCAGTCAATTTTACCTGACCAATGAGTCAATATTCCATGCAGACACATCTTCAGTCATTAATGCAACCTACTGTATCTATATATCATCAAGATTTTAAGTGGTGAACAACACTGGAATGCATAAAATATTTATTTTAAACAAAACCCTAGATACCCTGAATCCCAGGCGCTTTGCCTGTGACTGAATTCAGCTTGTAAGACCTGATAAGGGCCACAGCTTCT
This sequence comes from Conger conger, assembly GCF_963514075.1. Classification (NCBI taxonomy): domain Eukaryota; kingdom Metazoa; phylum Chordata; class Actinopteri; order Anguilliformes; family Congridae; genus Conger; species Conger conger. The sequence continues at coordinate 64,275,084 of NC_083761.1, read as the reverse complement.
CAGTACAAAGGGAAAGCAGTATCTCCTGTCCAAATGCAAAACAATCTCATTTCTAGTTACAGCCAAATGAGCAGGAAAATAAATACATTTGATCTCAACAGCCAAAAGGATAGGACACTAGCACTTCCAGGTAAACAATTAACGCTTATTAAACTGCATAGTTCTGTGCAGTCAGACTCCATGCCTTGTGCTTACAATGTCCAAGCATTCACCATATCATTTAGGTCTGGAGACTTCTAAGAATAATTAGGAGCTCCTTTTATGTTTTTGAGTCTGCTGAATAGTGATTATGCAACCCTGGCTGCAAGAAAAAATAAAATACTGATGATTTGCAAAGAGAAGGCACTACTGTGTAGTACTACTACTAACTGTGGGATGCCTAACTGATTAGCGAGAGCGTCAAATAATTTGTGAAGAACCTTTTGACAGTATAATTGAAATATATTTTATCAAAGGCAAAAAAAAAATTAAAGTTGTGATATATACGTATTCATGAATTCATTCATTCATTAATCAGTAATACCCACTGGTATTTCATAGACATGACTGTAAAAGTCAAGTATTTATGAGACTACATATCTTGTCGACAACATAGCATAAGCTAACAGAAAGTTCTTTGCTAACCATAAGTGTACACACGATTATATGACATATGGCCAACTGGCCATTGACAGTCACACATAGGAATGACCAGTGGGTGTAGCTGGACTGTCATTCAAAAGTGGACTGCTTAATAGAGATGTTTGGTTCTGTTTATTGTGCTCAGTAAAGGCTGTCTTTGTATCACCCTTCCATAGAGTTTGTTTGAGGTGCCATTCTATGGTTATTTTTGAGACTTGGTGACGCCAAGATGTCTCCCACACCATGTTCCTCAACATCCATGGGGGCAACGTGCTTTGAATTTGGCATGCAGATTGTGAAAGCCAAGATATCCAGACTTTATTTAAAATCTGACAATCTTTATTAAAATCTGGCACTTTAACCACATGTGATTTTTTTATTACAAATCTCAAATTGTGCAGTACCAATGCAAATAAATTATGGAGGGCTCTATATTTGAATGAGGGGAGGGGAGGGGATGTTTTGGGGGGCAATGCTTAATATTCTCTTATTTTAAATTGTGTTTCCAAGTGAGCTTTGTTAATGTAGCGAAGACAATTTTCATAGTTTTAAAAGCTCAAGCTGTAAGAACATTCTCTCCAAAATGCTTTTGTGATGAATGAACAATCACAGATTCTTCAGCATCCACCAAAATCTGAACATTAACAGTCTTTCTCAAGTTAATTTATAAAAACAGTAATGGTACAAATAAAATCTGTACTTCCAAGTTGAAATGATCCATAGGGAAAAATATCAGCATTAAGCACTCACTTCTCTAATGAAAGATATTATATTATGCTCATTAATAGTTTCTAGATTATCTTTAGATCATTTAGGTCATGGATCTTATTTGTCTGGTGAAACGGTGAAACTGTGAGGAAAGGAAGGCTGAATCTACAGCTACACTTGCCATTTAACAAAATACATGGCACAATTGATGAATGGCTTTCACAGTAATGGTAGCTGATTGTATTGTGCCTGCTTTGATTTAATTGTGTGAACTTTTTCTGCACTTAGTTCTTCTCACTTATTTCAGACCCCTAAGAGTTTTCTTTCGGAACCAATCGTACTTCAGCCCACTTTCCTCAAACACCTTTGTGAGCTAACAGTTTGTATTAGTTTTGACTTCAGACAGATTGAACTGCCACCCTTGTTTGATTATCCAGTGTTCTGTTCAAATACCCTTTGGGGATCCTCTGGCTCAAAGGGATGCCACCTCCTCACAACAGTGCATGGAGGAAAGACTACTGTCAGCACTTGAAGAGAAACTCTAAAAGCCATCATTCAGCATCAACCTGCTGAGCAGTTCCTCAGACTAGGGAAATAGGACACAATTTTTGTCTGGCTGATACATTACTCCTGCCACCTGTGTTATATTGCATATATCCCCTGGAAAATGTAGTAATGTTTTGCTCTTTTCATGAGATTCATAATGTATAAAGGTCCTAGTCAATTACAGTGCAGTCCATAAGTAGTTTGTACAATTTCTGGTCTTTTGGCTCTATACTAGCACATTCGATTTGAAATTAAATAATGAATATGAAGTTAAAGTTGCACTTTTTCATATTCAATGTTTCATTTCAAAGCAAATGTGTCTGAGTACAGAGCAAAATAAAATTGTACCAATATTGCCTTGGAAATGCATATTCCATGAAAACAGTTACAAAGTGCCTGAAATTAGGAGGTGCAGGAGCAGCCAGATAGAGAAAAAGGTCACTGGTAAATCCCTAGGCCGTAGAGGATTTCGTAAAATGAAAGGGAGACTGAGGGAAAATGTTTAAGATGCTCCTTTGTGCCATGCCCTTTATTCATGGCAGAGCCATCTGAGATGGAAAAAGGTCTGTCTCTTGATGAATACGTCCAAATTTAATTCAGTGTTTCCTCTTTTGTGGAAATTAGTTTTTATTCATGAATGAATTGCTCCGATTGCCAAATGGCAATTTTGTTGTACTGTAGCTGGATTATATTCTGTATATTCTCGTAATGGGTTCATATCAACCTTCACTTAATTATATACTGAACCACCTCTGTTAAAAAGTGATGCCCAGTGGTTTGGTTATTGCTATTATTCTGTGCTTATCACTAATGACAAAGAGTCAGGGGGGAGCGAGAGAGAATTTAATAATGCAAATACCAACAGTGCTTCTATTTATGAGCATGAGTTTGAAGTTAATGTATATAAGGTCAAAATAGCATTACATACTGGCTTATACCAGTGTTCTAACTGTATCTATAAGTGCAGAATACAACTCAGATACCTATTATACATTTCCCCCAAAAAGTCAAAGTTAGAAAACAGTCATACAAGCAAACTGCCAGTTTCCTCAGTTGTGAACATTTGCAGGTGATACATTTACATAACAGCACCTGCAAATGTTCACAACTGAGGGAACTGGCCATTCGTCCCTTGAAGTGGTAGAATATGAAATTAGAAAGCTTACACAAATCTTACTTAATAAAACAATTAAGATGTCATGCTGTGTCTGTAAAAATCATTTTTATTATACAAGTGTTCCCTTGCAGAATACAGGGATTCATTTTTATACAAGCTGTTTTAAGGGGAATGTGCTTGAAAAGAACGCTTAATGTCACTACTGTACCATGAAATACTGACCTAGTGGATTTTTGCACTGAACTGCACTGACCCTATTGCCAGATAATTTGTAGGGTAGAAATGCAGTCAGAAATCTAAACAAGATGGATCTGCGTGAACTACAATCACTGCTGTGAATTGCCTTTTTATTGTCTGCATTTTTCATTCACCTCCTCACGCAGTATTTCTTAATAATGCACATTTTAATAGAAGGTGAGCTATGATTCCTGGAATTAAAACTGCTTTTTACATTGAATATTCAGCTGAAACATACACATCCCTCTCTATATATAACTCTCTCTCACTCACTTTCTTTCTCTCTCTCTCTGATTGCTGTTCTCTTACAACAGCATGCTGTGGAGAAAACGTAGCTATTCTTGATTAACACTGCAGGGTAGGATTGATTTTGAAAACAGTAAATGACTTTTGTGTGGACTTTTAAAAACAAGTTAATGAAAAGGCTCCTTGATTAGTCATTGATTATTGTAAACTGTGATACAAATGTGACGAGCCTTATGACTGTTGATCAGATTTGTGGAATCATGAAAATTAAGCTTCTGAAATTTTCAGATACTTATTCAAAAAGTGGCCTGCTTGTCAGCAATAGTATTGATTTTGAAGAATTGCACAGTTAAGGCTACGTAGCCAAAGCTAAAGAATGATTTTTGAAGTCATTTTAATTTATAATGCTTTGGTGGAATTTAAATGCAATGGAAGTTGTGCAGTGCACGGCAGTTTTACTGCATCCTTGGGTAGCGTACCTACTACAACCGTTTCGCCCTACAGGTCCTGAAACCTACATGAATGGGTTTGTTTTCAGAATTTCCAATGAAGTGCTGTGTTTGTGATGCACTGCGATGTATTTTGACAGCAGAGTGCTTAACATTGCAAAGGTGACATGACATCGTTATTGGCTCATCCATGCTCTTGAAACAGCAGGCGATCGGCATACAGTGCGGGTACAAACAAAGCACTCTATTGAGAGGCTTCCATTACACAGCACTGAACAGCACAAGCAACCTGCACCAGATTATACGATACCAGTTTTCTTCAGATTCCTTTCAAACTTGTCATGGGTCTCATTTGACTGCCTGCCACAGCTTGGTGAGGGAAATGTGCCCACCAATCCAATGGTGTGGTAGCGCACTATTTTGCTTATTTGTTGGCAGGAAGCCGGCATCTAAACTTAAACCTTGTAAGCAATGTCAATCAAAAAAGACAGATTGGTGAATAGTATTTCCTGAAAAGGCTACGGCTACACATTCCCTAGGTGTCCCCTATAAATAACTCCGGTGCCACAGAGCATTTCCAGTGCCTTTCTGACGTGTGTTTATGGGTCCCTTTCAGTATGGTTGATTGACCAATTATATGCACACTAAAGTGTTTATAATCTGATATGGATGCACACTGCACAGGTACGATAATGTTACAGTTAGTCCTGCAGGAACTAGAGGGAGATGGTAACAGAACACTCACTGCAGGATGTCAAACAAGGCACCGAGTCTCCTGCTACAGGTATAGTGAAAAAAACAAAACAGGATGCCAATTAATTTGTTAGTATGGTAATGAAAGTGAGCTTCAGTGCTTCTAAACAAAGGGCCCTTTCAACGCATGCCACCCTCCAGGATGTTTAATTAATGCGAGCATAGCTACGCTGGAGTGCTTATCGCAGTGAGTGTTTATTCTGCACACTTAGTACAGTGCACATCATTACGATGCAAGTACTGGCAGAGGCAACTAATCAATAGTGCCCATGCCTTCCCCTAGCTGTGTGTGCTGGGGCTGTTCTCTCTGTCACTGTCAGGGGTCCAGTCTAACCCCCCCCCCTGAGCTGCCGTTACTGCTGTTCCCCAGTACACAGCCATGCAGCAGTGGACCGGCAAAATGCACTCCATTAGAACACACAGAGATGTGCTCTGAATGCTTAATGCAGTGTTTAAACTGCAATATATCACTGGAATGCTGCGTGCGTTTCATAACGCGCCTTGCTAAATAATGCGCTGGTGCATTTTATGTTAATATTTTGATATGAAGGCATGCAGGGTGCTGGTGAGGATATGAGAAACAAGCGACGATTGTGTTTTATTTGCCAGCTGCCCTACCAATTTATAAACATCTCGTGCCAAACAGCTGAAGCTAACAGAGGTTAGGCTTGGTTCATTCTTGGGAGACTTCCAGTAGAACCAGGTTATTGCTAAAAGCGATATGCAAGCAGTGATGGAGCACTGCTGCATAGATGGAGCCATTCTTCAGATGAAGCATTTAGCTTCGCCATTCTGACTCTGTGATGAATAGGTTCCATGACACGATATATATCAAAAGAATAGGGCTTTTATATGGTGCCTTATCAAGCCCCTGACTGGCTCTTTTCATTCCGTTACCTAATGGCTTCCTTTATATCCGGCTGCTCAATATAGGGATATCATCAACACTGTACATATTATCCTCATATTTTTGCGAAGGTGCCAATTTGAAAGCATTGTGCAGTAATGAAATGCTGAATAGCTGCACAACCCCATTTTAAGCAGCTTATGAGCTACCTGCAGGTGAGTGGCGTCTTTATTGAAACTTTGCCTTGGTGCCACCGCAGTGCAATGTTGCCAATTGTGCTGAGTCAGCCGTTAACCTCAGAAGAGTTAGAGCCCCTGCATTCTCTCAGCCTTGTCCCCCTTGTAATCAGGTTCTATAGAAACCGAGGGGAACCAGATGTGGTGCATTTGTCTGGACTTGTGCCGTACATCTTTTTCAATGGATGCCTCCATCCCACCAGATTTATTATCAGGTCTTCTTATTGCATGAATTTGTAACCAGTGCAATAACCATAGCAAGGATGCTCTACTGTAGCTCAATTTATTCACTGCCTATGGCAATTAGCCTCAAATATTGTTTGTCATTTAACATGCTGAGTAAAATCTAGACACAGCGTTCTGCATCTCTTAATGGAATTGGAAGAAAAATGAAGCTATGCAGCCATTAGACTTGTAGGCTTTTAGTTTGATAGTTACAATTATTAGTACCATTTAAAGTTGAATGCTCTTAAGTAGCTGCAAATATAAGTTTGGTCTGAGATCACCTCTTTATTTGTCACAAGTAATATGTGACCAGTTCCCTTTGCCAGTTATATTTCTTTTAACTGCCTCACATCACATGCTTGGTCTGAACACCTACTGTACCTCTTAACCATGTCTGCATGCTTGTATGCATTGCTTTGATGATTGGCTGATTAGATATTTGCATTTATGAGCAGGTGTATAGCTCTACCTAATAAAGTGTAAGTGTATTAATTAATGCAAGTTCCCACTTATAATGCATCTTGCCCTGTTATATTATATTCTACAAAATATTTTCACAGATGTCGTTTTACTGCACGGCATGCATTGTATGAAGATGCCACCCCTTTTGCCAATTAGAAAAAAAACTGTAAAACAGTAAAACTCTGTTCTGACAGCTTGCTATACTACATATCTCTGAAAGGACTGTCTAAAAGACAAGAGGTGAGGAGTGAAAGGAGAGGAGAAGATAAATGTAGTGACTGCAGCAAAGTAATATTTCACTCTCCGAAATGGTTGTAAAATGATGCTCGCTTCCCTCGATGGTCCCGTTAAGAGCTGTGCTGAGTAATTACCAGATTGCTTGACATTGATGACATTTCTAGTTCTTTATCATCCTGAACACCAGGGGGAACAGAGTTTAAGTTGGAAAAAAAAGTGGTGTAGCCTAGTCATTTTACATGGAAAAGAATAAAATGTTGATGGCGTACCCTTCCATAGCACACACAATCACAGTGTGCCTGTGTAAAATATGCTTTCTACAGAACAGCTGTCAGATGACAAGTGAAGACTACATTGACACGGTGTTGTATTACATGACAGTGTTGTCTTGTGTCAATGGACTGCAATGGATGCACGGACTATGTACTATCTTGCATTGATGGTCTTATTTAGGTGTACACTGACAGAAGGGTTTACAGATATAGCAGGGAAGGTGGAAATAAGTGGAAATAAGTCCATTGTGAACATTAGTTGGCAGTGCATTATAACGGTTAAAGAACATCCCTTTTCACAAGTTACTTAACCAGTGTCAGTTCAGTATGCAGTTTATCCAGCTGCATACATGTATACTATGTAAAAGAATGAGAAATAAAATGGGCATTAAGATCTTCTAGCCCTATGACCCAAGCACATTCTACGAGAAAATACTAGAGACGTAAAGCTATACTGGTTTTGCGGTATACCGTGATAAGATCAAATGCGGTTACCTACCATAAGCAAGGCACCGCGCATCACAGCAATAGAAAACCGCCTGCCTGTAGCTCCACTCCTGACAGCAGGGGAAAACAAACTGAAAGATCACGTTTAACAAAGTTGCAAATTCCAACAGTGGAATTATATACAGTATACAAGATTGTTGTGTGTATTTTCTGTCTTTCATGTAAAATAGACGAAACTATGTGACTTAAGAGTAGGCTCTGTGGTGAATTGTTCCTTAAAATATGTATATTACAGCAAGGACATTAGACTACTAGATATAATCTATAGAGAAAGGAGAGAGGTGCATAAAGTGTAGGCTGCTAACTTACTATAAAAGTCATAGCTGGGTTATTTTTGCTTCTCTTCACATAGTTGTGTTAGCGTCCTTCCATTGTTGGGGCAATTTGCGCAATCCCGAATAAGAATCTTTGATGGCTTGAATGAAAAACATTTTCCCCCTTCGGAAGAGATCTACATTTTCAGATAGCAATGCTACAATTGCCTAAAGCATTGGAATGGGTTCTTAGTTTTGACCAAAGTTTTATTTTTATTTTTTTCCGGACCGTAGCGACCGGGCGAACACGCTTGCGCAAGGTATCTTACGCGGTACATACAAAGATAAAGAAACTGCAACAAGAAGGCAGAGCAAACAGCTATGCCAAGTTGGTTTATACCACAAGTCCATGCTAGCTAGGAGGAAAGCAAGCAATTCATACAACAGTGGAGATACAAAAATATCAGATTATCAATTCAAATTATATCGCGGTCTTTTAGTTTGAACACCAAAAGTACTATAGAATAATTTTCTTTATGAAAAGCTGGCTTATTCCGGTAGCTCATAGGTATCTTAGAATCTTAAAACTTGTTGGAGACTCCGATTTGTTTGAAGGTAACATGAAACTGCACAAAAGCGTCACAATTTTTAATCTATAGACTAGAGTTCAGTGAATTCAATTAAGAACTAACATAGCTATAAGAACACCGACAGATACTATATGAATTGACCCAATGGGAGATGCCAAATTGGTGTTTAATCAGTGTAATCATCGCGGTCACTTCTATGGAAAGAAGTGTATTTGATGTTTCTGTTAACCGCTGCGCATCCAACTCCTAGCAGTACTAATTCTTTCTTTACCTTATAAGTAAAGCCCTCTAAATCATTATTTATATATGCAAACATCCCTACATCTTGTTACCTTTCCTGACTTTGCTTCCTGACCGTAGTCAGCTTCAGGGAAGTTTCAAATGACTTAGAAACTCAAGGATCAGAAGGCGGTGATGCCTAGACAAATTCTGAGGTATCTTCATGAATAAAATGTCGATTAAAAAGGCGTTGAGTCCATGAAGCAGATGGTATATATTTATTTTATTTCCACAGTATTCCCGATATACCGTAGGTAATAGAATCAATACATTTAAAACCATATTCTCTGCCAGCGACCTGTTCTCTGCCACAGCAATCACAAAGCTACCAGTGCCCTATCGCAATCAAAACCACAATGCAATGCTCTTAAAGCCACAAAACACATTTTCTAACATTAGGTAGTAATACAAGTAGCCTACTGAGACAGAAATGGCTTATTGTATTCTATTGTATTTTTTAACATTGCATTGTATTTTATGTATGCAAGGTGCTATATAACATGTATTATTGTTTAGCGATATGGTGTACAAATCCAGTGCCAACTGTGGCCAGAATTCCCACAGGAAAAAACATAATTGGCCATACAATCAACCATGGAAGGAGGGTTTTAGTTGATGGAGTTTTCTCTAACTCAGAGGACAACAGCAGCTCTATTGGGCATCAGTAATCATACTGCAACAGCTGTCAAAGTCATGGTACATTGGCAGCTCAACTCAGCTTGAGGACAGAAATATTAAATTAAGCACTCCCAGTTATGGAAAAAAAATTACGGAATTTAATCTTTTTGGCTATTTAGTTTCCATTGTAGATGATCTGTAGTTTGTATGATATATAAAATACAATACATTGAACCCTGCAAGATTTTTGGAATATGCTTCCATACCGCAGGTATTCCTTCAGTGAGGTAGAAACAATGCGATTGGAGCTCAGGTGTGTTTGTGCCCTAAGTCTGTACTAAATTTAACCACAGTTTTACATGCCCAGAAGTTTGCATATAACCAGGGCCATTTAAATAGCATTTCACAACATGTTTGCAATGTGTGAAATCCAAGTGTTGGAATTAGCTTAACACGTGCAAGATTTTAACCAGAAATTAACAAAAGGAATGAATGTAAGTGTATGGATGCTTGAAATAAAATGAATTAAAAGTACATTCTAAGCTTTCATTTTGTTACATTTAGTTAGACTAATTTTACTGTTTGATATCTGCTTGCTTACTTAGTTTTTATCATGTCTTTTTCACTGTTATCTTTTTACTGTTATCATAAATTATTATTTACACAGGTTTTGTCTAGTGTGAAGCACTTTGTGCTGAAATCCATGTATGAAAAGGTGCTATTCAAATACATGATAAGATTTGCCTTAAACAAATCAGACCCCAAAAGCCCTATCATTCAGGAAAAATATTGAACTTGGGGACCACATACATATTCCCTGCTGTAAGTCCCTTTGGATTCTTTATTATTTCACATTACATTGACTTATAATTATACAATTCCTACATAATAAAACATTTCTTAAGCATTTCTTAATATTATTACACTTATCACATTAGTTAAAATTATGTCAATGCATGGCATATTTTGGGCGGCACGGATGGTGCAGTGGGTAGCACTGCCACCTCACAGCAAGGAGGTCCTGGGTTTGAATCCCCGTCGGCTGGGGCCTCTCTGTGCGGAGTTTGCATGTTCTCCCCGTGTCTGCGTGGGTTTCCTCCGGGTACTCCGGTTTCCTCCCACAGTCCAAAGACATGCACGTTAGGCTGATTGGAGAGTCTAAATTGCCCGTAGGTATGAGTGTGTGAGTGAATGGTGTGTGTGCCCTGCGATGGACTGGTGACCTGTCCAGGGTGTATTCCTGCCTTTCGCCCAATGTATGCTGGGATAGGCTCCAGCCCCCCTGCGACCCTGATCAGGATAAGCGGGTTCAGATAATGAATGGATGGATGGCATATTTTGGCATATTTTGGCATTAGGATATCGGTCTAGGTCTAATCCGGACATATGGAAATAAGTCTCTTCAAAAACTGATATATGAGCTGCCGGGGGCCTTGTCCAGCTAAGGCAAGTACAAGTGCTTGGATGGGTCTCACAGTCTTGGATTGAAGTGTGCCATTCCCAATTGTGGCTGGTTGCACCGCAAGGCAAAGTATAATTTGCAGAAGCATCGATTTAGGGAGAGTGCAGGTTCAGTCACCTGAGAACCGTGCTTCATCACTCTCTAGCTACACCCTGCTAATCGAGTGCCTGCAGTCTGCATGCTAAATCTGCACATTAATTGCTTTTCTCAAACTCATGTCCGTTCAAACTTAACAAACTTTTGAAAATCCAAAATATTCAATTATTACATGAAGCTACAGTGCCGTGAAAAAGCATTTGCCCAATTCCTGATTTATTCTATTATTGCCTAGTTGTCACACTGAATGGTTTCAGATCTTTAGATAAAATCTAATATTAGATAAAGGGAACCTGAGTAAACACCAAAGACATTTTTTCAATTACGATTTCAAATTAATATTTTCCCCTGTAAAAAGGTTATAGTCATTCGCACCACTGTAGAGAGATTTTAGCCTGCTCTTCTTTGCTGAACTGATTTAATTCAGACAAAATGGTAGGTTTTCTATTATTAACTGCTCATTTCAGATCATGCCACAGTATCTCTATGGGGTTTAAGTTAGGCCACTCCAAAACCAATTTTGTTTCTTTTCAGTCATTCAGATGTGAACTTGCTTTTGTCTTTTGGATCATTGTCTTACTGTGCAACCCAATTACACTTCAGCTTCAGCTCAAGGGTAGATGACTAGATATTCTCCTTAAGACTCTTCCTGTACAGAGAAATTGAAGGCATTTTGGTGGGCTGGCCACTCCTGGGAATATTCACGACTGTTCCAATGTTCTCTAGTGGAGTCTCAGAGCCAGAGAATGGCTTCAGAGTGGCCCAATCACCTTTGCTTACAGTGAACTAGAGATTCAGTGGCAGGCTCTGAAATGAGCAGTTCATACTCAAAATACTATCACTGTGTCTGAATTAAAGCAGTTCTGCAATTATCTGCAACCGGGTTTTAAGTTTAAGGGGATAAGGATTTTTTCCACAGTGGTGATTTGGGTGTTTGATAACTTTTGTCAATATATTAATAGAGAAATAATCTTTTAAAAATGTGCATTGTGTTTTCACAGTTTCCCTTTGACTAATAACACATTTTGTCTAAAGATCTGTGACCGGTTGCATAAAGCATCTTAAGCTGAAATTTCCCATGAGAATGAAAGATTTCCTTCAAATAAAATGAGTTGCACAAAACATTATTACCCGAAGGCTGCTTACTTAAATAAATACTTTATTTTCCTCCTTATCTTGAATTTAGGGCTTATGAGATGTTACATTTTAAATTCCTTAAAATTTGCTCGGCATTGCACAAAGGTCCTTTGCAACCAAAACAAAGATAAAAACTTAAGATACCTCCAACTCGACCTAAACCACATTTAGAAGATGGCTGAGTTTAGGTTCATCAGTGTGGAGGATGAATATGTATAGAAAGTGTTCCACGACAGAGAAAACCCTTTGGAAGCTATAGCTGATGAGCAATTAATCATGGATTATCGTTTTGACAGACAGTCAATTTATAATTTAGCTGATCAGCTAGCACTGGACCATCGAACCAAATGGAGTTTTGCTCTCAAGCAGTGATCCAAATTCTGATTGCTTTTTGTTTTTTTGTCACTGGACCATTTCATTCAATAAGTGATGTGTTTTTTGTGTCCGCAAGTCGACCATGTGCTGGGTGGTTCACTACGTTTCAAAAGCTTCTCCTCCTCTGTCCAATTGGGTCTTTGTTTTCTTTGTCTTTATCGACCATTGCATAGTATTTTAAATTTATTTTTATATTTATAGTTTACTAGCTAGCCAACCGTAAGACTTGGGGAAATATACAGGCAAGCTGTTCAGGCTGCTTATTATCACCATGGCAACTATGACATCAGAGCACAAATGTGGCTTAGTGTTTTCTCTGATCTAAGAAATAGATTTTTGATGTTTTATGCAACAACTTAAAGAAATGCTGAGAACTTTACAAGAAATCCTAATAAAAAAAACTTAGATGCTTTGTGCAACCAGCCACTGAAACCATCCAATGTGACAGATATGCAATAATAGAGGAACTCAGGAAGAAATTATCTTTCACGGCACTGTATAGGAATCTTTAATAAATGCTATAAAAGCTGCTGTAGAGTTGGACGCTCCTTTGCAGGGAAATCATTTCAGTTTTCTTCCATTTACTGCTGGTAATAGAGGGCTCTCTTGTGACTGTGTCAGGAGGTCAGACCCGGAGAGGGAAGCCGTCGACTTCACTTTGCTGTGAACCAGGGAACAAGGGCTCATGGCCTACCTTTTATTTTTGCAATGAGGAGCTTGTATGAAACCCTGGTACAAAATCAATGGTGATGAATCGAAGTGCAGCGCCTCTGGAGGTGTGTTGTAATGGCATCACCTGTTTGTGCTCAGCTTTTGACCTTTGCCACCTTGCCTTTACTTGTTCATATCACCTGTCAACAAAGTGATGTGCACTTTGTTTAACTTTGACTAGATCTGTGTAGGCTGTGCATTCCCCTTTCTTAATTTTTCAAGGTGGCAAGGTCCCAAATGAATGTCCTAGCGGACTGAAGGTTTTTTTTCATGTGTATCTTCAAACGATCATGAATAATTCTGCAACTGGTTTGGTTTTTTATGTTTTTTTTTTCAGAATTATATAATTTCAATCATTTTGGAAAGGGATCTGGAAATCGAAGGAAAAAAATGGTTTTAACAAAAAAAGTATTTGCATAAATAGCATTTGTAGACGTTGAATAATTATACACCTCAGGTAGCCTGACCAACTGTAACCTGTATTGAGTTCATGGTGTTGTAATGCCTCATTGGCTACGTCACCAAACTGGTCTAAGCTTCGATCTTACCATTTTTAAACAGCTATAACTCCTGTAACCCTCAACAACACCTCATGTGTAAATATTTCTATATGTATTTGTTTCTATTGGTGATGACCTGCCCTCCCATCTATCCATTTTGCTTGATTCTGTTTTCTAGGAACCCAACAGTGGCCAGGGCGGGTGCAGAGCCATCATGGTAGGAATTCATATTCCATGTAGTTGACTGTGTTTCCCTCAGGCCTCTGGAACCTATCTGTGTTTGTGGTGGATGTGTAGTACTCATCTTGTGACTGAGAACGTGTGTGTTTGCGTGTCTTTGGTTCTTGGCCGTATAATTGTGAGGCCTTGTTGTATATTTTCCCCCTCACAGCCTGCACCCAGAAACCTCTTTTTCTCCTGCTTTGCTCTACTCACCTCCTTTCACAGCTTTGTTCCTGGAGCTGGTCTCTCATTGTCATTATTGGTCAAGAAGATTGCTGCTAAGGCATGGATAAAGGCAGCTTTGAATGATGTTACTTCTTGTTAATTAAAGAAGACATCAGATAAATCTGTGCTTATCCTTGCTAGCGATGCAGTGAAGCTAGAGAAGATCATCTGAGGAGGACCGGTACAGTATGTCAAAGGACCCTGCCTTTGGGGACAGGATGGGAGGGGCTTGGGGAAAAATGAAGAATCTTTTTGGAAGAAATCTATTTTTATTGCAGAATATAGATTCATAATTGTATGTAAAGCAGTCTCATGTGAGTAATATGGGTCTAAATCCAAGGATTGACTCCTTAAGCAATGTGCTTTGCCTAGGTTGTCCAACTAAATAAACATAAAATTTGCATTGTATGTACAGTATTGTAAGTAGCTTCAAAATATGTATTATAGTAATGCTAAATATTGAATAGTACAGAGTAATAGCTGAAGATAAAACTTCTGTTATGCACTTTGTGTCTTTGAAGAATCTAGTGACAAAAAATGCCTATGGATACAGAAACCATTCTGCATTGTGTTTTGGTTTCATATTTATTTGTCTTTCTTGTAAAAAATGGGTTAAAGAAGGCTTTACTTGATTGCATTTCAAGTCCTCCATTGTCTGTTAACAAAAGACCAGGCAGGTAAAAGTCATACACAGTTGTGTTCAATGGGCCAACTGAGATATGTGGTGACCTCTGCTAAAGTCACTTATGAAGCACTGTAGTCCTTCAGCATACATTTGTCAATTCTGGGCAGACACAAATATACACATTAATCAATTTAAGTCTCGTCTAAATGGCATTTTCTTACTGCTCAAATTATTTGTGCCCCATTTCTTTCTTGAACAGAGCCTTGATGTTGATTGCAAGCCAGCTTCTCAGTGTCTATATGTCAATCAATCAACCAGAGTCTGTCACAAATGTTGTACAGGGAGGACAAAACCTATTCAGTCTACTAAGGGGTGGAGGGATACATTATTTGTAATTCACCTCATATTTGGTTTAAAAGCCATCGTATGTGATTTCTGAAATTATCTTTGTCCTTTTTTTTCTGCACAAGAGCAGGTCATTCTTTCCAGAACTATCAAGCAAAAGTGAATGCTCCTGAATGGGACTATGCCAGGGTTAAATGAAGACTTTGTAGAAGTGCCACAGAAGGCATGTTTTGATAGAGGGGTTATCTCTCCTCAATATGCTCTATTGCAGAAGAGAGAACCCCCTGGCAATAACTCATAACAGGCAGTGGTATATTGTGCCACAACCTAAATCTCATAATATAGATGTCATAGAAACAATCCAATTAAAATATTATTTAACTATTTCATTACAAGAATAATTTACAAGTAGTCCCCGGCTGTCCGTATGTAGTGCCAGGTGGTTGCCAAGAAAAGTTAGTGTTCTTTCTTTTTTTCTAGCTAGCTAGCAAACTAGCATTCATTAGCTAGCAAGAGTTTATGACTTGCTGTTCATTTCTGTTCATGTTCCCATTGTGTAGGTCTTACAGCTCTGAAGAGAGCTCTCGTGCTTGTCCTCACTTACGGTCATAAATCTCTCACCTCAAGACTCGTAAAAGACAGTTTTGCGATCATGGTGCTATGCAGGCAGAGGTTAGTGTAGCTCTACATCCCTGCTTGCTTGCAGACCCTGGGTAACACTGTTGCATGGTGACTGAGGCCTAACGTCGCCCATTAGCTGCAGAGTGATAATTGAAATGGAACTGTACTGCCTTAGATAGCATAGCCTTGGCATATGGTTATTTTACCACAGCTCTGAGATTTACCCTCTCTGTATTAACCGTTGACTCACATTTGTACAGAGCAAAATTAATTCTCATTCAAACACTGTAAACACCATAATTATAGGTCAGGCTCTTTCAACAGAAAATGCCCTGTCAGTGCTGACTAATGTACAATATTTGTTTTTGGCCAAAAAGTGAACATTCATCTTTTTAGGAAAGAGGCTGTTATGGCATTTATCATGGCAATTAAACTGTGAATGTTATTGTCAGTTGCTAAATGCCAAATTTCAGGATAGACTCCCAGTGCCAAACAGCGTCGCTTCCCTCTGTTTAGGGATGGAGGAGATGGGAAGCCGAGCTGTATTATGTGTGCCGCTGTCAACAGACCCAATAGGGCAAGTGAAATCCTGTTACCGACACCTCCCGCACTGCGGCATGAGACGTGCAGGGCCCACGCAGCCCACGCCACACTTCACACGCGGCTGTGGTAATTAAATGGAATGGGCTCTTGTTTTCGTGATGCCGAGGAACACTGACAATAGAGGAAAGGTCCACCTCGCAATGGATCTGGGTCGTCACATGATTGCTTTGGTCTTTGCTTATCTTTGGAGCCGGCTGTGGTCCAACCCTGAAGGCTTTTCATTAATTTTTGCACAAACACCTACAGACTGCAATCAGGCTTGTTTATGCCATGCCATCTTGATAGCTGTTCAGCAACCTACTTTTATTAATGCGAGCAGACTAGGGGTTTTTCTACAGTGACATTGTTGTGTTCCAGACAGCTCTGAGCCCATACATCAACACATGGGAGTGGTGTCAAATGTGCAAATGAATGATTCCACAGCCAGGCACTATTTTGCCGTAAATATTTACTTATCATCATTATACAGTATATCTTTGTCAGGGCTGTGAGTTCAGCTGTTGTGCAGGCTGGAGGGATGAAACACTAAAAAGCTCTTTCCTTGAAATGTTTTTTTATTTTTTATTACTATTAACACATCACACTTCTTTATGGCAGATCAACACATTTTAAAGATACTAAACAAAATATAGTCATGTATATGTAGTCATATACATATAAGCAGACATTTGTCCTTCTGAAAGCCTAAAATTATTATAATATGATTTGTAGATTGTATTGGCTGTCTCTGATCTCTGATAACAAATTCAGGTAGCAATTCTCCAGGGCAGCATTGGCAGTATGTCTGATCATTAGATTCTTTAGTCTACTGAGATGAATGCAAGTTTTCCTTCTTCCTTAATCGCAATGTTTTTTTGGCCTTTGTGAAAAGCCAAGGGAACAGTTGTGCATTGCAGCTAATTCACAGCAACATTCATGAGCCCCTCGGGTGACGTAAGAGAACACAACACCGGAGGCTACACAGCTGTTCATGCAAATGTTCACTGATGACCTTGTTTGTTTGCTTTTCCTTTTCATTTTCTCAAGGCAACACCACATAGACACTTTTGAATTTGTGGGGATTTTACAGAAAGAGAGAGTAACTCTGCCCATAGTAATGTACCAGAGAGGAGATAAAAAGAAAAAGAAATATTCGGTAAATAAATATCATGCTAATAAACTTCTCTTATAAAGGTGCTTCAATTGCCCATTTTCATAATGTCAGGCTACTTTAATCCCCAGATCATCCAGTGAAATTTCATTTGAACTGCTGTGGAAATTAATGCGATGATTTTACATTTGCTGTGCATGTTTGCCTCGCATGGTTTGTATTTATTTATTTATTTATTTATTTAGGTAATTCCTGCTAAAATGTTTCACTTGTGAAGAGGCCCAGTAAATGTCAGAGTACTGAGTCACTGGGATGCCATCTGGTTATGATTATTCAGAACGGTATGGGTGTCGTTGTCAAGATGTATTGACAGTGTTAATAGGAAAAGATGGGGAAACCGATGTGAATATCTATAGATACGGAGTTTGAGCCTGATTTGATTGTACCCTGTCGGGCCCTTTTCCTGAAGGTAAAATAGTCACGATGAGTATTGCAGAGACATGCCTGCAATGACTACGGCAAGTTCATTAACATACAAACTGCCAGCTCCACCATTATTGTGTTAATGATATTTAGGCGTAAATAGCTTGAAGCAGCAATTATACCTGAAAAGCCATTTTAAAAATAGAGGCCATTGGCTATTTCTTTGTCATCATTTCCAAAATGAAGTCTGCCATTATTATTTTAACTTTGCTTTGCTGACGAAATATGTCCTACAATGCTCATAAAGTTTTGGTTCTTCTAGTCATAACAAATGTAATAAAAAAACACAACCTATGAGAAAAGAAAATGTATAATCTGCTTCCCAAATTATTTCTATTGACCTCAAAAGGTAAGACAACAAATAGCTCCTTATGAAGAGATTTTGAATAATTTAGTGTGTGGTGTTATTTTTGGTTTTGGGTGAATAAACAGAGGACATCTGATATTATAGGGAAACGACTCTATGGTACACTGATACCATTTTTCTAGAAGCTGTAAGCCAACTGTGAGAATACTCTCAGGGCTTGAGCATACCAAGCATGTAATGTCAAATACTAGGACTGCCTTTTACGAACTGGGTTTGACAGCTACCCATTTCTTTGTGTCCTCCCCAGTTTTACTTTTCCAACAAAAGCAGAGGATACCATAATTGGACGTTCCTACAAGTTGTAACTTATTAATTTCTACCAGGCCCTCTCTCATACACAACCTATTTCCTTCACCATCAGAATTTGCGGACCTGCCCCTGCAGTTAGGACGATGACAGAGTGTTTGTGTGTGACAGGCTGTTACCGCTGCAAGGTCCGACGGGATTGACTTAACACAGCCTTTTCAAAAACCAGCTAGTTGGTCCCTAGATCAAAGCAGAATTATTGAACTGGGCAATACGTCTTATTGATTAAACCATAGCTGAGAGCTTGTGCGTGTGAGTTGAATGATGATTTTTGAAGCTGTAATATCAAAATATAATGTTACAGTGTATATTACGCAGTCAGCTGATGGTGTATTTTAAAATTCAGTTTATATCCTTACTGCAGTGTCTAATTCTAATTGCCACTTATTAACTCCTTTTTTGCCTAATATTTGCTATCATTAACAGCCTATTTTTAGGAATCATTTGTACTTCCAGTAATTATAGTCACGCTGCAATACTTTTAAACATCAATTTAATTATTACAATTATTACATGTGCATGTTAGTTGTAGTTCCTCTTGAGTTGCATGTGTGCCAGAATTCATTAATCTTATAGGTTCAGTGTCTTCACAGTCTACACATTTTGTCTTGTAAAACTGCTTAGCAAATATATTTTGCATTCATGGAATGACAATGAGCTCATTTAAATGCAGTTGGTATTTTCATGTAAACAAAGGAGTTACAACCTACAAGTTCACATTTTTAACAAATGCTTTGAAAGCTGTGGTCTTGTCATAAAAGGTGGCTACATATAGAATGTCTTTTCATTTGTTCACAGGACAGAAATCCCAATGTTGTCAAACTGTGGTATTATCCAGCCAACCTCTATGACCTCACTGTTTGTCTCTCAAGAGAGAAGTAAAAAAGCTGCTGCCATAGAAACAACACACTTCATCTTGATGAAATGACTGTACATATGAAAATTCCCCTATATCCCACAGATTGGGTGTGCGTGACTGATGCAAATGGAGGATAAACCTACACACACCGCACATTTTTAAATGGATACAGCTGCAGATATTTACATGGGACAGCAGTTTGATGTGAATACTACATTTATCAATTTCTTGTTTATAAAAGCATCCTGGCCAGCTCAGAATAGCTGCCATTCATCACCGTTCAGAAACACAATGGATGCAATAAAGAGCCCTCTTGCTCTCTGGCAAACAGATATCACAGCCAACTCTTGCTGTCTCACAAGCTTTACCGTCTGTCTGTGCTATCTCAAAACAATCTATTACAGCTTCCCTCTGCCAAATCCACTTCATAGAGACAACATCATTGAATGGAATACAAATTAATACACTGTGGTCAAATTAACTTACAAAAGGTGCACAGAAATTGCATTTATTCAAATCGGTGGATTATGATCTGGTATGACTTGGGGATATGCAAAGATAAATCTACTAGCTTCGTTCTAGCATGTATTGTTGAACATTCTCCACTCAATAATATTCAGCAGTTATTTTTTATGAGGAGAAAATGGTGCTTATTCTAGGTTAAGATAAATAATACATGCTCTGTGTCAGTGCGATGGTTGTCATGCCTTTTATCTTCGCTTTCTGTGTTCAATTTGAAATGGCCGGATGTTTCGACTTTCAGGGCCACATTCATAAAACATTTGCCACCATGGTAAGTTTATGACTTTCTTTTGGGCGCAAAAATTTAACCAAGTACATGTTTGCTGGAAAGCACTATGGTAACAACTAGTCTAATTAGAGAATATCACTTGGAATTCGTAAGCAATTCTGTCTTTGCTTATGTAAAGGTAAATGTGATGACATTCTTAAAGGTACTTTGAATATGTCATGGTGGGTAATTGTGAAAATAACTAAGTCTGTAATTTGCTTGTAGCTAACCGATCCCTTTATCCTCCTCATCTGTAGCTGTGTTTGTTGTTCTCCATGGGCTGCATTCATAGCTGTGTATGGTGTGAATATAATACAGCAGCCCACCGTTTTCTTTCAAGAAAAGGGTTACTGAGCATGTTATCATACAATAAGAAACAGGCCATTTTTCTCCAGGTCATTTGGCTGTAAAATACAGGCACAGGAATCAGTGTGTAAGGATAAAACATTTCCTCAGAAGATGTGTGTTAAACTGCGTCAGTGTTGAAGTAGGTGATATAGGATGTGATATACGAAATTATACTCAGCCAGAGGAAACATAGGGACCTGTGCAGAAACATGACAAGACAGCACCATTTCCGTGTCTCAATGTTTTTAATGTCCTGTCTCAAATCTATCTATTTACCTATAACTTCCTTCCCCCTATTCTCTCTCCCACTGTGTCTGTGAGCACACACTGAGATAAGCATGTAATTTATGCAAAACAGTCTTTGTAATGAACCCTCAAACTATTTATATTATTCCATTAGCTCTGTATGTTTATTTTTCTATAGTGCAATAATACTATTTATTTGGTTAATTTACAGGGAACCACCAACACAACTACAACCACCTGGTTCTTACAAGCCCTACTCGAACACCTAAAAATGGTAAGGAAATAGGTGGATGGATTTCATGTTCAGTTCTTCCTATATATATATATATATATATATATATGCAGTGGGGTCCAGAATTATTGGCACATTTAATACAAAATTAGAAAAAAGGCTCAATATAATAAAGAGATTACACAGATATACACTCTCTGAGCACTTTATTAGTAACATTTTTACTTTATTACACCTTCTTATTCATGCGATTATCTAATCAGCCAATTGTGTGGCAGCAGTGCAATGCATACAATCACGTAGATACGGAGGAAAAAAATCCAGTGAGCAGTAGTTCTGCAGACAGAAACGCCTTGTTAATGAGAATCGTCAGATGGTCAAAGCTGACAGGAAGGTGACAGTAAATAACCACACATTACAACAGTGGTATGCAGAACAGCATCTCTGAATGCACAATGTATCATAATTCTTAAGTGGATAGACTACAGCTGTAGAAGTCTAAAAAATAAGTCTAATAAAGTGTTGCTGTTATTTGCACCTGCCTTGGCAAACTCTAGAGACTAGTGTGCATGAAAATCCCAGGAGATCAGCAGTTTCTGAGATACTCAGATGACCCTGTCTGCCACCAACAATCATTCCACAATCAAAGTCACTTAGATCACATTCATTTGGTCTGAAATACAGCTGAACCTCTTGACCATGTCTGCATGCTTTTATGCATTTAATTTCTGCCACAAGATTGGTTAATTAAATATCTACATTGACAAGCTGGTGTACAGCTCTAACTAATAAAGTGGTCATCGAGTGCATATACATAATAACCACACATTACAACAGTGGCATGCAGAAGAGCATCTCTGAACACACATTGTGTCAAATGTCTGTGGACCAATAAATTTAAAGAATAAGTCTCATAAATAACTAATAAAGTGCTCACTGAGTGTAGTAGCCAGTTTATCACATGGGAACTAATACATTATTATGATATATGATGCATGTATGCAAATCCATCTTTCTAAACAGCAGATAACTTGCATGTCTGATGCAATTTGGCATGATGGATTCTTATGATTCACTAGCATATGGTTTTGAAACAGGTTTTGTCTTCTATTAACGTACATACTCTCTACTATTAAAATGTCATTCAGCAAACATGTTAAACTGAAAAAAAAATGCATGTTTGTAAATCATTCTGGGCTGTTTGAGTTTGTGACTGGAGAAGACATTTTCATAATGGAGATGTTTCATTGGTCACAGCAAATTCAGGTCATATACTGTATGTTATGTATATGTTTGTGAATTTTGTTGGCATTGTCCTGTTGGGCATTCAGAATTTCCTGTTGATCATAATGGCCACAATTATTTAATGGTCAAGGAACAAACCAAAAATCAAAGTGTTATGTGAGTTATACATCTATTACACCAATTTCATTTAGTTTATCTGTTTAAAGGTACAATAGGTAATTCTCGTGTTAAAACATTGTTACAAGACCATTGTAAATCCCTTCCTATCATTGAAATAGGCTCACTGACAGACTCACCGTCTGCCTGTGTTTATAGTCCTTAAATGCGGGTTTCAAAATAAAATAATAAAAAACATTGTATAGCTGTACAATAATTCAAGCTCATTGGTTGAAAATTAGTTCTAATTGCCACAGCCAATGGCGTTTCAATGTCAGCACATTCACAGAGAAGGGGTGGGATAAACAGTGTTGTGGTTTGACCGTTTTGTTGCTGCAATTCCTCTCTTGAACGTTAGAAGTCAGAAATGACCTATTGTACCTTTAAGATAAGATTGGAGTGTACAGTACGTAATTTAAAGTGATCCATTTTTCCACTTGCTAACATTTTTGATTTCACTCCCTTTCACATTTAATATTTTCAAATGCAAATGAAAATATGCACATGTGAAAAGAAAATGTGACATGAAATCACATGAAATTCCACATTGGCTGACAAAAGACAGCTCATGAATGGCATTGTGTTCATTTTTATTTGCAAGGGTCAGCCTTTTTTACCATCATGGCTGTATGCTGTGCTAAACAAAAGCACTTTATTCAAATGTGAACAGAGATATAAATCCACACTATTAACCAGACCGAGAAACATACAGTACTGTGCAGAAGTCTTAGGCACCCTAGACTTTATTATATATATATGTTTATTTTTTGTGTGTGTGGTAGTATAAAATAACACATTTTTGAGAGGCATTTTTTGTATTTAATTCCTGTAAGTAATTGAGTACTTTTTACATAAAAATTTGATCAAGGCTGTCTGAGATCAGAAGCAAGTAGCCAACCAAAGTCTGCAGAAGAACTGTGGCAAGTTCTCCAAAATGCCTGAAACAACCTCCCTGCTGATTGTCTTATAGAACTGCAGGACAGCATTGGCTATCTTAGAGAATGCAGATGCAGTTTTAACACCAAAGTGAGGTCACAAAAAATATTGATTTGATTCAGTTTTTAACTATTCTGCCAAATGACTAAAATGTAATGTGAAATGTATAGTACATTTATTTAGGACCTTTCACTGTATTATTTTTGAAATAATCGTATCTGTACAGAATGTTATACAGGTGCCTAAGACTTGCACAGTACTGTATGTAGTTAAACACTATATAGTACAGTAGAACTGAAGCAAAAGGTTTTTCTTTCAAAAGTGCAGCTCCCTTTTACAACAAGACAAGAACACTCCTATAAGGGAATGAAAAAAGCTCTAATACTTTTTATGTCCTGAAGAAAATTAATCATAATGAATAAGTGTGATAATCACATCAGTTACAGAAGAAGCTCAATTATTGGTATTGCTGCTTATTCAGTCTCATATTCCAAGTGAAGGTTTTTTTGTGTAAATTATTAGATTGTTACACCTTAAAGCAATGATACACTTTTCACTGTCCATCTTCATCTGTCTAATGAAAAACAATTGGCCTCCAGTCCAGTTAGTGTTCTGTAAAGGTCACGCTGATTCTAACTCATTCTTCCATTTTCATGCTTGGATAAGATGCTGAGGTGCAGTACATTCAAATTTTCTGCGCTGTCATTTTAATACCAGTTTGACTTTGCTGCCTCAAGGTGTATGACATGGCCCTTTTAAGTACTGCAAGTCATTTCAGTCTTTTAACTCGTAAGCCATGACACTTTGCCAGACCTTTCTTATTATACATATGTATCAGTATTTGAAACCTTTCACTAACTGTATCTGTATTGTCAAACTGGCAGGTCATACTTAAATAGTATTTAAAGCTGATAAAATGTTTTAACATTAAATATTAATTATCCTTTTACATGTATAGCTTTTATTATCACATACAGTAGTATGTTTGGAATTTTACCTGTGAAGAATGTATATCAATATGGCCATTGTTAAACACTAATAGTACCTGTCCACAGACCTTTTAGCATTTAATAAAAACAGTACCTGGTTTATTATAAGTTTTATTAAACAAAATATAGCCAGGGAAGATCGGAACAATTCCAATGATGCCATTCACAGCAAAAAAACTCAAAATTGCTCAAACAAAGAATAATTGTATGAGTCATCATTCATTCACAATAATGGCTTGGCTTACCTACACTGAACTTGTCAAAATCCTTTGGTAGAGATGGCACTCCTGGGGTGAGATGGAGTTACATTTTTTTCTTGAATCCATTTGGAATGTATAGCCTCCAGACTATGTGGATAGCATAGCCCACACATGAACTTTATCTTTAATAAAAAACATATTACATATTTAACATTTTCCAAGTCAAGTTTAATTATTGCAAAAAAAGGTGACAGTCTTAATATACAGTATACAATTCATGCAATATAAGATGTAAACTATTGCATTGTGTGACAGCTCTACATTGTAGTAGTATGAATGATTTTATTGAAAAAAGAATGCTAACATAGCTGGAATATCTGGTAAACTCACAATATATCACAGACCGTTTTATTACTGATCTTTTTAATACTTTTTTCACTTGGATTCTTTAGCCCACAGAGCAGTGAGACATGGTAAGTAATACACATATACACCTTTGTACATGTGTATTCTCCTTCCTCGCCCAGTAACTTTTTACGTTTCAGTGCAGGTTCTTATTTATCGGTAGTAATGATCGAGGGCACCAGAGTAAGGCATGTAATTACTTTTTTTTTTTTTCCTGGGCAGAATGAATGTGTCAGACACAGAGCAGGCAACAGTGCATAACTCACTCACTCTCTACCACACTTCTGTCCCACATGGTCATTGGTGTTGTATGTTCCCATCCTTTCCGCTGCAGTAGTCACCTAGCCCTATTTTTACACTTGCCATGAGGTCTGCGCCTCATCAGAGCCCTGGCGCTAGGCCCTCCCCACTCTGCTGCGGCATGCCGGCTGGCCATTCGCACACGGCCTGGAAGCAGCACAGCGCCCTCTTTGGCGACGCGTCACATTGCATCGACCCCGGCGCCTGTACTGAGCACAGGCGCGGCGAGGACGCAGAAACGGGGCTGATAATTGGCTCAGGGACTGTCCTGAATGAAAGCTATCTTGTGCGCGCGGAAGGTGTGGTGCACTACTGCTGCCTTGCCATTGTTTAGTCTTCCCCTAAAGAACGTGGACTGCTCAGAGACACCCCCCCCCCCCCCCCACCTCCCACCCCTCTCGGGCACCTCCGTGCTTTGAACTGTTTTTTTTTTTTCAGGCGGTTGATTGCACTCTGATTGCCGTTTGCTGCTATCTGTGTTGTGTTTTCCTGCAGAGAGCTCTCGGATGAACAGTATTCTCACCTCGCAGACGGAGCCCTACGACCTGTCTTTCTCCCGCTCCTTCCAGAGCCTCTCCCACCTGCCCCCTTCCTACGAGTCAGCCGTCAAATCTGATTTAAACAAATATTCTTCTCTCAAGAGACTAAGTAGGTGAAACTTAATTACATTGACAATGCTAAACATTGGGATTTAAGCATCATCTTCCGCGATGCAGTGGAGCCATGTGATGCTACATGTGATGTTTTTTTCCCCTTATCATTCATATTTCAGTTGATTCAAAAATAAAATATTCATTGACTGAAAGGGACATTCAATTTGGCTTTATACGTGGCTAATAATGGGTCATTTATCTAAAGGACATCCTTAAATACATATCACCAGTTGAGCATTCCAGCATTTGTTATTAAACTAGCAGACATGCCTTATTGTTTTATATTATCAGAAGTAAAATCAATTATTGAGCATGTTTATGCATGACCATACTATGTTTTGAAGAGCTTTTCTTTGGGATCATGACTGTTGTTTTTACAAAGGTTTATTACTTCTGGATTACTTCTATGTTCAGGTATCTACAGTATTTTCTTTGTTGTCAATGTGTGCTATACTATACAGTATTTAGTGTGGTTGATTGATTGATTTTATGTGATAATCATCAGGAAAATACATATCACAACGATACACGAAGATACATAGCTGAAAAATACACCAGTTCAAGCAGGAACATCATCCAGTGCCAATCTTAAAACCTATCAAAGATAACACAAGAAAACTCATTTCCATTGTGGTCCTATTTTTTCTTTGCCAATGTCTCCCCGTGTGCCTACTTGTTAAGTTATTGTGTTATTTGGACAGTACTTGAATATTTTGTGGATGAATCAGGGCCAGTTTGCGTCACTGCTGAGTCACTGATCTCACACGTTTAGTAGATGAGCCAGACTCAGCCGGACTTAATGTCCATTTAAGGGTGCCTTTTCTCTGCAGCACAATCTCTGGCTCCAATTTGTACAACAAAGCGGGATGAAAAATTAGCTTCCCTGGTTTCAAAACGCTTTTCACAAGCCTGTGTAAAGTCAATGAGTGACGTCAAAGACACTTGGCCCATATTTTTTCTGTAGTCTATGGCACACATAGTCTATGGTCCTGTTATGAAAAGTAGTGCCTTTTGTATGAATGGATTTAACCTTAATCTCACAATGGACTAATATGAGGATGAATTACTTTACAAATGCACTGTATACTCAACCCTCCTATTATGATTGGGGTCAATTTGACCCCATTCATTAAAAACCAGTTCACCTTTTTCATTTTGATACTGGATGATTTTTAAGTGTTCTGTTTTGGTGGGATTAAATAGTAAACATGTAAAAAACATAATGCTATGTTTTCAGAAATCCTGTACAGAATTTGCATGTGTTGTATAGGCTTATGCTGACCCTCTGTAACTGTATAAAATGGTCAGAAAATATACAACCATTTTTATTTTTATCTCTTTGTGGATGATTCTGGTGGCACTTTCCCATACAGGTGCAAAACTTTCACTTTCTGTACCTCAGGCTCTAGAATGAGATTTTTCAAGGCTCGTCATTTGGGAGACTATAAGAAGGTGACACACAAAGTGTCACATTTTTTCTTTTGCAATACATAAAAGCAGTCTTCATATAATGGAAGGGTTAAGCAGCTTTTTCAACAGTTCATTTTCTACAACACTGACAGAAACATTGAGAGAAAGGGAGATTGTGGCTCTAGCTTGGGAATGTTCTGGTCTTGACATGCCTGATTATCTGCTTAGACGCAGACCTTGGTTATGTGGTTACATCAGGCTTAGTTGAATACCGTTTAAGTAGCATTTATCATTTTCTCTTTTCAAATAATTTATTTTGCTATTCTAAATTGATGGATGTGTAAAAATAAACATTTGGATCACAATCAGATACCAATGTTCTCCTAAATAGAGATGCAAAATAAACAGCAAAAGAGCATTCTGTAGTGGAATTGGAGTGGGTGGTTCTTTAAACTGCAAAGTCAACGTCATGATTTTTAGCCAGGTTAATCATTGTATAGAACAGCATGAGCCATTAGTATTCTGCGACAGTGTCTCGTTTCAGTAAGGATTTCATTGTACCTCAAGGAGGAGCAGAATGAGAATGAGAGATGATTCATGCAGCCACCATTTTATTGCATGCTTGGTATAAAATCAAGCTAGTCGTGCCTTGTAAATTAATATGGTTTATGTAGGATTCTGCTGTGTAATGCAGTTTGAAGCACTGTCCTCACTGAGGGCTCTACACATGTACTGTCCAAAGCTGGGTGCTGCCCGTAGACTGTTAATGAAGGACCAGGACCTCCTAACACCCTTGGCCCCTGCCACCCTCTGCACTGACCAGCCAGCATGCATTGAGGCATGGATATGGGACTATTTTTGGCAGCAGACCCTTGCAAAGTCTCCTTAGGTGTTGGCATCTGAAAAGCCCATATTTTCTTCCGAAGGGAATCATTTGCTGTAGCAAATAGCCAAGAGGCTTTGCTGATTTGTCTTTAACTCCAGTTATGTTTTGCCTCCTTTGATGGATCTGGTTGGATAGCACTGGTGGGAGAAAGCAGCTTAGACTTCCTTCAGAGATGTTTGAAAACGCCTTTATTTTCCTTCTCAAAAAAGCCCAAGAGATAAACATTTCAATCTGCAGATTAGAGATTTAATTAGAGTGGATCCGTTATTCTTCTGTTTACACGTTTATTATTATTCCCTCTGTTCACATTGTCTCTCAGATTCAAATTATTGGTCCTATTAAAAATAACACATGTAGATCTCTGTGAAAGTCATATGGGAACACAATGGAGTATGCATATTTATTAAAGAAAACAATATACTGCAAACTAAGATCTAAATATCACTTTTCACTTGTGCATATAATGTAATCCGTGCAGCATAGTGGTATTATACAATATACTACATACTGTAGTCATTCATGTAGTCCTTCAGTTATGTCCAGCAGCCCATGTGGAATAGATAATCAATGTCACTTCTAAAGTAGTAGTAGTTCATTCATTTAAACTATCAATGGCCATAGGTACCAGTACCAGTTTCTTCACATCAAAATAAAAAGCATATGTCTACCTAAACATTATTTGCAAACAGGAATAAAATGATTCTATGCTCTTAATGTTCTTAACCTAGGTGTGTTGAATGCCTAAAAATCCACTAATCTTTACACATAAAATTGGAAAAGCAAGAATTGGCATGAAGGTAACACTTTATCCTTCTCAGTTTCAAGCCGAAACTCAAGAGTCAACAGTGAATATGTAATTTCAGAACCAGATCCGCGCAGATCTACACAGATCACCCAATATGGACATAAATGCCCTACAATAAACCTGCAAACTCATAGTCATTTTACTTTTTCAAATCCAGGTGTTTTGGAACAGTCAAAACAGCAAAAACTGTGTCACTGTCCAAATTCTATTTACGCACTGCACTGTACAGTGCCCTCCAAAAGTATGTAGACATGTAGATTTGAGATCAAAAGATGACTATAATACAAGGTACAATCAATCATCTTTTATTTCATGCATTAACATGACCATTTTACAGAAACAACTGTTTTGACTACTCCCTTTTCCATCTGTGTGAAATGAAGTTAACAGATGACTGCAGGTGTAAACTGTTGCTCAGGTGTTTCCTTTTGCATGGATTGTTCGTACATAAAAGAGCAGTGAGTGTCTAGTCTTGATTTTGGCCTCTGTTCTCATCTGTGGAGATTATATTTAGAGTCAGAGGCATACACCACCACAAAGACAAGATAACTAACTATAGCAATTAATCTGTTAAGTTCAGATGACAATTCAATGAGAATGATTGCACAGAAACTTGGTCTATCAATTACAACAGCTTTAATAAAGTTTGAAAAATAAAGAAACCATTGGTGGGCTCAGAAATATACACTGTACAGGCTGGCTAAGAAAGACGACTGCAGTTTATAACAGACACATCCGAAGAGCTGTGAAGACAAATCTTAAACCAATGGTCCGTGACCAGCAGTATATGGGCAGGGGTGAAAATATCACAAACCATTGTACACAGAAGATCTTGAGGGCAGAATTATAGAGGTTACCCTGCAAGATGCAAACTGCCCATCTGCAGCAAGAATCACAAGGCCAGATTAGAATTCAATAAAAATACAGTGATGAGCCAGTTTTGAAACAAAGTTTTATGGACAGAAGAGACCAAAATAAAGATCAAAAAAGGAAGTAACAGCCTAGATCTCTGAAATATGAAGGAAGTTGTGTAATGGCTTGGGCATGCGTGGCTGCTTCTGGAACAAGCTCTCTCATAATTTTTGAGGATGAAGGATGGCAGTAGTAGGATGAATTTGGAAGCGTACCGCATCAATCCACACTTCATCCTGCAGCATGACTATGACCCTGAACACTTGCCTACTCAACCAAAGTATTCATCAATGGGAAAAATTGAAAGTTTTGGACTAGCCAAGTCAGTCACCTGATTTAAAACCAATTGAGAAACTGATAACGGGCATTGCATGAGTGTAAAAAGTAAATGCAGTTGTATCACAGTCACACACAAAAACACACTCAGTAGATATGCTAATTAAAAACGTTGACTCACCAAATCATTCTTGACCAGTGATTGATTTTCAAGTAAATACAGTTGTTATGGGTAAAAAACATTTGAAAATTGATTAGTTGATTGCTGAACAAGTCAAATGGTGTTTGTAAAGAAAAAAATATATATATAGCCGTAGGAAATGCTGATTGAATTTTATTTGCAGGGTTTGCTATGGATTTCTAAACATATCTGGGAAGCTTTTAAATAAATAAAACACTAACTGTGAACTCCTGGAAAATACATTTTAGTCAAACAAAGTGATTGATGGCCTGATGGCTAAAAAGCAAAAAAGACCTGAGGCACAGCCCTATTAAATGCTCTCTACTGGCTATCGTTTTACTTAGTCAGACATTGAAAATCACTGATATGAATTTTCAGGAGTGTGCTTCTATAAATTTTCCCCAAAATTACATTGGAACTCTCAACTTATTTGTAGCTTCAACTTGTCAATACTAAACAAATTACTGGTGTGAATATTTCAATTTGAAAATGACAGCGTTAGCCACAGCCATTTAGAGGCATGACATACTTGTCTGGACTGCTTGTTTTCACAAAAGGATCTGAAGTGTGGCTCATGCAGGTGTGTAATTGCATTATTGTCGT
The DNA here is from genome assembly GCF_963514075.1 of Conger conger. Classification (NCBI taxonomy): domain Eukaryota; kingdom Metazoa; phylum Chordata; class Actinopteri; order Anguilliformes; family Congridae; genus Conger; species Conger conger. Next base: position 64,244,280 of record NC_083761.1, on the reverse strand, counting down.
ATTGCAAATTAATTGGCAACCCTTGTGTCACACAGTCCAAATGGTGCCTGTGATAGAATACAATTACAGACTGGCATGTGCTGCCACATGGCACTTCTGCTGAGCAGAAGAGTAACAGTTCACTGTCTCTTCACACCCCCAATCTCCCTGTGTTTAGCATGTTCAACATTATGTTACTGTCTCTGTAGCACTAACAACATGAAATCATAAGCTAAACGGGGCAGTAGACAAGCAGTAACATGTAAACTGAAACCTTGACTTGGATTCAGAATCTTGATTTATTTGCAGTTTTGGAGTAATGTGACAGTTTGTTTGACATTTTTGAGACGTACCATAACAGAACTTATTATCTCCTATCGCTTTTATCCATTACAGTGGATACATGAGCTTGTACTGACAGTAGTCTTTCAGTCTGCACATTCCCACGTTGTGTTTCCTCATCCTTTTCCCCTGCCCCAGCCGATAAGGACGTAGACGAGTACTACACGCGGAAACGGCACCTGCCGGACCTGGCGGCACGCGGCACGCTCCCCCTGCACGTGATAAAGATGACCCAGGAGCAGCAGAGCACGCAGCAGCGACAGCAGCAGCGGCCCCCTCGTGCACGCGTGCAGAGGGCCATGTCCCAAGACCAGGTGCTTTCCCCGGAGCGGGGAGCCGCGCACGACTACGGCGTGTCCTCCTACGACATGTCCGCCTACGGAGGGCGAATCTTGTCCGACGAGCAGCTGCTGTCGGCCGAGCGTCTCCTGTCCCAGGACCGCCTCTACTCCCAGGACCGCCTGCACTCCCAAGACCGCCTGCACTCCCAGGACCGCCTGCACTCCCAAGACCCGCTCCTCTCCCCTGACAAGATGATGTCACTGAAGCGCTCCGGCATCCACGACAAGGCCATGTCCCGAGCCCTGTCCCACACGGACGTGTTCATGCCCACCACGCCCATCATGGACCGCTACAAGATGACAAAAATGCACTCTCATCCCAGTGCCTCGAACAATGCGCACAACACCTTAACTATGAACCAGACGGTGTCCAAGCGGCAGGCGTTCGCAGCCCGACGGACCCACACTGTGGAGCAGCTGCATTACGTCCCAGGACACCACCATCACTACCGCACAGGGAGCAAGACCGAGGTAACTGTCTAACCACCAGGCAGAGGGCTTTCATTATCCAACAGCAGCAAAGATGGCAAAGAGCACCACCAATACCAACAACAACTGGAGCAACTAGTGTTCAGAGTAGTCCCAGCAAAGTCTTATTGGCCACAATAGGGTAAGATTTTTTATTTTACAGACTAAATTGGTATTTGTTTTTAGCACCAGCTTTCCAATTCAAATTCATTCAGTGTTCGGTTTCCATATGATGGATACATGATTTAGAAGGCAGATCAAATGTTTCTTCTCTAACGAGTTCTATTTTCAACAATTAGTGTGTATTTAAAGGGCTTTGCAAGTTGGCACATAAGGAGCGATATCTCAGTGGTTACCGGTATGAAAGAAAACATGCTTAAAGATGTGGAACTGAAATGAAACTGTAATAACTTTATAAATATATACATATATATCGACTATTTGTTCTCACAGTCCTAGTTATAGCTTTAGAGATTCTTCTTGAACTAAACTGGTGTTAGCACTTCTATCGGTGCCTCTCAAAAATGCTCCATTTCAATAATGAAGTGGCTTTGTGGGTTAAAAAGCACAATCAATTCCGAAATGTTACGTTTTCTTTTAAATTTTGTTAATGGCTAGCACGTATCAGCTTATTGTTAAAACAATGGCAATTACTTTGCGTAGATGATTGTAAATAGGCTATATTAGCGGCAGTAAATGGGAGAGTCTACTGGTAGGCTTTTGTACTAAAGAAACTATTTATGTTGTGGAGTAACATATATTGACCACAATTTCAGAATAGACAACCCACTGAACAAATATATTACTTACACATGAGTACAGTAATGTATGTCTGTCTTTTTAAATGTGTTTGTAGACTGAGAAGTTGAATGAATGTTGTTGACCGACAATATACCACTGTTGATATCCGGCTTTAGACTGTGTCCCAGTGATTCTCAGAACAGGTAGCCATCTTAAGCTTGTTGCAGTAGTATCAAATAACATAATTATTTTTTAGAGCATCCTCTTGTACATCTTATATTTGTGCTTGGCCAAGAAAAGCTGCTTTCTTTTTTTACATATAAAAAAAATGGTGTATATAAAACACTGCATATGTGAGACTGGAATAATTATTGTTGTGCAATGTTTAAATTGTTGCAGATGTCTCGATTAAAACGAAACAATCAATGGAGAAATTCTAATACTAGTAAAGGAAGGATTAAAACTGTGAACTATTTGTCAAAATGTTTCGATTAAAGCAATGCCTTATATTATAAAATCCCAAACAATTGATACACTTAATATCTTTTCATCGTGTCTGCATCTTTCTCAATTTTGATGAAAACTGGCCTTTTATTCTCAATTTCTTAGAGGATGATGTTAAGAATACCAGCAATAGATAGGTGACAAAGATGATATACCTCAGATTTTAGGAAAGATTGTTTCCTGAAGAGGAGGAGAGGTAGTGAGAAGAATTTACAGTATTTTAAAGAGTTATATTTATATTTCATTCAGGTTTTGAAATCAAATTGAAGAATTCAATGTAATAAACTCACCAAGAATTTATTGATGCAGAACAGAGAGATAAGAGTATGTCGTTAATCCTGTCCATGATTTTTCTTAAATAAGTTAATTCTCATTTTGTGAGGCCCAAAGCGTTTACTAACCCTAGTATGAAACATGTAGGTGGTACAGAAATTATGTTAGATATCAGGATAGATGCTAATGCTTTAATTATTTAAAATGGGTAACACAGTAATTATCTGTTGCACATGCAATAGGCATTTTAATTCTGGCTTCAGTTCAGAATCACTTCCCATGGAACCCTTTCCCCTATCCAGCATTGCCCTCATATATCAACAACTGAATATATCAACAACTGAATCAGTACATTGCTCATGTTTTTTGTCAGATTATAATCTTTTTTTCGCAAGCCACCTCATAAAATGTAAAATAACACACTGCCTTATATTTTTTTATTACTCAGTTCTAAAGCTGAAACTGGAAGGGGCTCTTGTCAACTCAAAAAGGAAAGCACTTAAGTTCAAAAATCTTCCAGAAAAGGGCTTATGTAATTATATACAAAAAATATTAATGATTAATAACCGCAGATTGCATTACTATATTATTGTATCTACATTACAACCCATGCCACTTTCCTTTTCAAAGAATCCATAGCATATAAAATAGGTAAGGTGTCCCCAGTTTTTGAGTGTCTATACTGCTCAATTATCCAATTATTGTGGAAATGATTGGCATTATTGTTATGTGTGTGATTAGTATTTTGGGGAGGAACCTAGTTCTGTCAGACTTGGTGTGATAGTCAACATTTCCCATATCCCCATTATGCAAAGTCATCGCTTCAGACACAATCCTTTTTAAAAAGAGAGTGGCATTTGTGTAAAAGATTTTAGTAAGTGTAAATTATCATTTGTTATTAAATGCTTTTAGATGAGAAAAAATTACATAAGCCATGTAACACGGCCCTCCAGTTCACTACTCAGAACTGCAATTAGGCCATCTTTGGTCCTGGTTAGTAGCCCATGACAGGGCTTTGTGGCTAGCATGGCTTTATTTGATAGAAACCGTGCTGTCAGGTTTACTGACTACACACTTTACCCATTAGATTATCACAAGCCAAACCTCCAATCATAGATTACATTTCAAATATATCAAACCGATATCATCAAACCTGAATCACTGATGTGGTTCAATGTCTGTATGGATGCTTTCTTACCATACCAGCCGGAACATTCCGTTGTCATAAATATTGCAGTGATGGGATTGTTGAGCACATGGTGTCAGAGCTTTCAAAAGCCCATAGAAAGATGTACACACAGTGGGAGATCTCACATTGCATGTTCTGAGACTTTTGCCAAGAATAAGATGCTTTTCACAAAAAGAAAATGTATTCTTTCTACACTCTAAATTGCTCTCACTATTTGATTTACATTATTGAGTATCTTTAATGGAAATATAAATTTTAATGTGAAACAAGAAAAAAGAAATTGTGTCATGCTTTTGGGACCAGTATGTCCCACACTGCTTTCCCCTGCTGCTTAAACACGTCATTTCCATGCAGTTTAAACTCATTTGCTTTGTGATAGCTGATTACCTTCAATTATGACATAATTATACATTTTGTAGTAAGTACTCACTGACAGAAAAAAATATAATACTGTAACATTTTATTCTTGGGGACAGTAATTCCATAAATGGGTACGGTGGTATTTCTGTGTTTAGCTCCATTCATGGATATAATGTTTATGGTAGTATTGATGATGAAGTACCTTTGTATCTGTGCACAAACTATGGTTTACTCATTGAATAAGCTTCTAAACAAGCAGTATTTGACTGTTTCTCTGTAAGTTTATTGTTGTTCAGATTTACTTATGAAGCACATTCTGTATGTACTGTAAACATCTATAATCAGATTATTAAACTTAGAATTCAACAGACTTTTTCACTTACCCATTTATAATTATTTATGGATTTAAAAAATAAAACAAATAAAGCCATCTTCACAGCAATGTTTTTTTCTGCAAATCTGCATATCTCCACTGTGTACATTTGAGTGATCCTGCCTTAAATTGAGATTTAACCAGCACTCAAAAACAAGACTGATATGTGATTAGCTTATACAGTGGATGGAAGCCTTGCGCCGCTAACTAACTCCTCATTTTTCACAGGTGGCCTTCTTAATAAAGTGCTGCTGTCATGATAAATTTACCCCTTGTTTTTTTCTACACACAAAGTGCAAATAAAGAGAATGTAGGAGGTTTTAGGACTAGCACAATCAGTACATGTATGTATATCAATGGGACATAGCATGCATGCAATAGGCAGTCTAAATTCTGAATGTCCCTGAAATTACTATTGAGCGAGTTTTAATGTAATGTAATGTAATGTAATGTAATGGAATAAAATAATATCCTAGGTCTTGCTACAGATAAAAACCCCATGATTGTTGAGTAGGTTTTTCAATTTTGCATTATGCTTTTACTGGTACTGAATTTGATAATGAGTGTCCCATTTTTCATGATCAAATTCCTTATATTTCTGTAGCAATATTCATGTTCAAATATGTATTTTCTGTATTTGCTACCACGCAGTATGTTGGAGTCAAAATAACAAAAATGGTGTCACTATAGTTTTGCATTTATCTGTACTGTGGCCTCACTTATTTTTATTGTGTGTTTTTCAACTCCCTCAGGAAGATCAGAACCTTTCATTTGGGCTATCAACAGTTAATATTGGAGGGATACTGAGAATAGAATTAGCATTTCCCATATGATATAAAATGACCCCATAGTTATTTAAGGAAACATACATTACAACATACTTGCCTTAAAGTCTGCTCATTATATGTATATTTTCATTGCTGCAAGTGGATTTTGGTACCATTCACTTTCACTCAGTCTTTTGAAAGTCTGTGTTTGCTTGTGCCGTGTTAGTGCAGGTTTTCTTACTGTCCTTTTTTAGTATGGGTGTACTTATCTTTACTGAAATCTAGCCGTCATTTGGGAAATGGTTAAGTGGGTATATACAATATACAAGAAGACAGAGTACTCTGGAGCCCCTAGAGCTACTGTTAACACTGTCATATTTTATTTATGAAGAATATGTAAATATATGGAATATCCATCAATGCACATGCAGAATTCTCCAGCATACAGAGAGCTAGATTTATTTAACACATTTATGAAAAAATAATGAAAAAATTAAAGGAAGAAAGTATGTTTGTTTGACATGAAGATTAATACCTACTGCTTTAATGTTAGGTAGAGCAATTTCAGACCTTCTTTAAATTCATTGAGGAGCAGGGGTGCATACACATTTCTCACAACATGAAAACAAAGGCATGCATTTGCATTCCTGCACAGAAAAATACGGAAAATGATTTTAGTTTCCAGTTTACACTAATACCATCCCATCTGCATTTAGACGAGAATACGACATCGCAATTAATGGTAGGTATGGAAGGAGATTTAAAAAAGTTGTCATGATTCCGGCAAACTACAGTACATGAAATCTGCAGTGTTGAAAATATTTCCTTTCTTATAAAATGGCCAACAGCAGTCACACATGCCGACTAAAAGACAGGATTGTTTAACAACTGAACATCATGAATGCAAAATAACAGAAAATAATTGAAGCAAGCGATTCTTCTCACAGGAGACACTAAATTACATTGGATGTGGCCGGTGCTCAGTGTGGGTTAATACTGCCTTGTACTGTAGGTGTACGCTGATGTCAAAACTGCCCTGATATCAGTCATAGACAGTATGTTATACCTGGAAAAGAAAATGGTGTTAACAAAACAGTGGGTGAGTACAGTTACTGTGTAGGCTGTGTTACAGATGCAATTTATCCTCTTTGCATATTCTTTCATTTTTTGTTTTTATGCACAACAATATCACAGCCTTGTTTATCACCCAAGGGAAAAAGTAGGTTAACACATACACAAGGAACTTTTGAACTATTTCAATTAATCTAAAAGTATAGTTCTGTGGAGAAAGTAAATTTGTTCTGTGAATCATCATAATTATGACACTTGCACCTTGGCGCCGACAGGAACATTGCTAATTTATTTATGCAAATCTTTCAAAACGCATAAAATCAGATGGTTGCAACTTCAGAGCGTTGACATTTGAAGGAAAAGTTTACTGTTACATAATGTCACAGTTTTCAGTTTCCAGAAATGTAGGTCAAATCTTTATATCAGTCACAATAGGGGCTTTGGTGTTCATTAGAAGAGAATTTTTAACACGCTGTAAGTCGAGGTGAACTTGACAGTGTGGCGTAAAATGCAATCCTGAAGTGGTGTCGGCAGTACTGTCAAACGCTCTCTGTCCTGTCATTCATTGGGAGAACATATGTAATTACAGCACAGTGGCTGTCTTTCAATCCGCTGGCTGATTCTGAGTTCGTGTTGCATGCATGAATTAGTAGGCTGGTATTCGTTAAAGCAATAACTGCCATAATCATGGAGCACAAGCTCTTAAAGGACCAAGGACAAATTTCAGTCAACCAATGTAGTTCTTGACCTTATGATTATCATGTTGAATATGCATACTGGATATCAAGTGCAGCAGCTGAATCGATCTTAACAAGTCAATGAGCACTGGAAATGTACATGTACACCTAGAGAGTGAATGGGTACGGCTTACTTCTTCCTGCCAATTTTGGGGCTTAAATTGCATTTCATTGTACTGACAGATCCTGCAGAGTATGGTATACAACCTAGTGGAAGAGCAGAAATAAATGTTTCTCATGGAACCATGGGTCATTTGCAGCCCCTAGTTCCACACTGATCAATGTGCACATGCATTTCATCACAATAGATTCAAAGACTTTTATGGTAGCCATGTTTTCCTGTATACTAGCGATGCCCACAGTATATGGGCTGCATTAACACTAGCACTTTCACACTGGCAGCTCCTCACGACCGACCTGTAACCTAGCAACCAATGGTCCACGCAGAAATGATGAGTTCCTTTCTTTCCGATTCCAAGCGTGAGCCTTGGGTGAATTCTCTCCCGCTTGTGGCTCTATTCCCTCTGCACATAGCCCGTAGCGCGCAAGTCACCCCCTGAAAAATGAATGCCGAGTGTGGCGCTGGCCTTTTAGGCTTTAATTTGTAAACATAAAGCAACGGTATTCATGAAGGAGGAAAACCGCAACCTTGTCTCGCAAGAGGTAGAGGCTTTTAGTGCACCATATCACCATCTGTTTGGATAATAAGATAACAAATGTCAGCTCAGTTGGGTGTATAATGGCTGTCCCCTGTGATAGCATTAGAATCTGGACGGCTAAAGTTCAAACATGGAAAAAGGTTAACCCTTAAGAAACTAGACCGCGAAAAACAAATAACGTGGGGTCAGCTATGCCAGTCTGAAACAAGGACACATTTAAGGCTCAATAATGTTATGTCTGCCACAGAGGGATGACACCATTGTGTCACAGGTCACACTGGGGCAGTATAGTGCTATACTGTATGTCCCCCATTCTGAGAAGGGAAATATGATCTGCAAACATATATCACAGGTCAGAAAGAGGCATGTCCATATCAGTTTAGGTATTTAACAGCGTGAATGTGAGCGGCATTTAATGTGTGGGCAAGGTATGATCAATTTAGATTCCCTTTAAATAAATGACTAGTTCAAGTACCCTTGTTTTCCATTCTTTGTTTGTATAGCACGTTCTCTAATACTCTCACTAGCTAGTTTTTTTTTTTTTTACCATACAGTACATTCAGTAGGCCACTGGACACTGTGGATATGTACATTACAGTATATTGTGTGAATAAGTATTTGTTTATCCAAAACAAAGATGTATACTTACTTTTCCCAACCTTATAAACAAGAAAATAACAGCTCATGTTAAGTATGTTGTTTTGAAACACATTAATTGACACACCATATCTGGTGTGACACAAGAAGTTCAATGACTTATATAACACAGGGTCCTGAAGAGTGATCGATAATGCTATTAGCCTTACATTCAAATTTGCAACTAAGTATGCACTAGTGCACTACTTGCAAAAAGCACTACTTTACAGAAACTGCCCACCACATCTTTGGTTTATAGCAGCCAGGAAAAAGTTTAATGGAATCCCAGGTTTGTAGCCATTAGCATCGTTTCACCACTTTACATCAGCTTGCTCTCAGGAGTGTTATCTAATGCTGCTTGTGAGTTCAATGTTCTTCATTTCCAATAGATTATTTTGTTGAGCACATTATGCGCAAATGCATAGGTGTCTACCTCTGGAGAGAGCTGCCCTTATTCTCATGACTTCAATGCTGTATAAATTTCCCAAAAACCATACAGAACATTATCTATCTATTAAAATAATTAGCCAGGACAGTTGTTTGTCTGGTTTAAGTTCATTTAATATATTCCTGTATTTAGATTTCCACATAGGCTAATAATAACTTTGTGCAGGCCTGCATACAAATTCAGCAACATTTGCACTGAAAGTTATTTGCTATTTTACAGTCAAGGAACATCAACTAATTGCTGTAACTAAAACATAACTAATGTTTTCTCTGCTGTAGACGGTGATAGGTTGCGTTATGATGTCTGATGAAGTAGCGTCTTCATTTGCAAGCTGGGATGCAGGACAAAATGCATATTTATTGGCACACATTTTTTGACTGGACAACTGCATCTTCGTGGTTTGTTGCCGAAGTGAATCTTTAGATCATACAGTCCTAATGCAGCTACTTTTAAGCTTTTCCCACAAGGAACAAGAAACAAAACTCCTTTGGTGACAACAACATTATTCCTGAATATGTTTGTTTGTTTGTTCCCATTCTCTTTGGTCCCGCCTGATGGCTTAAGCTCTTTTTTGAGGTGCCACAAACTTCTTAATTATCTTTCATATGTGTAGGCTACTGTGCACAAGCAACAAGAAAATTCTAATTAGCTGTCCCCAACTGCAACAGATCAATAAGCACATCTCTCAAGATCTGAAAAAAAAAAAAACCCTATTAGATTTCCAGTATCCTAGCATTATACACCTGTAAAAAATATTAAAAGGGCAAGTCGTATAGTTTGAGCATGTATATGTTACCTCTGCTTCTTCATTTGTAATTTTTTTAATTTCCCAAAGCCAATAACGGACTTTGCTAAGTGTGGCTGTGCTCATTTGCGCTAAGAACTATGTAGTGTTTTTGATTTTATTATTATCAAGATAAACACTAAAAACAGGGAATCTTGAACCACACATTACAGATGATATCATGACCGTATTTATACCGGCCTGGAAAGCATCACTGAATCAATAATTGCCAGGAAACAACAAAGAGATGTGACAGTGTGCCCTGCTCCATGGGTGTATCATACTCGAGTGCATAGAAAATGATCCATTGACACAATTTGTCACAGCATCAATAACGTGACAAACCCACCATTTAGAACTACCACTGAGTCAACCAATCTTGTTTTTCTCCAGCGATATAGACCTCTGAGGATGATCTCATTCAATGATTCACTGTAGATTATCCAAAACATTTCCATTAAACTTCAAAATACTTCTATCCTGAAGAAACAAAACCATACTTGCCAGAAAACCTGTTGGAAAAAAATGTGTAAATATAAATCCCTTAAAATGTCCATTCATGCTTCAAAAATGTTGTTGAATGCTTTGTATGTGTGTTTGTCTGTCGGTGGTTTACACTAAAGCACAAGAAAAGGCAGAAAAACACACTTTTTACAGCCACCTTAGGATATAATCAATGTGGCTCCTGTTAAATTGCAGCTATTTTCCACATTCCCCCCTCATGTAATGGTCTTCTTGCTTATGTTTCTGCGTGCATTATTAGGTTTCTTCAATAACTGGATGAACGGGACTCAGGGGATCTATTACGGTTGTTCGTGTTTCAAAGATGAATACTGCTGAGGTTTCATAACTGAAACCGCAAAATGCAGAATTCAGCAGACTTTTTTCAGAAGATACAGCAGAGGTTAACTATGTGCTGGGCATGTTTTCTTGGGAGACATACCGAGCCCACGTTGTTCTGTACAGTTTGTGAAACCTGGAAATGAGGAGAGATGAAGGGTCTGTGACAGAACATTGAGAAGAAGCAATTTGGTACAGGGACATGAAATAACTGATGCAGGGTAAGAAGAAAGATCTGGTGAGTATTGACAACACTGGGAGAAAATCAATTGGTCAAAAACACACCAGAATATGCCCAATTTTAAATGAAAAATTTAATTAATGTTCATTTAACAAGGAAAGAAATAACATAGATACCAAAGATAACAGATTCCTGCTCATGCTATTAATATAATGGAACACACTTTTATGGAAACAAGTTAATCTGTATGAATTTGATTGTAGGATATAAACGCATACAACAACAAGGCATACTGAGCATCGATATACATTTCTAGTTCTTGATATGAATATGAATAACATGAAATATTATTTCATATCTGAAGTAGCAGAGCAACACCTGCCAAGGTCCACTTGGACGGGTTCTCTTTGGTCTTCAGGTTGAAGGTCCACACGTAAGTGGGTCCTCTCTGCCTGGTTTTGTAAACAGGGCATTGGTACACGTTTCGAGTCTCCTGCTTGTCAACAGGGATGGCTTTGATAAAGATGACAGGCACAGAAGGTGTTAATTCTTTCAATCGGGACTCCGCAATTATCCCAGCCTATGGACAGATATGACAGGGGTTAGTGAAACGAAAATGAAGCACATGAACATGCAGACAGCAACCACCGTAAAATAATGTAATAAAGCATTTTTAAAAATACATTTTAAATGACTAAGTGTTGAACAGGTAAAACAGAAGGGTAATTTAGGCATGAGTGGCATGGCACATTGTTATGACAATGCTTTCCAGCACTACTGTAACTGTTTTCTGAAATGGTACTACCACTGCGTGTGGCTTCTTTCCAGGCAAAATGTATTGCTACTTGATAAATGAGTCAATGCAGAGAAGTGTTGCAGACTTTTTGGCAGCATGTGATAGGCTTGGATACTAACAATGATGGTTTACATTATGTACGTATGCTGTTATAATCATACATGGAGGAGTGGGTCTACTGAATCCAATGCAAACTGTAAACTGCAAAAATGTTTATACTACAAAACTATTCGGACTCTATTTTGACTTTATAAATGTTGCTCCAATCATCTGAGAACATTCTAAGTGATCATCATGATCTACATGCTTATCCTCAAACAAAGTGTTTTTACAGCTAGGCATTATGTCCACACTAATATTACAAAGCCTAGGATGGCATTGCTAGAGAAAACGTTGACCTTCTGCACCAAAAACTGATGCAGTACGATAGAAACTGAGAAGATAACTGAAAAGAATGACTATATGTTTAAATTACAGCATGTATTGGAGCTACGGAAGGAAAAAATTAAAACATAATTTCCCTTTTGCCTGCACTGATTGTACATACAAGTGACTGCACAAATCAGCCAGGAATGTACGCACAGGGACACCATTACAAATCAACATTATCCCCCATGATGCTCTCTACAGGAATTCTCAAGTCCAATTTACTTAATTATCCTCATATCTGAATGCAGCTCGGCGATAAGGCACTAACATTACAAACGGTACAATGCATTCAATAGATAAACAAAAGCTGCATATACATGACAGAATGTCTATCAAACGGTAAACGTGACAACAAAAAAAGTCACAACATTAAGCTGCTAATTTATTTTGTTTGCTAGAACATACTGGTCTCCACATGTTCTTGCTACATGGTGCTTGTTTTTAATTTGTAGGGCACAATTGCAGCATGTCAGCCAAATGCCCAGATCCCACTCACTTTAAATTTAAACTTTGAGAGTTTAGTTTTTCTCAAACTATTTTAACCAGAGATTAGAATGTACTTCCCACTCAATGTCAGATTAATTTGGCCTGTTTGAATTTCACATTAAAAAGAAGCAGTTGTAATTATAGTAAGCAATTTGGTAAGCTGGTAGAAAATGTATAAATTGTATTAAAAATGCAACACTCCTTCAAAACTGGAAGCTACGGGATAAGTCAACTACAGTGTGCCACATGAATGATTCCCTAGTAGGATACCAATACAAATAATTTACCCATTTCCAGTGCTTCTATATGTTATGTTACAGATCAAAGATTATTTGAAGACAACTGAATAATTTGAATACAAACCATAGAGAACATCTACTGTTCTATAATACCATTATAACCTCAAACACAATTCTAATAGGGGGTATAAGATTATGTAATTAAAATGTCATTCCTAGCATACAATTTGCAAAACCATCCCTTGCTCATTTGATGGAAGGGATACAAAATCATTTTATATGGACCCGCATGAATGAAGTTTCAAAACTGAATATTAAGATCTATATATTATATATAGATTTTTAATTATTTTTTATTGCATATACCTTTTCAGTATTTAGAATATATGCTCTGATGCACATTCTCCTATGACCTGGCATTTAATTTTCTCTGGTCTTAAATCTTAAAAACAATATTCTACTGTACTGAAACCTACACCACAAGCAACATACAGTAACAATACATACACTTTTGAAACTATATTTACTGCAACATGTCAAGAAATATTCACACCACTGCAAGAGTTGGGTTTGGGTCTCTCCTTGTATCAAAACGGCAGGCTGCGTATGAATTTAGAATGGTGATTAGACTTGACCTGGACTACCTGCCAAACGTTGAACAATTATATACATTTAATCACCACCTAGCATCCAATCAGAATAGAGTATTTACCCAGATCATGGTGTAAACCACTAATAACCACTTCTGCATTCTTTAACTGCATTTAGCATCATTCTGTGAAACCTGCAGGTGATCTGTAAATATTAGCTTCCCATGCCTGCTCTACAAAGTTTGTCTATGCAGATGAACAGCTTGTAGCTATTATTGAAGCTAGTGTGCTCCTCTTGGAAGAAAACAATCATACAACCATCACATGTCCAAATGGGCTAAATCATAGGACATTCAATTTCCTGAAACTGCATGAAGCAAATCACACAAGCAATTTTCAGGGTTGTCACCATGGTTTAGCAAACAACCATGATGAGCTGCTAGTGGCAAATCTTTCTGTAGATGCAAACAAGTGCATCTCAATATGATTTGTCCACTCTCTCTCTCGTTCTCTTCCCATTGTTTAATACATGTCTACATCTGCTGATGTTCCGTCATGGTTAAAAACAGAGGAATGACACAACCATTGATATTTGCATTTAGGGAACCAGATTGTTGCCTGGATCCAGTCAGCATTTGCTGTTAACTTCATTTGCCGTGACTGATTCTTGTGTCATGTTTCTCTTCAAAAAAGTTAAAGCAGCAGTAACTAATTGTTTTTAGAAAGATATTGGGAAAGGTCATGGTTAATTGGTAGCAATCATAGAAAGAGGCACTGGGAGAGAAACCCAGCAAAAGTAATCACTGCAATGGAGGATGCTGCTGCTTACAAAATTGCACTAAATTTTTTCACCTATTCGTTGTATTGTTGGAATGACACAGAAAAGGAGCCCTGTACTGGATTTCAGCTCAAATTCATCCGTAAGTCCAACAAAAAAAGCAATACAAATATTTCCACACTGTTGCAAACATCAAACATCACATCTCCTCCATCAAATCCCATTCTAACGTGTAGTGTCCATAAGCTTTCATTAGATGTTCAAGCCTTCAGCCAACAGATTAAGCAACATAAAATGTAATCTGATAAAAATCTTTACAATCTAATTTGTCCCACACAGGATCAATATTTTCTCATTAGCCTTATAAAATAATGTATTGTTTCTGATTGCTTTTTGTCCAACAATATTAAACCCTCATTTAAAGTAGTTTTAATTTGACAGGCAGTTGCCGAGAAGATAGTGGCTTCAAGGAAGAGTATTTCAGAGATTCTGTCTGAGACAATCATTTGGAAGCATTTGGTATCCTTCAAAAGTGGTGAAAGTTAATGGGTTTGGAAAATAAATCCTTGTGCTTTCTATACTCCATAGAAACAGCAAAGCTGGACATCGCATAGGGATAATTAATCCTCTCCCACTGATGACAGACAGCTGAAGTTACAGACCACTGACTGATGGTTACACACACACACACACACACACACACACACACACACACACACACACATTTTTCATAAAAATGGCTGTGGGATTACTTGCAGAATGTGCTTGTTACTCTTCTTGAGATTCTTCCACAGAGGAAAGATTTTATTTGGTTCCTTAATACTACTATAAAGCTCATTGAGGATTTAAGTAGTTCTAATAATAAAATGTTTATGCTTTTCCATTTAAGCTGCTATCGCTCCTGATACACAATCATCTGCATATGAGTAAACTGTGTTTTTTCAGGTTTTAATTGTTACATACATAGTTTATGCAATCTCTCTATTATATTTATATATTCCAATCAGATCAATTAACTGTATTGCAAAAACTTGATAAATTTGGAAATATAGGATCTAGTATGTTTTTTTTTTTTGGCAATTACAAGGACACTCTCTACTAGTCCCCTTACATTAACTAGTAGAGAGCCCCTGGTTAACAGGTTGTGTCTGTTTACCTGAAGCCTATTTCATAAAGTGGGTCAGTCGGCTTCTTTGTTAGTGAATGCAAATCACTCTGGGTCCTTTGGGAGCCTGTTATTTCAGTGGAAAAGAGAATATTTTCTGTCTATCTTAAAAACAATCTGCCATGAATAGCTGCCCATTTTGAGGCTCTATTATAGAGGTGACAATTAAATGTGCACGAATCTCCACTACAATGACACGTGTTTTCAGTTTTAAATGGAATAAAAATAAGATATCAATTTAATACTCACATGAACAGGCATACTATGAATGATCTACTATGAATCTTATTGGCAGTTGTGCCAACATCTTAGGTTTTACCTCCTCCCTCTGGACTATTCTCCTACTGTGCTCTAGTCTATAAAATATGGAGTGCACAGGAAAAACAGGGGTTTGACCACCATAGGGATATGGTAATACATTGCCCAAGATATGCTTGTGAAGTCTTTTTGGTCATATCTTTGTTCTTTGTTGAATGTAACAAAACAAGTTTGTGACATTCTTGGCAGAGCTGAGAACATTCTGGGTCTGAACCATCTGGAGAATGCACACAGCCTCTTGGGTGGACTTTTTGAGTTTAAGCCTTAGTGGAGTATAAGTTTATAGTGCACAGTAGCTATTTGGGTTGTCTCCAAAGCCGAAAACTGTGTTCTTAAATACACAGGCAAAGTGCTGTAAACTGATTATTTCTTCCAGAAGCAGAATTATATTTTCAAGGTATTCAGAGGATTAGTGGAAAACACTACACGAATAATTATGAGTTTGTTTGCTGAACAGATACACATGCAAAAACAGTTAAAAATAGTGTCTCTACATACTAAAAGTTAAATGTTCAAGGGGATCCTCCACTTTGCTAAAACTACTTTGCAAAATTAAAAAATTATCAGCTTTGTTGTTCATGATTGTTGTTGTGTTCTGTAAAACATAATTATCGACAAATGTATTCATACCCTTGTAAAACTGACAAAAATGTGATTTGAAAAGAATGTGTGTGGTCAGAATGTTTTAAGAATAACTAAATTAATACAAAGTTACCAAATCTTTTTATATATAATGAGGAATTACTTGAATGAATTACTTAATTGTCCATGCTTTTTGGCTCTTTAATGTAGCTTGCACTAGTGACCTAGTAAGTCTCTCTGGGTAAGGTGTAGAGCTGGGTGATATGGGCTCAAATCAAGATCATTTTATACATTTACCTTGACAATAATAAATACAGTATAGTTTTTCTGGTTCAAAAGCAACACTTTTTAAAACCACAATCACCACTCCCTGACAATAAAGGAATGTTTACATGCACCTCCTCTTATCTCCATGTATTACAAGACATTTTAAATAATGAAATTAAACATGTATATTTTAATGACCATCTTTAAAATATTAAAATGTTTAATTAGTTATTTAACATAACATGTTAACATATTGACCATTAATATATTTATAATTAAGATTGTAATGAACATTATTTACCATTAACATATTGCAAAGTGCACATCTAAGACAACCGGACTTTTAATATTAAATGCAAACTAAATCTAAAAGTCTCATCTTATACAGTAGCCTACATGACCATAAATATTCAATCAAATATATTTGAATGTCAGCTATCTAGCTAGAAGTTACATTGGAAGCCATCTAATTACAGCAGCTAATGAGGGCATAAAACTATATATTCTTGCTAAAGTCACTGATTGGAGGTGAATAATGTCAAGCGTGAATATCATGTTTTCTCTCATCTTAATCTTAATATACATACTCCTAAGCATAAATAAAACTATACCAGCATATGTTCATCACAAATTTGTATAACAAATACATTGTCCTACTATATAGTTAGCTAGCTAGCTAACTGTTGCTTCCGATATCAATTGCTGTTGCTAATCAAATGAACAGATTTTATGTTCTTGCATTCTAAGTAGTTGACTTGTTTCTAACTAAATCTTGACGAGGCGGAAACATGTGACTTGGCATTACGAAGTAGGCTACTGGGTGTTGTAGTTTAAATGGTTGCCAGTTACGCAACAGTTTTTTCAAAAGTAATTTAAAAACGCTTTTATCAAACATACCGACATTAGCAAAATGAGGTCCGTTGGGGTCGATAACAATTCATTTTCGAAGAATTCCCCAGCTCTAGTAAGATGGTCTGCCAAGTATCTTTTACCATCTACCATTGAGAGAAAAATCATGCAATCATTCATGTTTTCAAAGTGAACCCCAATCAATATGGTTTGATAAGTACACAACAGCCTGTTTTCAGCCTCACTGGCCTTTGGAAAGAACATGCATAAGAAACGGATGAGTGGGCAAACATTCAGTACGATCATTGCTCAACTCACCTATACCCAGCCAAATGGCTCTCTACTTCAAGCCTGTTCAATATCCATGCACTGTATGAATAATGAAAGCAGCCACTACTGCAGATACGGCTTAAGGCATGGAAAGCCTTTTACATTTGCCATTTTGCAACACAGTTCTCTTGGGTCCTTCTTTCCTCTGCCTTGTTTGATATACTGTTAGTCTGACGAACAGTTTGAAACTCTCATGGCTCTTTTACAACTGCGTAGCACAGCAGGCTGACAGTAAACCTGACCTAGAAACTTCTACCACGTCAATCTCAAGCTAATTGCACAATAGTCTGATGGAACGGCCCTTGCCTGCCATGGACTGGGAGGAATTGGCACTGTGCTAATTTCCATGGGTGGCCAGGGGCGTGAGACTACACAGCTCGCTCCAGCCCTGTTACAGGCCAGCACAGTTGGAACAGTGATGGGCTCATTTCAGTAAGACACAGCTGGGATTCAGCCTTTGACAATTTACTCTGATCTACTTATCCCTTCATTAAGCACACAGCCTCCCCTGCAGCTGCTGACTCTGGCAAAATGCACGTAAACGTTCTGCTGAGGTCACCTCTTCATGGTGCAGCTCCGTAGAGTATTGTGTGGGACCAGTAAAATCACGTTACTCTTCGCACAACGTCCAAACCGCTACATGGCTATATGCAGTGATCTTCCAATGCAAGATAATCAAGGAATGTGACTGTTTTCCTAACCAACTTTTTCATTTTGACAAATTACTAAATTTTGTGTCAGGGACTGATTCCAAAATGAAATGAGTTATGTTCCTTAAGTGAAAACATGACAGACAATGCACTGGAGTACTGCTTTTCTCGTTGAGTGGGATAAATTAAATAAATAATGCATGTATACACACATTTACTTTATATACAAGTGTTCAGAGACATTAAAAATAAATGTCTTACTAATGTCCATTTAAATAGGTCTCCACTTAAAATACCACAAATATTATTTTACGCATGAATTAACAGAAGGGTATTATTGAATAGTGTAGTACTGTAACCACTAATGTTTTACCTGGAGCTTTATTTATAAATCTCTATAACCTAAGAGACATCTAAGCAGCTGTTTGGTTCATATTTATTATATTTATTGAATACAATATAATATGTTTTTTTTTTCTAAGTCACTTTCCCTTGAAGAGTCTGAAAAACTCATTCATATAAATGAGACCGTTAACATAAATCTTTGACTTTTACAGCTGTGCTGGGATATTCCAGATGGATTTGTGCTTATATTCGCTTTTACAGTTGGGTAAACTCAGGCAAATTTTCCCCCTAAGGACCAGAAGCAAACTTCCATTCACATATTGGCCCCTCTTTAATATATGAAAAGCAGCAGTGCTGATAATTAAATTCTGCCAGTACATACTCGTACATCCTGTAATTAAAAAGCACTCTGGAGAAGTATTCCTTGAGAGCATAATATACTGTATATATATGAGCGTTATATAGAGATATTGGGGAGGGGTACCTGCGTGTCCCAGCGTGCTCCCTCCATGAACAGGCCGTGGACATAGGCGCCCTCTCTGGGGGGGCTGCTGAAGTCCTCGCGGTTCTTCTTGGTCACGTCGCACTGCAGCGTCATCTTGTCCAGCGGCCATTCGTTCCTCCTGGCCATGGACTGCATGATGGCCGTCAAGAAGGACTGGGGGTTGAAGAAGCCCGCCAGCCACACTGCGGAGGGCAGGGAGAAGTCCGACGTCCACGTCTCCAGCTCTTTGATGCGGTTGAGGAGGTCCACGAACCAGGCCGCCAGCCCTGCCATCGATGGGTAGGCCCGCTTGGTCCACGACTCGGGTACTAGGTCGAGGAAAATGGAGTTCTGCAGGTTTTCCATCTCACTTGTCATCGTGAGCTCTCCCTATATCAATGAATGAATGAATGAATGAAATGGCATGTTCAGTTGTATTGACTTTTCTGTCCAATAATATTCACTTCAGAAACCTTTTGCAGGCCATAATGTAATAACAGTAAAAAACAAATAATTTATCAAGTCATTACAAAGCCCTGTCAAAAAGGTGAATAAAAAATGTATTTGCTTGTTATCAAAGGGGAATAAAAAAGTAAGATAAATTATTCAGGAAGCTATCAAGGAATCCACAAAGCCACTCACTAAATAATCAATTTTTTTTCATAAAACAGAGCAAAGCAGTAATTGGTGATTAAGGTGACTTTAGATGACATCTGTAGCAAGACCACACCACCTTCCTGTGCTCTCCTCTACCTCTGATTTATGTGCCAGTGTCACTGTACTGAGCATACAAATACCATCAAGAAATTGTGATATACTCAAAACTATCATAGACAAAACCATGGCAGAAAGTTGGGGGCTTGGGTGGTGAACATGTAGATAAAATATGTGAAAGTTGATTGTGAATAATCTGGCACCACCTCCCTTTAAATAGAAAGTACAAAGACGACGATAACTAACAGCGAAACAGTTCAATTTAAATTATTTTCAGTTCGAAAGAGAACTGAAACCAAGAGCTTGTTTTGAAGGGCTGGAAAGTGGACAAACAGGAACCTCCATCTAATCACCCTCTCCCTCACAACTGCATCCATTACCCATCCCTCAGTGCTTCACATAAAGCCCCACACCAGACAAAGCCAAAATTCTCCCTTTCTTAGAAGCGGGTCACTAACCTTTCCTTAACCCCTTAAGTCTCACCACCACACAGGGCTCGGCCAGTGTGGGATTTTTTTGCATTCATTCCTTTTTTTTTTCAATCACTATGGTAACAGGATATACCGGTGAAAGTGTTAAAACCACATCCAGGCTTTCAAATTACTTGTGTTTTTTACTGTGCATTGTTTTCTTTAATTGAGACTTTTGTTCAGATTCATGAAAGGCATTAGCCCTGAATAAACATGTCTTGCAGGCTCTTCAATATTAATTTATATGCACAAAACGCATACACCATTGAGGAGGCAATAAAGCTGACTTATGCTCAAAGGAAATTGACTTAAGAATACTGATGACTATAATTTTTTTGCATTAATATTAATGCAAAACCTGTCGCTGAATAGTGAAGAATATTGAATTAATTAAACCAATAATGAAAAATAAAGGCATCAACTCTTTAGAAACATCCTTACACATCCAACTGAGGGGAGAACGCAAAACATCTACAAAATCAAGACATTCCTATTCTGCTTTTTAAAAAAAGCAGTAATTGATAACAAAAGTCGTATAGCCATAACTATAATATTATATATAATATATTATTTGTTTTGCACTACTGATAACATAATTCTTTTCTTTTCAAATCATGAATGAGTGTTCAATTAGATTTTTAAAAGCTTTTCATCAATGTTTAAATAGGTCTGCTGATGTATAAAATTAGTTATGGGCCCAACGGTGAACAATTCATTATAATGTATTATGCATACATTTTTTTCTGCTTGTTTTGGTTTAATTGAACAATTTTATTAACATGCTTGAAATAACTGTAGCCTGAAGTTAATGAAGAAAAACCCATTTCTGTGTCTAGTTCAGTGCATCCACATGTCAGATATAGGGGCTGAGGATCAACTTACCTTCAGGCCCAGGTTGAGTTCTTTGAGAGAGCGTTTTATCTCCTGGGTCAGCATGTTCATGCGCTCACACTCCTGGAAGGCGACCACGATATAGGGGGTCCGCTCCTCCACTTTGCTCATGAGCTCTACGATGTTGAAGTCCTCTGGTAGTTTCTCCATGATCTCATCCAGAACTGATTTCACCTGGTGGACAAAGAATTAAGATGGAGCAGGACAGTGTATTTTATATTGTGAATCAACGTCAAACATGACCGCACCTCTTAGCCACAATACTGCCCCTAAAACATAATAACCTTAGTTTTATTATAACTTTTGTCACTAATTTCCTCCTTCTTAACATAGGATACATAATACATTGTTGTCTTTTTGCTTAGTTTGCTTTAGTTTTTGACTGGAAACAGTACAGAATGGCACCTATACACCTATTCCATGAAACCGGAAAAAGTGCTTGGCCCAGATTTCATGAAAATGACATTTCAATAGTATGTTTGTATAACTATAAGTGAAACATAGAACACATATTGAAACGCATGAAAACAATGAAAGACAGAATCCCAGCAGTAATATATTTGTGCCAGTCATTGCACGTTTTTTGTTACACATTCCCGATCACACTAAACCACAGCCCCTATTAATGGGATCAGCAGCTCAGCCTCTTAAACTCTAACCTGACATAGAAACTATGAAATGAAAAATGTCTAAATTTGTGCAGCAAAGAACAAATTTAAATAGGTTATGTCCATTCTTGTTATTTCATGGTGATAACTTGACATGTCTACAAGGAAATAAAATTGAGCTTTTAAGGTACCTCTTGGAACTTAACTCAGCAATTCAGATTTTAGAAAGCTACTGAGCCTTAACAATGTTGGAGAAAATGTTGAAATTTCCATGACATTGACGCCTCTGTACAAGACTACACTCACAGAAACTGGCAGGAGCACTAAACTGTAAATTGGCTGAAGTACAGACAAGAAACCACCAAGACATTCTCAAGAATGCTTCATCAGGTGTACCTACCAAGGGGTTGTCAGTTGAGAGGGCAAGCACTTAGGTAGCTAATGCACTACAGAGTGCTTGCAGTGTAGTGTTCACAAATTCACATACACAGTCAATTCAACCACTTCATATAAAGCACTAGAAAATTCACTGTAGTTGTCACTGATTAGTATAATGCTTTAACTGGATGAAAAAAATATGTTGAGGGAAATCAAAAAGAAAACTTTAATCTTTGAGGGGGGGGAACAAAAATAGAATCAAATATATTCTGCCATGTTACTTTCCTTAGAAATTAGTTACATTCATTAATATTCATTGTTAAACAACATTTCAGTGCTTACTAAATGGTCACATCCCAGGGCTAAAACTAATAATCGAAAGCCTTAGGCTCCCACAAACTGCTTGGGATGAATGAATAAATCAAATGATTTGACTTCTACTTTTCGTGGAAGATGAATGGTTTGGTGAGTCTGTTGTTCCAATCAAGCACAGATGGCCAAATACTCCTGACAAAAAATCTATGAGGTTTTGGGCTGAAGACTATTATCCAAGATTTAATCTATTTTTCTTCAGAAGTTACATGAACATGTGAATGCAAAGCAGACATATTTCACAAACACTATGCTTTTGTCAGATGTAAAATCATGAATACCCCTATTCTTAAACTCAAAAGGTCATCTGTCATAATGAATTCTGGAACACTGACACAGTTCCCATATCTCATTTTTTAAATGTCAGCTCTGAGCTGGAGACTTTGGTTAGCAACAGACTCACTCAGATCTCCTGAGACAGGAGTGCGCCTCCATGCACAGTCATACTAAATGCAGATGAGGTTAAAATAACTTTTCAACACAATGCATATAAAACTGCTTTAGTGCTGAGGGGCTTTGCTTTCATTTCTATTCCATACGGTACTTCCTGGCATGTGCTGAAACCTGACGCAGGCTGAACCACTATAAGCGCATGATTCGTGACAGATACACATTGAGTTATGACTTTGGGGACACAGGTCAGGAAAGAAAACGGTCAAAATAAATGAAATATTAGCTCCCGCTATAAAAAATAAACGTTGCAAATAGATAAAAACATTTCATTTTTAGTGATTTGAATATCAGAAAAAGTCAATAAAATGCCTCTAATATTATTCTGAACAACATGCTTCGGAACAACATGCAAATCTCAAAAAATAAACTTCAAAGTGAAATTACTGAATCATTTCACACTATTATTTCTCCTTCCGTAGGCCGGTAACTGTAGGGTCAGTAGGTAACTGTCACTTCTGTCTATTCAGTCATTTGACAGTTGGGACCTGATACTGCCCTGTGGTCATTACCTTCTCCTCCCGGGTGGTACCGCCGCCTTCTCCAGCACTGCTGTCCCTGGGCTGCATCTCCAGCACCGTGCGGAACAGCTTCTCCGACGTCTGCGTGAGGAACCCAATCTCGGCATTGGGGTGCAGCCCGTACAGATAGGGCGATTCCGCAGGGAGAGTGGCATCGATGTACTAAATGGGGAAATCAGAGCAAAACAAAGCATCAGCCTCAGAGTCCACCCCGGCCTCTCCACAGATGAGCGCACTGAGAAATTGTGTTCATGGAGGCATAGCTGTTCTCCAGCACTCGATCCAGCAAAACGTCCTTTTCATTTTGGCTAGAAAAAAATCGAAAGTTAGAACAACCTTTTTTTTCTTTGTTGTGGAGGCCAGAAATATCTTGCTCAAAATGGCTGTTCATGAAATACAGTATGTCCTCCTCACACACACACACACACACACACACAAACACACACACGCATGAACACATGCACACAGACAACACACCGCCGCTGCCAATTTCAAAGGTCACATCCCACAACATGCGACCCACACTGCGGAGAAATGATCTAACCAACACGCTGGCTCAAGCGCTGAGTCACTACCTTCCTCCTTACACGGTGAACAAGATGGAGAGAAAGTCCAGCACACACTGTCGCTCAGTTCATCAGGACAGCCAATTACAAAAGACAGATGAACAAACACTACTTAAGGCTTCTCACTTCGATAAAAGCCGGGGACACTAGTAAGTGGCAAATTAAACAGACCTGCTTGTCAGACTCAAGGATTTAGTGGTGAGGGATGGAGCATGTGCCTGTGCCAAGACTACACTATATCGAGAGGCATTTTTCTTCTGCACAGAGAAAAACGGATTTGTCTATGCATGTTAACGGCAGGGACGTTCTCTCTCCCCTGAGACGGAAGAAAGGACCACCCCAAAGCGTGTTTACAACTGCATCGCAGAAATGCTTAATGAGTGCCACCTGGATTGCAGATCATTCCATACAAATTCCCCTTAGATGTGGGGGAAGAGATGTGTATGGTGTCGGTACCTCACATTGGTTTGCTCTGTTTGGCTACTGAATGCAATACGGTAGCCATCTGGAGAGGTTCAGGATGCTGCTGTCAGACTGTCTCATAATGTTTTCACAATGTTAACATTTGCATGAGGTAGGCGTAGTATCTTGTGATCAAATACATACTTTGGATATAGGTTTAAAAATGTGGCTTTTTAATTTTTCCTCCATTTTTTCATCATAAAATAAACCCACAAACCAGGAACTACTGCAGGTAATTATCATTAGTTCCTAACACAGGGCTTGTTCTGATTTTGAATAGGTTTGGTAATGATAGTGTTTAAAACATAAATTAATACAATTTAAAATGTTTCATTTAGTTGGTAATTGAATCAATTTAAAATGGAACCTCTTTCATTTCGAATTATTTGATGTAGCCTACTTACAGAGCAATAAATGAAAGCAGAAGTTGTTCTGACTGATTGAAATTCCTGGAATGCGAATATTTATTTTTTTATGACATAGGTCACATAGCTATTTCTGGCCTAATGTGACTTTAAGAGGGTAAATTGTCCTTAGAAATTTGTAAAAAAATAAATAAATAAATAAATTCATTAATTAATATAATTAGTGTCTAATTAGAGTCCAATAAAAACCTCATTACAAAACAGTGCTTGTTACTATGGTTAAAAAACCAGCATACACAGGACCAGGGTTGAGAAACATTGCTCTCGAGCACCAGATCACCAGTACAACAGGTTACTTCATGTTTGTGCGCTGAATGCTCAGAGACACAGCGGATTAGTAACCTGGTGGTAACTGTTGTAGTCCATATTTCCAGGCAAGGGGAAGCCAGGGGCCAGGCAGAGTTCTCCTTCCATCATCTCTGGCTTGATGAACTCCTCCAAGTAGGTCCTGCACAATCTTCTGTCCCAGTCATCCGTGATGTGACCTCCATACATGATCTCTCCAAAAAGATAGCGCAGGTCATCGTACGGCACCTGGAATCAATGGCACAGGTAAAACTATGGTGAAACTACCGCGAGAGCCAGCTGTAAGCATGTTGCATGTAAGAATATAGGGAATAGTGATAAAAAAGCATTTTTTAAATGTTGTGTATGCAAACTGTAATACCAAAGATGTATTTGTAGAACATGTAGAAAATGATCAGACTCAGACAAAACATGAATATTCACAGAAGTGCACAACCCATTTATGTCACTTTGTTCCTCTTCCCCTTTTCTGTTTAGCATAATAGATTGGTTCATGGAAGGCATTTTCATGTAAAGTCAGCGTAGCTTGCCCCGTGTCTCAAAGCATCACATAAAAGGAGCAGTTACAAGTGAACAAAAACCACTGACAAGACTGAACAGCTTGAAAATACATTTGCAAAGAGACAAATTATGAAGTGATAATACTTGTAGAAACTGTAATTGTCAGGAATACATGAGCACTAGTTCATGAGGCACATTTACATTACTTTTACATTTTAGTCATTTGGCAGACGCTTTTAATCCAAAGCGATTTACAAGTGCATAGGTTCTTCCACAAGTCAAAGCATCACATCCATAACTAGGAAAATACACATGAAGTGCTGTTCTAAACATATAGTCATCATAAGTGCAATTTCTTTCTTTTTTTTTTTTTTTTGGGTGTTAGACAGGGGGATAGGGATATCAGAAAGGGGGGCGGGGGAAAGCAGGAGGGAGGACTAAGGCAGAGTTTGAAAAGGTGCCTCACCCCACAAATCTCCAACTGCAGCTCATGTCTTTTGAGTCACACATCCATGACATACGTACTTGTCAAATTCACATCTTACAAAAAGCTGCTTATAAGAAACTTGGGTTATGTGAGGATAAGCCTTCAGGAGAGGATGAGAGCGAGGTCTTGGGACTACATCAATAAAGTGCTGTGGAGTGTGGTTACTATCAATCACTGCAAGTGCAGTCCAGTAGCAAACAAATACTTCCGCTCAGGCCGTTTCAGTCGGACCTCCCCATTGACTGGTCTGCTGTACATAAAAATGAATTGTGTCGTTCTGCATGCATGCGAGACAGTTGCTGATGGCTGTTACGACACAACACAAAACCTTGACTTATTGATATAGAGGAATTGGCTCCACTCCTGACATGTCCATCTGAGGTGCCACTGATGCCGTTCTGTAGCATCAATAACCACCAATGAGTGCTAA
Source organism: Conger conger (assembly GCF_963514075.1). NCBI lineage: Eukaryota > Metazoa > Chordata > Actinopteri > Anguilliformes > Congridae > Conger > Conger conger. The sequence goes on along the minus strand of NC_083761.1, from coordinate 64,217,698 downwards.
TCCTCCGCCCTGAGAACAATGGCAGCTACCTCTGTCCAGTTACTGCTGATGAATGGGCGGTTGTGACCTATCATTATTTATGCAACATATCTGGCAGCGCAAACACAAAGATGGAGTACGAAAGCCAGGTGATGTGACTCTTGGTCTCCAAGAATGTGCCTGGTCATTGACCGACTGCTTCACTCTCACTTCATAAAAGAGTTTAGAAACAGCCTCTAAACATTGACAGATCAGCCTCCTTTGAAAAACGACCTTAAATGACTGGTGCAAGAATTATGCCCAGCAGTTTTCCTTGGTGTTAAAATTGAGTTAAAGCAGCATACATTTGTTGTTTCATGAATATGCCTTTTTGTTTGCTGTTCTGCCCCTCAAGACTCAATATATAAAGAGGCTTATTTACAGCAATTGTGGCAGTTCAAGCGGATATAAGTAAACAAGCACAATGTTTATTGTGATTAAAACATACATGCAGTGAGCACTTTATTAGGTATTTATTAGGCTTAGCCTATCCACTTACAATTATGATGTGTTGTGTGTTCAGAGATGCTCTTCTGCCTACCACTGTTGTATTGTGTGGTTATTTGCGTTACTGTCACATTCGTGCCAGCTTTGACCAGTCTGGCCATTCTCCTCTGCTGTCTCTGGCGTTTCTGTTTGCAGAACTGCTGCTCACTGGATTTTTTAAACGTTTAATGCACCATTCTTTGCAAACTCTGCGTGGAAATCCCAGGAGATCAGTAGTTTCTGAGATACTCAAACCAACCTGTCTGCCACCAACAATCATTCCACGGTCAAAGTAACTTTTTCCCCATTCTGATGGTTGATGTGAGCAATAACTGAAGCTCCTGACCCGTACCTACATGAGTGTACGCATTGCACTGCTGCCACACAATTGGCTGATTAGATAATCGCATGAATAAGTACATGCAATAAAGTAAAAATGTTCCTAATAAAGAGTGTATATTGTGCAGCTCTAGTCTATTGTCTATGTTTAGACCAATGACCTATGTCCTATTTTATACCCTGAAACAATGAGTCTTAAACATTAAACACAAGAAAATATGGTAACTGCATATTATAATTAATGAAAATAGTCAATACAACTATTTAATCCCCTAAAATAGAGAGATATACCTAAATGTATGGTACCTTTCACAAAAGAATGTTCAATATATGACAGATAGCCACTAAATTAAACTGTTCTGACAGAAAATTGCACTTAAAGTAGAAAGAGTCAACCACTTTGTTTGCATGCTCTCCAACATTTGTGGGATGATGCATTGGATATATGCATCTATGAAAGTCACGAAAGGGCGAATGCTATCTTTGATACTGCAGCAGCAGTGCAATTTACATTTTGACAGCTTTGGCTGCTATAGCCTTAACACTAGAATGCTCAATACATGCACACACACACACACACATAAAAAAACACAAACACACACATGCAACATGATGAATCTTTACCTTTAACCTGTGAAACTGCAGAGGGCCTAAAACTTTAGTTGTAAAGTCTAAACCGTTGTCCCTCAATAAACAATCTAATTTAACATTTCAATTGTCTTCAGCTTGTCAGCTCTCTGTGTTAACATTTAGCAATGTCAGCCCATAATTATGTGAAAACATATGTCATGTTACATGGAAAATCGATTTACAAATAGCTCAGAAAAATAGCAGTTAGACCTGAAAATATGCATACTTCTAGCAAAATTGCAACTGTTTTTTTTGTCGGATTAGTATGGAACACAAACAGAAAGCTCCAGGATGGAAAAGCTCAAAAACACAAATAATATATGTGTGGGCACATACATTTCTCAATACTTGCCTTAGAAAGATGTTTAAGCTTACTCCTTATTCATAACATGAAAGTAGGAAATCGGTGCTAAAGTGTCCTGCAGAATGCATGTGCTCACCTTGGCATTGGCCTCTAGGTAGTTGTACAGAACATTCACAGAGATGGTGAGGTCTCCTGTATTGAAGGGATAGCTTCGATTCCAGCCCTGCGGACCGAACTTTCGCCTCTCTGCCACCACCGCATGAAAGTAGCACAAGGCGAACAGAATGCTTTTGAACTCATTCTCCCGTGCGCACATCTCCAGTGTGTCCTGGAACACAAAATGTTGCATATGTATCAAATAACAATATCCTGCAACCAGGTAAAACATTAAAACCAATTGAAAATGAAACCTGCTCACCTTCTGTAGTTTAAACCTAAATGACACCTTCTTTGCCTTACTTTTCTCTCATAAAAAAGATACTTGCTGCCGTGTGTTTACTAGGGACAGACTGCAGGCAAAATGAAGCAAGGTGTCTCTTTTAACTGTGACCACTTCTCAGGACCTGCAAATTCTACACTCCAAAAGGCTCATTATTTCAGATGGCTTAAATAAAAATGAAAGACCGTAATCACTAAGGGAGAAGCAACAAGCATGCCAATAACCCTTCAAAATGTTTACTCTACCGTAAATTGCAACAGTAAATTCTTTTCATTTCATGTGTCAGGCGAATAGTGTGTAAAAACACTCTGACAAGCTCTGCGGAGGTTAAGTCCGAGCTGGAAAAAGGGTGTAGCTGTGCTTTTATTTGATGTTTTAATATTCTGTCCACAGAAAAAGTGTATTGCCTAGCTTGTTTCAGAAGCTAGGCACATATTCTCTTTTTAAGAGCTGGCTGCCTAAGAAGCAACCAAGGGCACACATACACTCTCAGAAAAACGTTTCCAAAAGGAACCCTGTGATTGCATAGAAGAACCATATCTAGTTCTAGTTCTTCGTCTATGATATAGGGTTCCTTAAAGAACTAAAAAGGGTTCCTCTATGGGGACAAACCAAAAACCCTGTTTTGTGTAGCCTCAGGTACATTTCAGAACATACTGGCTGTTTTCTGACTGAAAATATGTTTGCTGTGGTGTCTTGTCCTGCTTCTCTACTCAAGCCAAAGGTATTGAGTAAACAAAGGCTGCCGCATCATTAGCATGCTCAAGGAACTCAGTGCTAGTGTAGGTAATTTGGCACAGACACAGAGATAGCTGTCAGACAGAGGTACATCATTTATTGACACACAGTGGCTTCTTCAAGCTAGAGACCACTAGTCTTTCACAGCTGTATGTTTTCGCCTTGATCACAGCACCGAGAAGAAAGGGAACAGGGCAGAAGGGAAAGGGGACATGTTATTAAGACACCATCATTCATCTGCTGAAGTCTCAATGCATTCGGAATCTGCCACCGCTGCCAATTACTCAGGCGGGGACAACAGGTTGGCCTCCCAGAATTCCAAACAGTCAACCACATAGAGGCAGGGGGAGAAAATAAGCATGGAGAATAATGAAATACTATTTCAGGTTAAAAAAGCTTCAGGTGTTCCCTGTGTTTGGGGTGCAGAGGTCTGTGGTGAGAACATTATTTGAAAGCCACCTCACAAGGCATTGGAATTAAACTTCATTTTGCGTTTGGCTGCACATCCAGAGTATGAGCACCACCAGGCTTTTTGCCAGAACGTGACAACACAATAAACTATTTGCAAACCATACGGTTTAGTATTATTTTTTCCAGTATTTTCTATTCAATTTATTCAGTAATTTTCTTAAATTATATATCATTAAAAAATATAATGTTTTTAATAACAAATTTTGACAACGGTCAGTGGGGGGAAGGAAGAACATATGATGATGACATGTCATTGAGTCTCCTCCACTGAAAAGGTCAATATAAAAGCAATTGCAATTTTCTGGCTAACTGCAGGATTACCTGAGCGATATGAGGGTTTTAGGTGGTTATCATATCATTGATTACCTATCAAGGAGTTTGCATGACTGGAATATCTTCTGGCTACTTCTGCAAACTTATCAGGAATGCAGCAAGATCACAAATGTTCTGCTATCGGAACAGATAACAATCATTCCTTGGGTATGAAATGGGCCACATGTAAGTGCTAAGGTAATGATGTTTCAGCAGCGCCTGATAACATGTACATTGTCAACTGCAGATAAGAAGATCAATTGCTCTCACACTCAAATTGCTACAATACTATGTCAATAAACAAAATAAGCTTCATTGTGGCACCATCAGTGCCTCATCTTTTCAACTCCCTTTGGCTACCCCGCAGTTTACACCACAGGAATACAAATAGGCATACCTCCACAGGCCTTCAATGGTGAAGTTTAGACACTCACTCAATGTGAAAGAAATGTAACCATGATATTTGCATTTAAGTTTCACAATCCACTCATGTGACGCGCATATTAAGTAACCTTTAAGTGCTCGTTTGTTTTCTTTGATGTCGACAGTCATTGATACAGATCTACAGTGATGTGCCTATCTGAAATATGGAAGATCCATGATAGAACACAACTCTTCAATCTCTGGCTGAGACAGATGCTAATGCATGCTCCCAGAATTAGCTAAATCCAATACTGCTGAAGCTTTGTCGCCACATTAATCCCAACTGAGGCCGAGGCTGGTGTGCTTTGGTGAGGTTCATTTCTCTTAGGCCTATACTGTCCTCCTCTCGGGAATGACTGCCTCAGTCCCTGAACTTTACACTCATATGTGCCCTGTAGAGTACATTACTCTGGATAAGAGTATCTCCCAAGTGCCAGCAGCTCACCTGGTTGAAGTTGTCCAGAGCCTTGTGAAGGTTGGCGTGCATGCCCGTGGGTGGCTCGTTGGTGATCTTGATGGAGTTCTCCAGGATGCCCTGGGGGATGATGTGTCCCTCCGGGGAGCCTGACGGCTCAGCGCTCACGAAAACGCGGAACTCCTGGTTACTGCCCTCACTGTGCTGCTCCAGCTTCTTCTCCAGCGTACTCAGCCATTTGGACACCAGATGGATGTTCTAGAATGGGAAGAAAAACAACAGAGCCTCTGTAAAGCACAGGAAAGCCCAACAAAGTGAGGTCACAGAGAGGAAGACAGGGTATAGAATAATAAAATGTGATACAGTACCAAGTAGTAAACTACAAACTGCTACTGTGAAAGTTATTGAACTTTATTGCAAATAACAGCTCTGAATGGTTTAATAAAAAACAAATGCACATAATACCCAAATGCTCCATTAAAAATACAGTCAATATCTTCAAGATTTCACAGCAGATTAGCCTGATGTTTTTTCACAGAAAAACAACTGAAAACTATTATTGAGTACTTGATATTATATTGGCCTTATTATTCTGCTTCCAGATAATAAACAGAACAAATTCAATATAGTCAGAAATACAGAAATATTCTGGCTGCCAATATTGATTGCGTGCTGTGTTTTATGTGTTTTTTCAGAGACGCTGATATACACATAAATATATATATATATTTTCAAATCAAGTTCTATAATATAAATTTCCATCCGGAAAATGAAAGAAAACATAAATAAAGAAACATATTCAATAAGCCTTTTAGTTTATCTTTTTTTATTTGATTGGTTGGTTAATTTATTCATTGGTTGAATTATTTCCTATTTGTTAGAAGTTGTATTTTATTTCCTATTGTCTCCAGATACAATATCAATGCCACATGCTCAGAGAGCTCAGCTAAATAAGGTTATCTATTCCTGTGCTAATTATCTTGAAAATGGTTGCTGAGGGAGTATTAATGGTTTAGAGTTGTGAAAAAGTATTTCTACTAATCTGAGCCAAAAACCACAATTTTCTCAAATATGTTTACAGGACATAACAGTCAAAATAAGTTGCCCAGGCACATGACTAGCCTTACTGCTTATTTATGAAAATGTAAACAGGCTGTCCCTCGCAAAACAGGAGGGGACAGTCATTTGATAACACTTTATGAAAACAAACAATTCAGTGTGCTGTCTGAAAGCACAGACACTACTCTACATTCTGGACACCAGACAGTGTCACATCAATAGGAGGCCCCCATCTGGAGCACTGAACCAGCTGGGCATACACCGGACTCAATGCTTTATTTGATGTAGAAAGAGCTTTAAGCCATTTACAGTGCCTGGAAGTATGCCCTTATTCCTGCTACAACTGGACATAAATCCTACCCCCAGAAAACAGCAGGATGAAAGTAAAGTCTGTTCTCCATGGTAACAAAAATCACAAGTACTGATCGCTCTTACAATATATTTGCCAAAAATAATACAAAATGAATCAGTTGCATACCTTATACAAATATAGGTTTCCTAAAAACAGGGCACATGGCCTCAAACCAAAGTATTCCATTGGCTATTTAAACTATCAAGAACAAACATAATTTTATCAATTATTATTACTTGCTTTCAATGAATGAAATTGTCCTGAAATTATTGAAGATATTTAAAGTAGTAGCTCAGGTGGATTTTTTAGTAGAGGCTCTATTGATATCTTGCAGCTGGAAGAATAAATTACAGGCTATAAAACCCAGCCACCAAAAACACAGAGGCTTTGTCACTAGATTATGCTGACTGAATGAAAACGGCTAGTCCTCTCAGCATGAGAGGAGTCATTTTAACTCTGGCCAAAAGCACAGAAAAATAAGTTAAGAATATGCCTAATACCAGCACCGAGTAAACAATAATTCCTTATTTATGTGTATTCATTTCTAGTTTGAACGAATCTATTTATCCGTGTCCATGAACAAAACACATAGGGCCCTATTTTAACAATCAAGGTGCAACTGCCAAGCACTCTTGATAACTAAAGACATTGGCAACATTAGGGTGTCTCCAACTCAATTTTAGTAATTTTGTGAGACGAGGCACACAGTTGTAAAAGAGGCTCAATAAGAATAAATTAACTGTGGGTGTGATGGAGTTTTGGTTTCTTTACTGCCAATCAGCTCACCCAATTTCTTTCTCTTTAAAAACAGTGCCTTAGTGCCACAGCCAACTGCTAATTTGCTCACAGCAGAAGAGCAAGCGCTTTATGAGAGGCTCCATTACAAACTTCTCAACGAGCCATTACTCATGATATCAAAACAGAGGTGAGACTAAATACTCTTCATTTTCATGTTCATTTCCCTCTCAAACAAAATATGTTTTCCATTTATATGCCAGTGCTATTATTTACTGTTATAAAACCACCACTTCAACTAAGTTTCAATAATGTCAGACATGCACTTGATAAGATAACTGCAGAGGTGGACAGACCAGGGGTCAGAAAGTAAAGAACCTGCCATGTGTTGATCCTGCCATCCATGAACTGAGCCAGCTGATTTCACTAATTGCTGTAGTTCCACCTCCTGGCTGAAGAATGGTGCTAATTACTGTAGCATATCCAGTTGACTGGAACAAAATACTGGGGAGGACTTTTTTTATTTTCTGTACCTGGATTTTCCATCCCTGGATGACTCAGTAGAAAAACAACTCCTCAGCGAACCAGTCCCTGTTCTCTCATGCATTTTTGCAACCATTTATACACAGCTGTTGCACTGTTACATCAAATACAGATGGATATGTACTGAAGCAATTCAGGTTAAGTACCTTGCTCAAAGGTAGAACGGCAACATCCTATCAGGGAATTGAACCAAGGTTTCAATCCTGGTTCCATAACCATAACACTTCCACCACTATGTTGTGAAGATTTTGTGGTACAGCATACCACAAATGTTGTGGTACTGCATACCAGCAATAATGCACTGATGTTCTGGAGGCTATATTGAAATGTATCACCAGACTGGTCCAAACATTAAAAAAACACATGTTCAATGCCAAATTACATTACATGTACTACATTACATGCAGTAAATAGCAGACGCTCTTATCCAGGGCGAACACAGGAACAAGTGTGATGAGGACCCTTGAGGACAGTACTGTTCCGAGTCCTAGCGTGACCATACAGATATAGTTGGAACCCTTGAAGAATACATCAACTTACAAACTAGCATACCACAGTTGGCAGCTAGAATACCCCGAGTACAACAATACAATAGCTAATACAAAACACAACAATATCTATATATAACTATATAAGTGCCATTAGAGTCTATGGCATATACAAGGCTAAGCATGGTGGTGAGGTAGGGAGGGAAAGGTGCAGCCTGAAGAGATGAGTATTCAGTCTGCATTTGAAAGAGGTCAGAGACTCTGCCATTCTGACATCCACAGGGAGGTCATTCCACCACCGTGGGGCCAGGACAGACAGCAGTCGTGAGTGAGAAGTGCAGGTGTGGCGAGGGGGAGGTGCCAGATGGCACAAAGTGGCGGAACAGAGGGGTCTTGCTGGTGTATATGTCTTGATAAGAAATTGAATATATGCAGGGGCTGATCCCTTAACTGCCTGGTATGCGAGCACCAGTTTTAAATTTGATGCGAGCCATAACAGGCAGCCAGTGGAGGTTGCTGAGCAGAGGGGTGACATGTGAATGCATGAATATAATGCATGAATAAAAACAATTTGTCATTTTGTTAAGAATGTATCTAATACCTGCACTGAGCGCAATTTAATTCTAGTTGTAAGAACCTATGTATCGTGTCCATGAACAAAACACATAGCAAGTAGTCACAAGTTCAATGGATAGCCACTGTCCCTTAACAGGCCCTGGAAACGCACTTCCAAAAATGTGCTCCAGTGTACCTACACAGATTTTTTTTTACACTATGATGGGTGTATAGCCAATCTCCCTTATTCATTTTGTCGCACATTCAAGTAGCTTACATTGATGCCTCCACCAATGCTGAACATTGAATAGCATATACGTCTTGCACATCAAATAGTGAACAAAGAATATACTACGCCTAACCACTTTTTGTTCACACAACCACCACCAGGTGGCAAATATGAGCACCCCAATCCATCGCTGTCTGAAATACTTGCAATGCCCAACAGTAGGGGGAAGCAGAGTGTCGTATTTCTAATACAGGCCTAAGTTTCAAGAACAGTCCATGAACTCCTCCAAAACTAGCCTATGAGCTAAAGATACCACAAACTAGAAATATTAATAACTATTCTTTGACAAATAATGATGTTCAAGATCAGTTTAGCATTTTATTGTAGGCTACAATGGATCTGCACGTAAGGGCAACTTCACCCTGGAACTGTCTATCAAAGCGCACCCAAAGTCATTTTTAAAAATAAATATAATAACACTTTGGCCAAACGCTAGACTGCAAGATTGTGCACTCAACGAGCAGGTTTATGGTTGTTACAATAAAGAACACAATGCAGGTTCCATCCACCCATCCATTCATCCATTATCTTAACCCGCGTATCCTGAACAAGGTTGCAGGGGGGCTGGAGCCTATCCCAGCATACATTGGGCGAAATGCAGGAATACACCCTGGACAGGTCACCAGGCCATCGCAGGGCACACACACCATTCATTCACTCACACACTCATACACTCACACACTCATACCTATGGGCAATTTAGACTCTCCAAACAGCCTAACTTGCATTTTTTACATTTACATTTTAGTCATTTGGCAGACGCTTTTAATCCAAAGCGACTTTCAAGTGCATAGATTCTACCATAACTCAGAGCATCACATCCAGAAACTAGCAAAATACACATAGTTGTCATCATAAGTGCATTTTTTTTTGGGGGGGGGGGGGGGGTTAGACAAGGATAGGGATATCAGAAAGGAGGGGCAGGGGAAATCAGGAGGGCGGACTAAGGTAGAGTTTGAAAAGGTGGGTTTTGAGTCTGCGTCGAAATAGGGGGAGGGATTCTGCTGTTCTGACAGTGGTAGGCAAGTCATTCCACCACTGAGGAACCAGAACGGAAAACAGGCGTGAACGTGCAGCTCGACCGCCAGGTGCACGTAGAGAGGGAACCATAAGGCGACCAGAGCTGGCAGACCGGAGTGGTCTAGCTGGGGAGTAAGGAGTGATCAGGGATTGTATGTAAGGTGGGGTAGTCCCCTTAGCAGCCCGAAATGCCAACACTAGGGCCTTGAAACGGATGCGTGCGGCAATAGGAAGCCAGTGGAGGCCAATGAGAAGCGGGGTGACATGAGCCGACCTGGGCTGACTGGTGATCAGGCGTGCATGTCTTTGGACTGTGGGAGGAAACCGGAGTACCCGAAGGAAACCCACGGAAGCACGGGGAGAACAGGGATTCGAACCGGGATTCGAACCCAGGACCTCCTTGCTGTGAGGCGGCAGTGCTACCAACTGGTGAAAGGGATGTGATACTTTTCCATATCGGCCCGGCTATGAAGTAGTGCCGTCAAAATGTCTGCATAATTCAGGAGTTGAATAGAAAGCTATCCATGATAACAAACATGCTATGAGGCTAGACCTAAAAACAAGTTACAGTGAACCCATGAGCAACCTAATATTTTGTATTCAGACAATCAGACCTACAAGGTTCGAGTTGTCCATGCATTAGTCCATTAGCTGCACAAATACAAAAACAAATCTAGGTGGAAATCCAAAAATTGGGTTGCTATCCTTTTGTTTGAAATTAAATACCGAGAGTCGCAAATGTAATGTTACAACCGGCAAAACACCACATTTCCTGGATCATAAACCCAGTATGCAAAATCTAGGGGCGACAGCAAGACTACTAAAATGCATGCGTTGCTAAGTGTTATAGGGTTTGAGATATTTTCTGGAGTAACATTTCTATAGTACAGTAAGTTAAGTAACGTAAACACAGTAACATTTGAATCAAAGGGCATCATTTTCTGTTCAACAATAGTTCAAATGCACTCAAAATAAGGTATTAGTGTGTGGTCCCATGTCCCATAAACCACGAAGACCTGCATTCTCTGTGGATGTTGATGACTAAATAGCACGAAGCCAACGCTTCAGCTTCAAGATGTCTTCCATGTTTTCTAGGATGTCTTCTCACAAATAGATTAATTTATGGCTCCTCCAATAATGGCAAGGTTCCAAGGCAGTAAAGCATCTCTACTACGCTGGAAAACCTCTGTCTCAGCTGTACTTCATCAGCCTTAGATCAACATCCATAAGTCTAAGGTAAACATCCGTCAGTCTAAGTAGAACCTCCATCAGTCCAAAGAGAACCTCCATCAGTCTAAGGGGAACCTCCATTAGTTACTCTAGGGAAAACCTCTGTGAGTCTAAGGAAAACCTCTGTGAGTCAAAGGAAAACATCAATCAGTCTAAGATAAACATCCGTCAGTCTAAGGAGAACCTCTGTCAGTCCAAAGAGAACCTCCATCAGTCTAAGGGGAACTTCCATCAGTCTAAGGAAAGCATATTTTAGTCTATGGAGGACCTCCCGTCAGTCCAAAGAGAACCTCCATCAGTCTAAGATAAACATTTATCAGTCTAGGATAAACCTCTGTCAGCCTAAGGAAAGCATCTGTTAGTCTCAGATGTACTTTGTTAGCAGGAGCAGCTGTCACTGCCCATTTATGGGGAAATGATCAAACAAACTGAATAATTTGTTTAAGCTCATCTTGCCCGCTCTGGAATTGTTTCACTGATTTTAAGTGATGTCAAATATTTCGGTGTAGTTCTTGTGTGGAGGCTAGCTGTTGAATAATTTAAACAAGCACAAATATGCTGAGGCCCACGGCACACTGTTTTAAATCAGATAACAGAAAAGCACAAGAATAAAAATACTGACGCTAGATTTTCATATCACTTGTGAATATGTACTCCTGTTTTTTGTTATTCTACCACATTGAAGTTTCATGACCCTCCCCACGGACATGCTGGAGCCGTAACAGGCACTTGTGAGTAGTGTCACATTGGTTGCAGCAGCCTATGATACAGTGTGAGTGCGTACCTGCATGCACTGAATTAGTATCTTTCTGCCCCCTGCCACATACACAAGCCATGGGAAAAAGACAAATAACTAAATCCTTATTGGATCAATATGAGTATTGGATCAGTATAAGCCAATTCTGAATATTACTGTACACAGAACATCCCTAGTTTCAAACACAGTCCTTTTTTTAAAGATAAATCTTAAAGGGTTGCCTTACAAATGGACAATCAGTGACTTAAAAGAGTACATTATCACCTTACTGCTTTAACATTCATGCTCAATCAAGGATTATCTATGGGTGATAATATGTGAGACTTTTGCTCATTTAAGCCACTGGATTTCCAGAACTGTGGGCATTTTCTCCCCACTCTAAGTGATTGATTTCCTGTTGTACAGCAATGGAGGACTGCCTTTCCCTTAGTTGGCTAGAGTGTGTGTGGTGCAATATAATTAACCTTCAAGGGAGGGGGATTTTCCATGACCCATAGATCTTCTGGGTGAAACCGGAATTCATAAGTGGGAGCAAAGCATCAGGACTGCTTCGTTCAAGAAACTCACCAACCTGGGCCGACAGGCACAAATGATAAAGTCGACTGGAGGCTGTTGCCAAGGGAAGCATCGTTTTAAAGGCATTGATTGCCATTTTTATGCAAGGGTAATTAAACAACTGCTTGTCTTTGCAGTCCTGGTACTGCGGTAAGGATAACAATTTTGCTAATTGCATGATTTAACACCGGGGTGCTCGCCTGTGCTTGACGCTGCCATTCATATCTGCCAATAAAAGGCAGTAAGATTCCACAGGGAGTTTCACCTACAGACAGCTTTAAATGGCAGGCGGTGCCTGAAGAGATGCTGGAAAGCCTTGCCTTTCATTTCCCCAAATTATATGTGAGATTACCCATTTTAAATCATCACTTCCTTCACTGCAGAGTAGCTGTAAAGACAGGATTCCATCAAAAAGTAAAATCAAAACGTTATGAAAGAAAATTGCAAAAATTGCACCAGAGAAGTACCAGATGGACAACTAATTACCAGTGAACGGTGTACAAGTAAACTTGGTTCAATTACTGTGGATTATTTTTAAATAGTTATGAAGCTGATATATTTAACAATATAGGCATTAGGTAATTAAATTAGCATGTACTTTGATACCTGCCTGAATATATCTACACATATACACTAAGTAAGCACTAAATTAGGTATTTATTAGACTTATTTTTATTTACGTATCTTAGACTTTTGCTGCTGTAGCCTATCCACTTAGAGGTTTGATGCGTTGTGTGTTCAGAGGTGCTCTTCTGCATAATACTGTTGTAATGCGTGGTTATTTGCGTTACTGTCACTTTCCTGTCAGCTTGAATCAGTCTGGCCCTTCTCCACTGACCTCTGATCTCATTAACATCACATTTTTGCCCACAGAACTGCTGCTCACTGGATGCTTTTTGTTTTTGCACAATTCTCTGCAAACTCTAGAGACTGTTGTGTGTGAAAATCCCAGGAGATTCTGAGATACTCAAACCACCCTGTCTGGCACCAACAATCATTCCACAGTCAAAGTCAGCTATATTACATTTCTTCCCCATTCTAACATTTGGTCTGAACAACAGATGAACCTCTTGACCACACCTGCATGCTTTTATGCATTCAATTGCTGCCACATGATTGTGTACATGTCTACCTAATAAATTGCTCACTGAGTATACGTATCTATGACAATTCTCAATTCTCTGGTAAATTGTAGGGTCTTATGTCTTTACGCTGACAGTTGAAATGCCCAGGCTAATGGACTCGTTATTGAGCCACAGTTCTTTCCCTTGAACAGGTGATTGGACTGCATAGCAATGTGGACACTTCTCTCTCCTTCAGTCACAGCAGGACCAATTAGGTCATTAATCACCCAGGGGAAGCCTTCTGCCACACTGCATATGTGCACACTTTTCATACATTTGCCATAGCTGCATGTTTTGGCATCACACATCTGTCAGAGCGATTCACATTAACTGAAGTTCATCTCCGCTGGAATGACCAGAAATTCCTTTCTTAATGACATTTAATTAACAGAAAATTGCTTTCAAAATTATCTTACATGGATCTTATCTACGCCAGATCCGTGTAATCATATTTTATCTCATGACAGCAAAGGACAGTTAAGCCTGTGTACCTGCAATATGACCCAGTGCCCCTCTCTCGCTGCCAGATCCAACGCCTGCTCGGCCACCACTTCCTGCCCTTGCCCCAGGGACACGTTGTGGAAGTTTTTGTTGTCAAAGGTATAGCCCAGTTTTCTTCCTGAAAGAAATGACTTTTAATATTTGTGGAGAAACCATCTGTCCGCACACAGAAAATTGCAGGAACAGCTCTTGGGGATACATCATGAAATTCCTGCTACTCCCAACAAAAAGTAATGGTAAAGTCAGAAAAAATGTTGTATTAACTTGTTATCTTATTTCCTACTCAGACTTAGTGGTAATATTAAAAAAATATACATTAATTTTTCACTGGTCTCAGCACAACACTCTTACCTTACCTTTTACCAGTTTATCTAGGGCACATGACCCAACACTACTTGAATTTACATGTAAACTTTCAGCTTGTATCTAATGCTTAAATCCCTGAGGGATTACTGTAGGCATTAGGTTTTCACCTGACTAATTATACAATGACCGATCAACTGTGACCCTTGAAAACGCAATTAGTTTACGTAATACACCAGGTTAGAGAAGTGACTGGTACCAGCACCCTCCTGGTACACTGTACACCATGTCAATTTATGTTGTAGAGCTTGCAATGAATCCACACAGAGACACAAAAACAACAATAGGTTGCTATTTCCCAACAATAAGCATCAACTGCAGTCTGAAATGAACAACAAGGGGGAATCTTCTGCCAGTGAAAAACAGAATTGAGTGGTGGACAGATGTCATGCAAGATGTGATCAATGCATTTAGGGTGTACCGTCAGCTGACTCTCATAAAGGACTAAGCTAAGCTGACTTGCATAAATAAATGATAGACAGCATGTCTGTGGTCAGATGAGTCAACAGATGGCACAGACAAATATGTTTTTTTGTTTTTCTTTCTGCAATCAAAATCAGTGATACCATAGAGGGCCCTATTTAGGTGGCAGAACAGCCAGTTTTGTCTCCCAGAAAAGGAATATTTGTTACTTGCGCCAGGTTTGGTAGTTTTGGGGTCTGCAAAAACATGGGCTAGGCGCTGCAATAGCATGTCAATAGAAATATTTGCTGATGCTACAGGGAGCTAATTTAGTGACAGCACATTTACAGTGGCTGTTAGGAGCCGGTGCCTATCCATTAAAATCATGGCTACATACTCCACGCATTAAGCCCGGAGCACACTGACAACTTAGTCAATGATTGAGCAAACTGTGGGACTGTTAAAAATGTGTTTTAGATGTTTGGATCCGTTGTGTGGTACATCATTCGCCTGCACATTGTGTTAGAGCTAGTGTTTGACAATTGCACCTTGACTGTTAAAGTAGGACCCATTTCATCTTTATGGCATAAATAACAGCTCAGTCACGGTGACTACAACAATCAAAATGCATTTGTCTCGGATAAGATGATATTCTCCTGTACTGTGCAATTTTCAGTATTTAAGTATACTGTGGACTCCAACCCTGTGGACCAGGAATTGGACATCACATTGAATACTGCTGTGTTGGCACTTCCAACTACTTGATTACAAATAGCACACTGTCTGACAGAGTTCTACAATAGAAGAAAAAAAAAAAAATCCTAATAATAATATTGTGCAGAAGGCAAAGCATTACTTGTCCATTTATGTTAATGCACAATGTATCTTCCAATGGATAAGTTTATACTAATATATCTTGAACTAATTTGTCTTGTCTTAAACCTTGTATTTGTATTTAATTTTTCACTTTTCATTTTGTATAAGCTTACACTATTGCAAACTATTTCATTCACTTTTGAAATCTACTTTTCATTGCTTTGGGGAAAAAAACATGTCACAATGTGACAGTGAGGGACATTCCTGTCAGTCACACTTGATGTTTAATTAGTCGCCCTTGATCTACATTACTGGGGAGAGGCAATGTGACTACTGACTGAGAAGAAGGATATATCCACCTCTTGCTGAAGGAGGACTGCATTGCAGGAGAGCAAACTGCCATAGATAAACTGGTGTCCCTAGTCACAACACCAGTGAGAAGATCTACACCCCTGTAAGCTATAGTGGAGTAAGCATAATTCATTACATTTTAGCACACTGAATATAAGCAATATGTGAAAGGGAATTGTATGCTGCATTGGTTTCATTCAGCCATGGTTCCTCTGGTTACTGCTAGCAGGTATTACAACTTCTTTCGATTTTTCAACATTAAGAACAGCCTGCACAGGTAATTATGGAACTGACGAGAACTAACGACCAAAGCTTTTGCTGCTGTACTGCACAACACAACTGCTGCAGCCCACCAACAGAGAGGTCTCCTGGGAGACTGAGGGCTGGCCTTGAAAGAAGGATCAGTACGTTTACTATGTATTACCTGTGCCGTTATAAGGATTTCTGCAACCTGCACTCAGTGAGGGATTTATTACGTAGACCTGTACACCAGCTTGTTAATGCAAATATTTTATCATGTGGCAGCAACTAAATGCATAAACACCTGCAGACGTGGTCAAGAGGTTTAGCTGTTGTTCAGACGTTAATGTCAGAATGGGGAAGAAATGTTATCTCAGTGACTTTGACCAAGGAATGATTGTTGGTGGTAGACAGGGTGGTTTGTGTATCTCAGAAACTCCTGATCGCCTGTGATTTTCACATACAACAGTCTCAAAGAATGCGAAAAACAGAAAACATCCAGTGAGCAGCAGTTCTGCAGGCAGAAATTCGTTGTTAATGAGAGAGGTCAGAGGAGAAGGGCCAGGCTGGTAAAAGCTGACAGGAAGGTGACAGTTATACAAATAACTACACATTACAACAATGGTATGCAGACAAGTGTTTCTGAACACACAACATGTGAAACCTCTAAGTGGATCGGCTGCAGCAGCAGACGACCAATAAGTCTAAAAAATAAGTCTAATAAATACCTAATAAAGTTCTCACTGAGTATATATTTGCCCAGCCATCAGTTTTTCTCCCCAATATTTATTTTGCTCTTATAGAACCACTGTCTATGTCTTCATGCTGATGGTTGATGTGAACATTAACTGAAGCTCCTGACCCGTATCTACATCTGTGTGATTGTATGCATTGTACTGCTGCCACACAATTGGCCGATTAGATAATCGCATGAATAAGTAGGTGTAACAAAGTAAAAATGTTCCTAATAAAGTGCTCTGTGAGTGTATATTAAGTTTTGCTCATAGGTTCAAAATGTACAACTTATGCCATAGCTAAGCTCTAAATGAGGCCAAGATAACTACGCTTTTGTCATAAAAGTAAATTGCACAACATTGGAAAACATTGCAATTACTAATTACATTAGCATTTTTTTTCCTCGCTGAGTGACCTGGTCAAAATATCATACTGAACGTGAATGAGGTGTTGCCATTACAGTCACGCTAAAATCAGTGCACT
This sequence comes from Conger conger, assembly GCF_963514075.1. Taxonomy (NCBI): domain Eukaryota; kingdom Metazoa; phylum Chordata; class Actinopteri; order Anguilliformes; family Congridae; genus Conger; species Conger conger. The sequence continues at coordinate 64,200,525 of NC_083761.1, read as the reverse complement.
GATTTAGAGATTTGTTGAAGTTACCATGTTTCTCCACATCCTTAAGAGGGTCCACACCAGGAGACAGGATAAAGAACATGGGAGTTGCTGCCCCAGATTCTTCAAAGGAAATTGCAAAGTCCAGAGATCTGACCACAACGTATTTACTTCCCAGTTTCTCCTCCACAAAATCCCTACAGGAAAAAGCAATTGTATTACTACCATTTGTTTTAGCCTGGCTTCATTCACAAAGCTTCACAGTATGTAGGCCTTTGGATTAAAGTCTAACGTAAGAAACGTTAGTCTATCATAGAAACGTAATGTTTGCATGTTCATAATATAGGGTCAAGGGGAGTAAAAACTTTTATAAAAAAAAGCATACAATGATCCTCTGCCAAAATATGAACTGAGAATCTACAAAGCATAATGGCTTATTAATAGTCTTCACTGTGGCCTTCTCTAATCTTTTAAAGGCCATGAGGACTTAATGGAGCGATTTCTGCTCTTCATTGCAGACGTAGGACCATCGATCTCTGGTGCCTGTGATAGTTTGTCAGTCCGTGCCCGGTTCACCTCACAGCGTAGGTCATGCGGTCAGGTCTCAAGGCCCTCATCATGCACAGCCTCTGAAGAGCCGTCTTGTTCTTCCACTCCTGGGGGAACTTCTCCTTCTCCGGACACTCAGACTCCACAAACTTCTTCCAACGCTTGGCCGACCCCTCAATATCGCGGTCCAGATTCCGGAACTCATCCATGGCGCACAGTGCCTTGGGGGAACAGCGTGATGTGTTGGAAAAAAGGGAGAAAAAAAAACAGTCTGAGAAAAATAGCTAGCTCGGAAAATAGTGATGCAGCACGCTCGGTTTATTTATGCTACATCTCAACTTCTGAAAAAAGGGTCACTGTGGGAAAGCTATTTTGACTGCATCAGAGTTAAATAAAAAGAGGTCACATTGTTTACCCTCGTCCGAACAAAAGTAAACATTAAAAAAAACATTTTTTTCACTATGAGAAAGACTTGGACTAGAACAGTAAAGGCAAAAAAATCAGAACTGAGAGCAAATCTAATCAATAGCAATATACTGTAAGCTGTCTTTGTGCTCAAAATGCTGAACACACATTACAGTTTTTTCTTAACAGACAGGATCCAATATGCTTATACTGCAGAAAATAAAGGCGTTTTTATTGCTTGCAATATTTGATGCTATAGTTATCTCATCTCTGAAGAATGGTGCCTGTTCTCTTTATACGTACTATGCAGCATAAATACTGGCTGGTGAAAATCTGCATAAATATTTCCAAAAACACTATGGTGACTCATGCCAAGCTGTTCACTAAAGCTTTCTTATGGAAAATATGCATTTAAAGAGCACATAACTTCACTCTGCTCAGTACAGCAGAGCAGTACAGTTGGTGCATCAACAATTGGCATTTTTACAACCTAAAAAATATTTATTTAAAAAAATTATCATCAGATTTATTTTCCAGATTGTGATTTTAAAATAGAAAAGGTTATTATGACTTGTGTTCTTACTCTGAGTAAAAACATCTGGAATTGATAATTACCATGTGTTGTTACCAGTATTTATGCAAAAATATGCTCAACTACGTAACCATAGGTAAAGAATGGACACAATAGTATTATAGTTTAATATGAACTCTGTAATCTTTAATGTAATTGGATTGCGCAACTACAAACCTACCTTCCATTTTATATAATTCCACTAATCACCATATTGACTGCATATACTCACAAACAGTATTTATGCTCGTTTTCATAACTGCACTCAATTTGTGCTGTTTATCTTTTTGGCAATCATCCCTATTTTAGAAAGTGTACAGAGGAATTACGCAAAGTTAATTCAAATGTATGCAAACAAAGAAAACAGGCAACACAACAGCCTGGAATGCACACTCTCACAACACTTAATCAAAGGTGAAACGGTTAGTTGCACTGTGAAACGATTTTCGACAGAAGGCTGCAGCCACACAAACCATGAATATTGCTCTATCCCCTCCATTGCCCTTGATATAATTACAGGTTTTTGTGAAGATAATAGTGTGTTGCCATATGCCATGAGAGATACAGCAAACAAAAGCAGAACATTCTTTAGGAGATTTACTTTATTAAATTCTCACAAAAATCACTGTAATAACTGGGACACTTTCAGAAGCTGATTATGAATATGTTTTCTGTTGTGTAATTTTCAATCATAGCAACATAACCTATTAATATTCAGTGATGCGGTTCATGTCTTTCTGCAGTCTCTGAAGCAAATTGAAACCCTTTTGTTTAGAGTGGTGTCCTTTTATTAATATAACTTCCAGCACAAACTGAACCATGTTCTTTTCTGATACTGAAACCTACAGTTTACTCATTATAAAACCTATAACGCTAACACGGAGAATCGCAAAGATAATTTTGTCACAGATCCTTATATTTAGATAAAAGAATAAATAAAATACGCACAATACACAATAATTAGCACAGTAAATAGCTTTGGCATACAATGCATTCCATTCCCATGGGGGTCTTCACTCCCTCTCTCATCATCATTAGTTCTACACATAATGTTGATTACACAAAGAAATCACATAACAGTGTGATGAAATACAGCGTATTTAATCACACGAAAGCTTTTGTTGCAATAGGACTATGTATTACTGTGAACCGAAGGTATGGTTTATCTAAATATTCATTTGAACATTTGAAATATTCATGGCCATGAAAGCTTAAGCATAAGCACTTTGACAGGAGTGTAAACAAATGTAGTGTGATGGCCTAATGCTGAACACCATATGTCTCTACCCTCCCACTCAAAACGCACTGCACTTGACTTCTATGGGTCAAAGAACACTCATTAAAAACTCTCTGTGGTCAAAGGGGGAATGGCCAGTAGAAATTGCACCATTACCCATCTCGCTTGGGTAGTGTCAGTCCACACCAACAGAATCACAGGAGTCATTCGCTAATATTTCTACATTGTGTTGCGAATATAAAACTGTGGCAGTGGGAACTTAAGAAAGACACTTCACTTCAGATTTCCGTTGACATATTAGGGAATAACTGCTCATCAATAATTATCAGCATATATATTCCTGTGAATAGATTCCAAGATCGATTTCATAAAAATAAAATGAAGCACCGCTTCACAGATTGAAGGTTACGTCAAACCTTTTACTAAAGATCTGTCTCCACTGGTAAAGTAAAGTAAAGATCCAGCCCAAATTGTTGTAAAGTACTTCTAAAGTATTACATTTTGCATTCAAACTGAATGGAAATTATTCATTTAAATTCATGCAGTAAGAATACCTACAGGAGGTGAATATGAGTACTGCCACTAGCTGAAAGGTGATCATGCCTCAAAGGCTTTATTTCAACAAGGCAAACACTATGGCTGATCGCAATGCTGTAGAACAGCATAGCCACTTCCAGATAATGGCAGAATTCCACTTTACTGCTTCCACAGTTGCAAAAGTTGCTGGGCTGCAATTGCATTGTCCTTATCCGCTATGAGAGACACAGAGACGGTTCTTAGGAAACTGATGAGCTCTATTTGATTTGACAGGATGTGGCAGGAGTGCTTCACACAAAGGAGAAGTCCAGACTGAGGATGTTTACAGTGTTGACTGCAATGCCTGTGTGCTTCAAGTGTGAAAGACAGTGCAGTGCAGCAAGATATTAATTATGAGTGGTCCGGTTCATTACTAATATTTATTTTACTCTCGCCTCTCCATCCTACACACAGGTAGTAATAGTCAAAATAAATAAAGTAAAGGGGAAAAAAATAAGTTGAGCACCACAACTTGTCATATAGCTGAAAAAGGAACATTTGTATTCTACAATAGATTCTTATTCTCCATATTTTCTTCAATTCAAAATTTTGGGAATACAGTAAAATATTACCAGAGTACTAAATAAAATTATCAATAAGCTAGTGTTTTGGCCATTTTGTTCCTGATATTACAGTATATAGGGCTGCATACACTGCAACAGCTCTCCTAGGACATACTTCCATGGAATTTACAAAGAGAACTGTTTCAAAAGTTGGATAGAGGATAACATATTAGGTCATTATTAACTTTTAACTGATGATGCACATATGCACCCAGTAAAATGAACATCATAATTAAACTGTATAATTCTAATAAAGCATTGCTTTTCCACAGCCAGCACAAAATGAACAAATCAAAGAAATACATCAGCCTTATACGAGCCAATATTGTCCTTTTTATAAGCTCTACAAATGCGAGAAAGCATTTCTTACAAAAACGAAATTCCTTAGCTGAAAAGCTGCAGCATCACTTGAGTATTTAATACAAGGCATTTACCATTCTGAAAACAATAAACAGAATGGACTGAATGCTTTTACAGAAAATAGAAAATTATATTATTTGAAAGGAGGACAAATGATATCACATAAAACTATGCAACAAAATCTGATTATTTCTGTAGAAGCTAAACCTATTGATTATGAGGCACTAAGCTAAAAAGCTTTTCTTTGAAAAACACTACCCTTCTCCAAAACATCCTTAGGAAGGTTCCTCACCTTGATGCCACCCCAGGACTGACTGGACAGGAAGTCAACAGGTGAGGACAGGCCAGGCTGAGCAGGGTACCTCAGAAGGAAATCCAGTTCTGTTGGGTTGATCTCTTTATTCATCAGCAAAATCTGAGTTTTATCCAGAAACAAAAATGGCTTTAACAACACCTACATCTTCCAACATATCATATCATATTCATATCAACATATCATACTCCAGATCTTTCAAAGAGGAAAGGCGACACCCTGAAACAACACCAGGCGTAAAGACGGTGTGTGTTACCTGGAAGGCGAGCTGGGCGGTGTACGTGAGTTTATCGCACTCAAAGAGGCCGCGCGTTGTGTACTGGAAGACAGACGACGTGATGTTGTCGATGAGATTGGAGACCCGCTGCTTGAGGGTTTCATCAGGAGGTGCCTTCAGCACAGCGCTCTGGAAGACCACGCTAAAGGCCTGTGAACACACAACACTGAGTGCTCACTGGCCTTTCAAACACACAGCCTTTTATCCTTCAGAGAGCTGTTCATTGGCAAACTGTGCAGTCATAATGATTACTCTGTTTTGTTATATATATTGCTCTCCTCAATTTAATATAATAAGTCATTTAAAATGTGAAAATGTAAATGTATCCAATGTATCCAAATATAAAATTAGTATCCATTAAATCAGTAATGCTGTAGGAAGATAGGGTGACAGTTAATGGTCTTGCATTTACACACATCAAAATTATACAGTATTTGTATATGATAATGAATCTGTCATACACATGTGTATTCAGACTGCCTTTATATATGTTGTATAATAATATATGATTTTAAAAGGGTTTTATCCAGCATTGAATTGACGGAAGCTGTTGATATATTCATCTAATTGGTCTTGGCTGAGTTCTCAGCTCTATATCCCCACACAGCCTTACAGAATATATTGATATGTGCAAAGTGCCATTCTCCAGAACACAAGAGTGCTCTGGTCTTATATTGGATACTATACATCACAGGTGTGGATCCCAAAGTGTTCTCTCATGAGAGCAGATGACAAGATAAAATATGTTAACAAGAACATTACTTCATTTGGAAACAGCAAATACATAAACCAATGCATAAACAAGCCAGGCATGCTCCAAACAGAATAGATAGCCAGAGAGGGGAAAGAAAACAAAGTAACCCGGATTTAATATATGACTATCTGCGAAGATTCATTAGACAGAGTACCTTCAAAGAGAACTGATACATAGGGTGGATTTTATTGAGGTCGTTCATTATGAAGTAGAGTAGGGATGCCCTGGCTGCAGCAAGCCGGTAATGCTCCCTGGCTTCATTGATTTTGGCTTCAGTCACCTTGGCTTCTTTTACCTACAACACAACCAGTGCAAGAGAGGGAGCTCACACAGCAAATTAACCACCATTACCATAATCATTAATATGTCTGCATTTGGATCGGGGGTTAGGGGATCATAGCAATTAATGGCCACTCAGGTTACACAATCCCAGTTAATATAACGATGCATGCAGAATACATTTCTGGGGACCACTTTCAGAAGAATGTAGACTCTAAAAGGAAACTCTAAAAGGAGTGTGGCACTCATCATGGACTCAATGTCACATGTTGTACAGAGCTCGACACTGAGGTGGCAAAAAGTTTCACTTGTGCAGATGCGGCTGTCGGAAGGGCAGACATATTCTGAAGTTCCACAAAGTTGGTTCTGTCATGTGTGTTTAGTTCTTGCACTGGGTTGGGTGAAAGGGGGTTGGTTCATTTGAAGTGTGCATACAGGTGCGAACACACAGCAACAGAAGCATCTTAACAAATGCAATTAGCCTTAAGATTCCTCCACCAGAACCCACAGAGACAACCATGAGCAATGTTACATTACCAAGGCATCCACACACAGAATATGTAGTAGTGCTATCCACAAATACAGTAGATACTACAATACCATGCTGCAATCTATCATGATATATTTATTCTATAAATGTTTTTTTGTGTTATGTTCACAGCTAGGTACATTTTAAAATGCACATCGTCAGCTAAGTAATTTCCCGCCCCTCACAGATCAATAACATCAATTAAGTCTTGTGGGTCACACATGAATAACAAGTAAGAGCTGGAGAGCAGAGCCTGCGCTTCATAAACAAATAACAAACAAGGGTATTAGAAGCAGCTTCTTTAAGGAAATGCAGAATGGTGCCTGACTGGCCCGGGCCGTCACACCTTTGCCACACCATCGTGTTTTGTTCCGCACCAGTGCTTGTTTTAGCACTTTCATCCTCAAAACAAAGTACCTTAAGTTAAGATAATATGGACAGTGTCTCCACTTCTGAGAAAATGCATGTGCGCTGACCTAAAAAAAAAAAACCTATCGAAATTTAAGTTTAAGTAAGTTGTAAAAGTGTAAAAAGCAGCTACTTTTTATTGCATGTCTAGATGGTCAATTACAGGTCATCTTCTCGGTATCACAGAGATAATACGAGCACCACAGTTTCTACATTCTTTTAAACAAAACCAAACTAAAAACAAGCATACTAATTTAGTTTTTTCACCATATCTAAATGGAATGGGTGAGTGTTCAAATAAATCAGGAAAAAAGCATTGTTGTATTGCAACATTGTATATCTAGTTTAACAACTTCTTAGGCTTCCACAGGCATATTTAATATGCCTGACTACATGCTAAATCTGTCAATTACAAAAGCCTTTCAAGTGCACAGAGGTCCCATGGACTAGGAGGCTGCCGTCTTGTCCTCAGATTTTATTTATCAAAAACTGTGATGTGCTGAAAAAAATGTCACTATTGAGGCAGAGAGCCTTAAGCCTGGACCCTTCAGAGGAAAAGAACTGGGAGTTCTCATAAGGATAAAAGAATAAACATCTATGTTCTCATTTGATTTCCTCAAAACAACAAACAGCACGGCGCCACCCAGATTGTTCAAACAGCACAACATGTTCTTACAACTAAGCCATTAATCATCAACACCCAAGCATGACATGAAAGTCACAACACTTTTCTGCATAAGACCTTTTCCTTTATAGGAGACCAATGCCTTATATTTTTCCATAAATGAGCACATTAAAAATGTCAAAAAGTAGGTTTACCTCAGACAGCTTTAAAATAATTAGTTCTTTGACTCACTAGCCAGATGTTTTGTGGTATTACATTTACTGTGAAAGTGATGCAGAGTAGCTCAGGTGATCTGTTCAGTTTTGACTGACATTGAATTTATGTGCCCATACACACACACACACACACACACACACACACACACACACACACACACACACATACATACACCCTCAGAAGCTGGAACTTCTTTTCAATTTTGCCAACAGCAGGAGTTGTGACAACCTTAAAATACCTGTTTGTTTCTGTTATTGTTATGAGACAGTGTGTGCTCCAACAACTGCTGTGTCTTCAGATTTTAAAAGTTTTTTATACCAGCTTGCAATGTCCACATTAATCTTGTTTTGAACTCACAATGAGTTTACAGCAGAAATCGGAAATCGGAAATTGCAAATTCTATCATGGCCACTTTACCTTCTCCTCAATTTCTGCAGCAGTTCGTTTCGTTGTCTCTAGGTTTTCCACAAGCTCTGTGTCCCCAAGGAAGTTTCCAGAGGCAGAAGACAGGCGGGATAGGAGGTTGTCCTCCAAAGTTTTCAGGGTAATCTTGAAGCCATTCTGCTGCTTTGTGAGGCTAGACTAGATAAGATTCATAAAGAGGAAATTACATTTCTGTATGCAGTACAACAGCACAAAAGAAACAAAGGCATTCATGCCTAATCAGTGATGGTGGTCAAATGGCAGATATCAAGTCTAGTTCAAGTTTTGAACTTTGCTTTGCCTTTAAAGTCATACAAAAGAACATTTGGAAAGTCTGCATTCACTATAATAACTGTGAAATATTTGAATCTGTCCACATTAAAATACTGCTGAATTTCCAATTTTATAGTGTATGTAAATATGCCTTCAAAAAGTGACTTGCAGAACAGAGAATTTTAAGAAACAGAATAAATAATTTGTACATATGCATATAACATATTTCAGGGCAATGGTAGAAGATATATCAATATATATATATATATATATATATATATATATTTAGGCTGTATCAAGGAAAGTGCTGGTTCAGTATGAAGTGCTTCATGAGGACATTATAACACCCTTGATTTATCATAATGAGTTAATTCATTAAAATAAAAAAAAAGATTAGGCTGTGGATTGATTCCGTGAAATACAATTTGCCGTCAGCCTTGATCGCAACCTTTCATAGTGGACGAAAGGACGAGTGGAGGACATGAGAACGGAACCGTGATCGATATGTTTCTGATAGCTGAAGACATGAGGGGAGCCCTGTCTGAGTGAATTAACCCAGTCACGAGTGGCAGAGGGAATCAAACCCCAGCCAAGCTCCGTGAGTCATCTGCTGTCTTTCATATCAACCGACTAAACCATGCAAGCTCAAGAAACAATGTGTGGAACGTACTCAGGCCCGCTGGCCATCCTGATCGATGTGTTTGTTTCCGTTAAATAGTTCTGTTTACTGTTTGGGGGTTTCTTTCAAAACATTTTCACTTTCTCACAGAATCAGATAAGGTGGATCAGATCTGGGTATGTCAGGCTAATATGGCTCTCTCCCCGACCAAATAAATATTTTCTTTTATTTTACTGGAAATACAATACATTGTCACAGAAATTCCTCAATAGAACAACGTGCTGAACAATATTTTATATATTTATATTTAATGACATCCCTAGTAATAAGTACCGGTTAGAAGTCAACAAGTCTGCACATTCGGAAAGTTAAAATAGCTACTAAAATGCATATATGGTATTTAAACCGACTGCGACTCAGTCGATTTTATTATTATTCAAATGAAGCCTGAATCACTTGCTTACTGAAGTTTGCATTTAATATATGATTGATTACATGCAATTTATCCACGGTTGTCTGGCCTGGGATTTAGCAATTTGTAAATGAGGTAAACATTTCTAGGCTCTGATGAGACTACTAATATAGCGAGGCAAAATAATAAACAGTCGGCTGGACACCAAATGTCCCAAAAAGTTTGATTAGCAACAGAGTGCATTATTAAAAAGGCCGCAGTGTCACTGCTGGCTGTGTTCTTCCAGCAGCTATGCAGACAGCTTATGAAAAAAAGATGCAGGGGAATTTCAGTGCTCACCGAGCTGGCACGACCTTGACCTTGCATACAGTACCGAAGCAAAGGAGGAGAAGCAAACCATAAAATCCTACATTTTAATGAGTCAGTTATTAACGATTAGGTCTCTGCTGGCATATTGTACATCTAATTACCCTGCCCAGAAAACAAATAATTAACCAGTCAGCACAAAACCTAATTGGGATCAGAATGAGATAACATGTCTATCATTGCAGGCAGGGAAAATTATTATTAAAGCAGAGAGGTCTGGCCTCTTTATTTCATTTTGAAAGCGGGGCGTGCTGTCTTATTAAAATGAGACAAATTTGGGGGGAAAAGTGGGGGGGAAAGGCCGTTCCACTGCTGGGGAAGATGGAGTCATTTCAAATGGACAGATGTCTCCTTTACAGTCCAAATTCTCCACATTATTCAATATGCAGCACGCCATGTACAGAACAAGGAGGGAGTGGGGTATGCTAAATGCGTCACATGTTTATAGCCGTTTCTAATGCCATTTAAAGCAAATAGCTTGATTATATAAAATGAAAATTAAAAGTGTAATTCACGTTTATAGCAGACACATTTCACACTCTTTGCAATGCCTTTTCCTGTACCTTTGGAAAGCTAATTAGCACAATAACACAAATAAACGTAGCATATTCTCATACAAACGTACTGAGATGCTAATTAAACAAGCTTAATTTTTCTGCAGAATTTTGCTGAGGGGACAGACTATTTAAAAAGGCTCCACACTCATAAGGTATTACAAATGCTGATCTGTGCTCAGATGAAAGCGGTGTGCTGGCTTGATTTAACTGCAGCCCAGATAAAAAATACAAAGAGAAAGGGAAAATAATTGAAAATGTAAATAGATTCATTGTTATATCTCGCTGACCTGCTACACAGTTTTCAAATTATCGGAATCTAAATCTTTAAAGTGTTGCCGTCAGCAATCTTTCTCCCTGTGAAGCTGCTCTTCTGATTCTCTAGACTGCAAAGAGGAGGGGAAAATGAGGATCCTAGCAGTCGCCTGGACCAGTGAGGAATATATTTCATAAGCTCCGAGGCCTTCGTGAGCATGTAGCCTCATTAGCAACGGATCTTTGATAAAGTAGTTTACATTTACTTCATTATTTTCACTTGACACGTATCTCCTACAGCCTCCATCACAACTCGGAGTGCTCATTAATGTAAGCACTGAAAGCAGAAAGTGAAAATGCAAGACTGCTTCTGAGAAACCAGACGAGCATACAGGACGGGCACAGAATAAACTGTGAAGTGAATACACTTAATAGAAGCTACCCAGCCTCATTCTGTGATGACGATGATCAAGCCAGGGGCCACAGGAGTCAGATAAGTGTGTATGGCATGGTACATGTCACACAGGAGTCCTAATTTATACATCGGTATATTTTTACATGTTGCAGTAGTCCTGCTCGTAAAATAAATAATGTGTCCCTTAATTTACAGAGCCGACTCAAGCAGCCAAGCTCAAATTCCATTGTTACTCACTGTAAATCAAATACACTAAAATATTAAACAGCATTTCCCTTATCTCCGCAGACCTCAAAGCTGCCAGAGAATTGTTTCATGTCAAATGACTGAGCCATGTCTCCGGAACCCCGTATGATGCGAATAGACAGACGAGGTTTGATCTAGAAATACACTGAAAAATAACAACTATAATTCCGAACGTAATGATGCATAATAAGGAAAAATGTAACCAAAATATGAGGTTCCATTTATTTTTTGGGACCAGTGCACACTGTACCTCAGCCTCAAGGGTGGCACATTCAGATAAGACAAAATAAACTTAGTTACAGTTGTATTGTAAGCACTGAATATTGGTGTAATTATGTAAAGGTTATGCAATATTTTACATTTACATTTACATTTTAGTCATTTGGCAGACGCTTTTAATCAAAGCGACTTACAAGTGCATAGGTTCTACCATAAGTTAAAGCATCACATCCAGAAACTAGCAAAATACACATGAAATGCTGTTCTAAACATAGTTGTCATCATAAGTGCATTTTATTTTTTTTTCTGGGGGGGGTTAGACAAGGATAGGGATATCAGAAAGGAGGGGCAGGGGAAATCAGGAGGGAGGAGTAAGGTAGAGTTTGAAAAGGTGGGTTTTGAGTCTGCGTCGAAATAGGGGGAGGGATTCTGCTGTTCTGACAGTGGTAGGCAAGTCATTCCACCACTGAGGAACCAGAACGGAAAACAGGCGTGAACGTGCAGCTCGACCGCCAGGTGCACGTAGAGAGAGAACCGTAAGGCGACCAGAGCTGGCAGACCGGAGTGGTCTAGCTGGGGAGTAGGGAGTGATCAGGGATTGTATGTAAGGTGGGGCAGTCCCCTTAGCAGCCTGAAATGCCAACACTAGGGCCTTGAAATGGATGCATGCGGCAATAGGAAGCCAGTGGAGGCCAATGATATTTCATTTGCAGTAAATAAGGCATTCAGACAGTCTACTATGCAAGATTTGAAGATATGCTTTGCTTCAATTTAGATTACCTTAAAAAAGTAGAGAAGAATGACCACTACAAGTACATTGAGCTACGGAAAAGCACTGAGTGGGATTTAGCAAGCTAGAAATATGTTACTCAAAAATACAGACTTAGCATGGAAAGGCAGGTATATTTACCACTGTTTGAAACAATCAGATGTTAACCACATAGGTAATCATGGTCTACAAAAAGAAAATACATTTAAAGTAACTCCAAACCAGCATGCAGATAAAAGTTATGTACACACACACAGTGAACTCCATATCATTTGGGACAGAGATATATTTTTTCTTGATTTGGCTCTATACTCAAATTTGTAATCAAATAATTTCCCTGCAGTTAAAGTGCAGCTTTTATTAAGGGGTATTTTTATACACTTTGGTTTCACTATGTGGAAATATAGCACTTTTCATTCAGTCCCCCCATTTCAGGGCACCAAAATGTTTGTGACAAATGAGTTCACTGGTGCATCTTATTACTCACATGCATTCAATTGCTTCCTTAGTAAGAGAGTGTAAGATAGTATAAGAGAGTTTTCAGCATTTTGCCTCAATTCTAGGCTTTTAATTGCATTAGCAGTCTGTAATTGGCATTCGTAAGCATAAGAACCAGAGTTCTGCCAATAAAAGTCCAGAAATCCATTATGAGGCTGAGAAGTAAAATAAAAGCCAGAGACATAAGTGAAACCTTCGGTTACCAAAATTAACTGTTTGGCACATCATTAAGAAGAAAGAGCACCGGTGAGCTTAGTCATGTCTGAGTCTGCTGAAGCTCTGCCAGTGGCTGCCATCCGCAGAAGACTTCAAGAACAAAACTACAGAGGCTACACTGCAAGATGCAAATGACTAGTTTGCTGTGAAAACACGACGACCAGGATACAGCTTGCTAAGAAGTACCTAAAGGAGCATCTGTACCTGAGATACTGAAACCACTCTGACTGGCACCAACAATCATTCCACGGTCAAAATCACTTAGATGACATTCTGACATTTGGTCTGAAAAACAGCTGGACCTCTTGACCACGTCTACATGCTTTAATGCATTCAGTTGCTGCCACATGATTGGCTGATTAAATATTTGCAATAACAAGTTGGTGTATAGGTCTACCTAATAATGTGCTCACTGAGTGTATATACAACCTGATAGCATCATTGAGCAAGCTACTGCTGAGTCGCTACAAGTGTATTCTCATGCAATAGACCATGAAGCTACAAATATCCAATACCTGCCCAAAGCTGGCAGAATATCTCCCTAAATATCCAAAATATCCTTCATTACACACAAAACTGGACAAATCAATAACATATACAACAACTAAAATAATATCACAAAATTAAAAGAAAGTGAACTACCCCTTTAACACTTGTGTAGTCTTCATATTATGTATGTACCCTGTGACTACAGGGTGAAAAATACATCACTATATTTCATCTATAAACAACCTGTCACTCATCAATGTCAGTGAAAAACTGTTGTCCTACTTCACAGTCCAGAGCGACTGCATTGCTTCAGTCCACACCACTCTTATGACAAAACACACATCGTAACTGATGTTTTTGCTGTTGTGTGGTGACCATGAATTCTGATTTCATAACTGGAGGTTTACAAAAAGACTAACAAGACATCCATCCATCCATCCATTATCTGAACCTGCTTATCCTGATCAGGGTCGCAGGGGGGCTGGAGCCTATCCCAGCATACATTGGGCGAAAGGCAGGAATACACCCTGGACAGGTCGCCAGTCTATCTCAGGGCCATGCAGACACGGGGAGAACATGCAATGCAATGTTTCACTTATTCTAATGGTAGGGTCACTCCAGAGTAAGTCATCAATTCGTTTTAGGCTGAAATTTCACGATTGCTGAAATCAGAGCTAAAACAGACTAAAAGTCTTTGATTTAGTCTCATCCAATATTTCTGTGGTTTTCCAGTCAGGAGAATGTGTGCCTCAGAAGTCACCAGGTCGATGCCGAGGTAGATACATTGACTGCACCTCATTCTCTTTCAGGAAGAGAGCAGTTTATACAGTGCCAGAAAGCCTACACACAGTAAGAGCCTACACTGTACTTGCCTTGAGCTCCTCCAAGTCTGGTCTTTCCATGTTAACGACAGCAGCCAGGAGCTGATCCTCCAGGCCGTCCCGGGTCACTGTGAAATTAATCAAGGTGCACTGTGCCTGCATCTCGGGCTGGTAGTGAGGATTCGCCAGTTTGGTGTGAAGGATCAGACGGAAATTGGGGCTGTATTCACATTCCTTATCTCCAATTTTAATGTACCTTGAGCAAGCACAAAGCAAGACATTTAGTGTAGTTACAGTACATATCAGGGTACACTATGAAATGTAAAATGTGTGCACACACAAACACAGTTGTAAACACACACACACACACACACATATATATATATATAGCACCCTTACTTACCTCCCCTTTTTGATAGTTTCTCGACCGAGTAAGGGTCCCAGCACTGGATCAACCATCTCTTCCAAATTTTCAATCAAAACTGCGTCACCAGCAGACAATGCTCTCTCCACAGAATCCAGATATCTGCAAGAAAATGAGTGTGAAATTCAAAAGGACCAAACAGTCAACTCTGAACCCAGGTTATACTTCACAATGTTGAAATGTACTACCCTATAATGAATAGCCATTTACCCTCTCTGACCAATCCGGATGACCCTGAGGTTCTCTCCATACTTGTTCTTGATCCATTTGATGCCCTGGAGCTGGGGGTCGACCATGAGTGGCCAGCGCTCACAGCTGGTGAGGATGGTGGCGTTCTCCGTGGACATCCTATCTGCGGGCAGCCCCTCGTTCTGCCAAGCCGCTATGTCAGCATCGTCCATTAGCATCGTCAACGGGTCCAATTCTGGAGTGACCGGAATCGAAACCTTGGACAAAATGTGAAACATGAAACCGTGCCAGACATAGTGCTATAATGAATACTAATGCCAATTTCTATACTATTTTAAAAACTACTTAAAATTCGATTTAAAATGTATTTAAATGTATGATAGAAATCACACACAGAAGATATTTTTGCGAAATATTTTTTTTTGAAGATGATCTTCTTGACATTTTCATTTTCCAGAGGCCTAATTATATTTTCATAATGCCATGCCTTACTCTTGCAGGAAATACAACAATAGATAACAAACGATCAGGCTTTAATCACTGGAAATGAAAGCTAAATTAAAACCTATTCAACTGTAAACTGTGAAGAATGAAGAAGCACAAAGAAGAATGCATGAAGCATGCATTTAGTTTCCTCTGCAATATACAAGCTGTATTTTACAGAGAAGACTGACTATATATTTTTACAAATCTAACACATTATGGGAACTATCGGCATTACACAGGAACTATAAAAATTGTTAGGAATATACAGCAAGAACAAAATATGTTCTTTCTGCTAACCTTGAGCTGGCTTAGATAAGGCCTCCAGGTTTTGTCCATCAGCTCAACGCGATAGCGTTTGGTGAAGTAGCCCAGGTAAGACACAAAGGCTGTGATCAATAGTACGTCCCCACACAGTGTACTCTCCTGAATCTTGAAATTTCGGACTGCTTCAGCCCAGCGAACATTCTCTGATGCAAGCCCCCCCACCTGGCAGAAAGAAAATATCAATTATAAAAAGAGATTTCCTCTGGCTTTTCAACAAACACAACATTCCAAGAGATGTGCATCTCCACCATTTGGTAGTCGGCACACTGTTGGGAGGAACTAATGCTGTGGTAATCCAGGAAACCCTGATTTAAAGGATTCACCTTTATTTTATGTGGGCAGGGCAAACCAAATTGTGTATATCCATGCACTGTGACCCCCTGAGCACTATGATACAGTATGTATAATGCCAATCATTAGTACAATCTTTTTTGTTACCAAATGTGCAGGTTTTTTAGCATTGGTATTTGCTGGGCAACCTTATTTGCATGGGCCTGTCAAATTTGCATCAGATGTTTTAATTAGGAAATAATACAGTTGCAGTCTCTACAGATATCTATTTGAAAGATGACAAGCTTATTTGGAATTTGCTCATTGTCCAGGTGACTATCAGGGGTTCCTGCCAGTGAGGCTCACCAGACGGTTGGCAAGAGAGATGGTGAGTGCAGTGGATTCAGCCTCCTGCTGGCATTTGAGTTTGTCAGCCGTGGCTTTCTCAAACTTCGCTGTCAGCTTCGCCAAGTTCTCATTAAGGTGCTGTCAGACATAACAGAGGGGTAGGGCCATTAGGAGAAGCACACAAAGGCAAAAACTTTCAAATGTTATAGATGCTCATTACAAGAGAGAAATCAAGGTGTATTGCAAGAGGGTATTTCTATGGCTGATTTCCCATACTGAGGAATGTAAATGATCAGTCTCTGATGTTGCAGTCTTTGGAATATGTTATTAATTACCATATGGGAGAACACAATTAATTGGTGGTGGATTTTAGATTAATTAAAATCACTGGGGAAGAAAGACTTGTTCCGTGAAGTTCAAACCCAGCTCTTCAAAAAAAAAAAAAACATTACCCGGGGTGATATAAATGGTATTCATGTTTCAGAACTTTTAGAAATATGTTTAAGGAAAATAAAAAAAACAAATCTGTGGCATCTCATTTTAATTGAATTTGAATAGTATTCTTTTTACACAGAGCAATAGCAGCATTGGTGCCATTTTACTCATGGTGATTTTAGTATGCATGGTATTTTACTCACATTGATTTTAGCCTTGATAGTAGCCAGCTTGTCCTGGGCAGCAGCCAGTTCTGCATTGGCTTTGCTGAGGGCCTGTCTCTTGGGCTCCACTTCACAGTACACCTCATAAAACCTTACAATGTTGATAACCCAAGAGCAGAGACCTGCAGCTGCAAAGGACTTGGAGGCCACAAGCTCCTGACGAAACTCTGGATCCTGCAGGTACGGCTGAATGGCTTTCAAGCAGTTTTCATGGATGTTCTCTTTTTTAAAGTTGACCAAGGCGTCCAGGAAGCCGTCAACCTTGGCCATCATGGCCTTGGCCGCCTTCCAGCTGCGGTCCTTGGGGACCCGGCCCCCGGGGGCCATCAGCACCATGACAGCAGCTGTCACATTGGTGACCGCGGTCACGGGGGAGCCGAACGACTTCAACTCTGTCAAGTTGTTCTGTAGGGATGCGTAAAAGTAAACAACTTAATAGCAACATTTAAAAGCATCAAGAGGATTATTAATTAGCTCCTTTTGAAAGGAGGGCTTTAATAGAGGTGTCAGTTGCTTGGTGCTTTTGAAAGCTGCTGCAGTACTCCATCAGACTCAGAGCTGTGAAAACCCCCTGGTGGTTTCATTAGTCTGTGAGGGCCTTCTGAGTTTGATGGTGGGAAAATGCCTTCCTCTATGTGAAAATCCTAACACTTGGGGAAATTGTAAATCATAATTGAACAGAAAACATCAGGGACAGAGTGATTTTATTCCTTACTCATTGTTACATAAAAAGTTTTTTGAACACCTTGATAAACTAAAACAATAAATTATTTTCTACTCATTAAAACATGTGTGGTGAAAATGATTCTTCGTCCAAATATACAGATGAAGAGAAAAAACAGGATAGCCCTGTGTTGCAGTACTAATGTATAGTATTTGAAATGGTCTTCAGATCTCCCCAAACCATGTTGCGTATTTGAATTGAAAATAATTCCTTAATACAGAATATCATAATTGTTATCGGGTTATTATTACCAGAACATTCAGGAAGTAGAATAAGCAAGCTGCAGACTAACATGCTACCAATGCACAAATGGAACACTTTAAGCTAGGTATACATCTGATACTGATACAAAAGTGTTTATAATTATCACATGTATGTCTCACAAGCCAGAAAACTCACATTAAGCTATGCATCAGTAGATTTAGACTGAGGCTGAGATGTTCTTTTAAGCCCTGGAAATAGATATGACCAGCACAATACAGCCTGCTATGCTATGCTGGCTGACATTGGTGGCTGTTTCTGAAGGAAAATGATTGAAAGCAGCTCAAGACCAGTAATCAGTTTGAGGGAAAGTTTTCTGCATCCTATATTCTCAGTCCAGCAGCCATCACTGCTGGCAGATATGACATACTGCTTGACAAAGGCTCCCAGCTTGTTACCTTGTTCAAAGTGTTGAGAGCCTCCTGTGCAGCAATAAGGGCTGGCTCCGCTTTGGCCAGGTCCTCCTCACAATCCCGCTGCTGCTTGCTCACCACCACAGCGATCTGTGCCACCTTCTGCTCCTCCTCATCGGCCACCGCTTTCTCCTTGCTCACCTTCTCCGTCTCCACCCCCACCACCTGGATCAGCTTGTCTGCATCCTCATTCTTCTGCTTCAACTCCACTTCCTGGGCAGCAAGCTTGGCCTTAAGGTCATCCACCTGCCAGTGTAGAAGGTAGGGGAAGACTGAGTTAGGAGGGAGATAACCCTAAACCAGGGGATACATCTGTACATAGTTATATCACAACTTTCCAAAAATGCTGCCCGTATATCAAAATATAATGGAAGCCTATGGTAAATAATGTCACTGATATTGACAGATTGTGTTATGCATTTCTAATTGAATTATTCTAGTCTCTTAGTTGAATGTTTTGGTAATGCTGTTTGTTTTGTAGAGCTAGTTTTGTTTACACTTTAAAAAGCAATCAACAAGTGAAGTATATACACTAATGAATTTGCCATTATCTTCTAATTGCATCTCTCATGTCTTTTAGAGTGACAGCACAACTGTTTTTGTTTTGACTGTTATCTAATCTCAGTGATGTGGCTTTTCTTCTAAAAGTCACAATGGATTTTTAATTGAAAAATATCTCCTCAGAAAACAAGAACAAAAATAATTTTGTGGTTAAATATGACTAATGAGAACCGCTAGTAGTATTCATGAATAGAGCAGCCTTTCTGACTGACAGAGCTTGGGAATTTTATCGGTCCATTGTTGATATCTGCTTTATGCATAAAAGTTCCTCAGTGAATATGCCTGAACACGCTGAACAAATGCCCCAAAACTTGCTAAAGCAACCAAGGAGTTTATTCAGGGCCAAAAAGTGGTGTTAAAGTTTAAAGTGATGTTGAAAAACAAGAACACATTTTCACTGATATCACACTAATAAAGCATGCCTCTCATTTAATAAACATACGTACAGTTAAATTAAATACATGGTTGAATTAACATATCAGTTAACTTGTAAGAATATAAATTATTACTCACATGTGTATGTAAAAACTAAGAACTAAGTCAAAAATATGGAGTGAACCCAGTACCCTGTCTGCAAGAAGTACATATGTCATTGTGTTTCATCTTAGTCAAGTGAGACACCAGGACACTTCCCTTTATGATGGTTATGCGTGATGGAAACACCTGCCGGATACATTTCCTCCTGCATCTGAGTGCGGTGTCTGACTGTGACTTAGAATAGTGTTCTTTCGTTGAAGATGACAGTTCTGACTGAAAATCTATTACCTTACTCCTGCGCCTATCAATTTTATCTGTGAACATAAAACACTTTCCTGAAGTGGGAAACCTATGTAAGTTTCTCCCTGGGTTATTGACTCACATTGATCATGATATAAAATGTCTTTTGTTTGTTTTTTTAAAGGCATTTTAATCACTTTTAACTATGTACAGTACACATTCTGTGTTACAAGTTCGGGTACAAACAGTTTCTACTGTTTTGGAATTTTCATCTGCTATACACTTGCATAAAGTAAAAAGTGTTTGGATCTGCCCAGCTGTTATCACAACAGAGATGTCCATGGGGAGTAAAATTGAATTTACTTTCGTATATTAATATCAGAGAAGGAAATTTGTCAAACCCATTAAGGTCTAAAAAGCACAGAGTAAGTGCTTCTGCATTAATATGCCTCAGGGGTGACACATCTCTACACTGACTAGTGCAGCTTTAATTTGTGTAGCAGGCAACAAGAGAATCAGTAAATAAAGACATTCTGCCATAACAAACATATATCTTTGGGGCTTTGGTTGCAGCCCACTCTTAACCCATTAAAACTACCGACAATGATTCACAATGCACAGAAGAGAATGTACTACATGCCTCAGGAATACTAATCTGATAACTTCAATATATAGCTTTCACATTATGCCATACAGTATATTATGTAGCAAAGCTTTTGGTCCTGGACAATCAGTTTAATGTGTCCTCCCAATTCCCATCATGATTGTATGTATGTATGTATAGCTTCATAATCCCATATAATCGGTGACTACTTTTAACACATCCATGCATTGACTTCCTTTGATCCACAAAGAACTAAAATACAGATTAAAAACTTTTTGAACTACATAATCTGTTTTACAAAGTTGCATTTCTTGATCTCTTGAGACACTGCAAATATGCAATATTCTACTGCCAGTTCCCACAGGCAGGTCCCACTCATTTACCTAATGGATAAAACCTCCAGGCAGCCTTTGAGGGCCCGGTCCACATGTTTCTGTATCTGATTTGTAGTGGTTAAGCAAAACAAGCAAATGTTTTTATTTCTTACCTTTCACCATAATTGCAGTGATCACATGCATTTATAGGCCCATATGCTGAATTTTCAAATGCATATGTGCTTTGAAACCTCTTAAGCAATCAGGTTACCCACTGACAAAACAGAGCTGACACAGGTCTACAATCTGGACTTATTATGGAGATTTACGGGGAGATAACCACCCTAAACAATGTGCTCTGAGACACAGAAATGTTGCTGACGTCAGTGACCAAACTCTTAGGAGGCTGCTTTGTAAAAGATGTACTGAGCTGTTGTGCAACAAATGCAATGCACTTGAGAGCAGCTTGTAAGCAGGATCCACTGTTATACACCCATATATCTTCCAGCTGAGACCACAATTGTAACAACCAGGGGGAAAACACAGAGCGATACTGAGATATGAAATATGTGAAAAGGCAGATCAATAACTCCACTGTCAGGGGGGAAGAATCAGCACACATTCTTTGTGGAATCAATGTATTGAACTACTTAGGGAAACACAGGCAAAATGTGAACAGGGGAAAAGATAAAGCAAAAATTCTGAGACTCTAACTGACCGCATTGGGAAGTGATCTAAATGCCATGATTGACTTTAAAGCAAATCATATGGGAGGTGAATGACACTGACAGAAACACAGGGTAGTGATAATAATAATAATAATAATAATAATAATAATAATATCTAGGGTTTTGCCGATCATATAATTTTTTATGTTTTATAACATAAAACTAGCTAGCTACAGCTAACGATCTTGGCATTTCACAGTGCTTCTAATTCAGTTTATACAGGTAGCAGTTGAAATTGTACTTCCCTCTAGGGTCTTTCAGCGAACTTATCCCTGGTTATGGGTATGCACTTTGTTGTACGTCGCTCTGGATAAGAGCGTCTGCCAAATGCCAATAATGTAAAAAAAAAATATACAACAAGCATTAAGATTTGCATCACGCAAAGCTAGTCAGAAAGCACAATGCTAGCTAATGTTATAAGCTAGTCCATTCACCAGGAGACGGGTGTCAGTTAGTCTCCTTTCATCCACTCTCTTCACCTCTAAAAATCTAGCTCGCCCTTGAAGATCCTGTATCCCTTGTTTTCGTCAACCCCAGTTCCACTCAAATCACTCATGGGCCCAAATTTGAAGATACTTGTGACTAGACTGTACACAAGTAACTCCTTCTCAAACAGTGTAAAGCGAGGTCCCTTTCCAGCTCAGCTCACCAGATGAGAAATATTAAACAAGCACCCATAAACATTTAATGTTATGTCAGAGCATAGACTCTTGGGTGGTACGTTCTGAGGTGATTTCTAAGATGCTAGACATGCTAGACTGCTTTATGGGTCTTGTTTTGCACAAATTCAGCAGATCGGTTCATTGTGATTGTATGGATTTCCATCTTCATTAGGTTTAAATCCAAAATGGGCCAAAATTGGGAAATTATGTTGAGTCTGCAGACATCACACATCTCCAGAAACTAGGAAACTTGCATCATCCCATTGCAAATCTTCTTCCATTTGTGCTTTCTTCTGCTCAGTCTTTCACAACCCTCCTGGATCACCCCTTTGAGGGTTTATCACCTCCCCAGGCACATAAAAGTATGCACATTGAGTATGTACAACTATCATACATTTGCAATGTGTCAGTCTGGCATTCTCATTTACATTCACAGACTTGCTTAGGGTATGTTTCGGGCCAAAGGCCTCACTGATGATTGACATCAAATTCAGTCAATCCAGGTTTGAAAAACTCCATAACCTTTTTGTCAGAGGCGAGGAGAGTAGCAGTAGAACAGTAATAAAATCAGGAATTTCACAAATGAGAGGCGACCACTTAGGTTGACATTTCCTAAGTGTTAGGTTTCCAAAAATGTAAACAAGCAGAGGCATTATGCAGCACGGTTTAATGACACACCTGAGCAGAAGTGCTGTTGAGCTTCTCCAGGCCATTCTCCAGTCGTTCCATCTTGCTGGTAAGGTCTTTCCTTTTCAAGGCAAGCAGGTTCTGATATAGTTTGATCTGCTCCAGAAAGGACTTGGGTGTGGTGTAATTGTACCGACGGTCATTGGCCAAGTAGGCTTTTGAGCTGTCATTCACGCTTGTATGAACATAAGCCATGAACTTGCTGATTGAGTCCTTTACCTCTGGCTATATATGTGAAAATAAAAATGAAGAATATATCATTAGTTTGCAATGGTCAAATACTCATCACCCAATTCACAAGTGGCATTTTCCCTTAACTGTTCCACAACTGTTTTCAACTAGATAGCTGTTAAATCAAATTTGGTCTACCATTTGGTTAAGCAGGTTAAGGGTTTTAATAGTATGAATATTACGAATGTATCTTGGGATTCTTAATAAATTAGCAGAGTGATTATAGACAGGTCAACAGTGAGCAATATACAGACCGACAGTTGCCAGTAAACATTAGTAAGGTATACAAACCTCAATGTTCTCCACCTCCTGGAGGAAGCGCAAGCTGACCGATTCAAGGGCCTCCTGGGGCCACTCGTGGAACCAGTCAATGGCCGTGCAATTGACTACAGCTGGGAACTTCCTGCTGCGTACCCTCAGCTTGTTACCCACAGGGGAGAAACAGAGGGCCACCTGCAAGCGAGGAAAAGGAGAAGGAATGAAAATGTGTTTAATGTGTGCTTTAGAAAAGATGGACACCAGGGATTCCTTAGTTTACTATGCATGCTTAAAAACAAGCCAATTTTAACACCAGTGGAGGTCCAACAGCAGCATTTAATAACTGCAATCTGGTGGTAAAAATGTAAAAAAGTATTGTGTCTTGCTTATGGCTTTGCAATATACTGTGTTGCAACCGTGTGTACCATGAATACTGATTTTTTTCCTTAAATAGGATCAGTTGTGTCTTGAAAGCACATGTCATGATTATAACTATGCACATCAGTGTGAGAAACAGGAGGCAGTAGTTCACCACATGATTAAATACAGTATTCATTAATTAATTCCCAGCTGGCAGTCAATCTTTGGTTTGATTTTTTAACTATTATTGAAAGGCTGCTGATTATAAAATAATCAGCAACCAACTGACTGGGTCCTGATGTAAGGAAATTCAATGTACATCTCAGGCACACGTGGGACAGTCTCACCTTGAGCTGCCTGCGCACACGATCAATGAAGAACTTCCAGCAGTTTTCTCGAGTGTCCATCAGTCCGAGGCCTTTGACCTCATTTCTCACACCTCCTATGATATTTTCCACTTCATCATCAGGAAACAAATCTGGGATTTCACCTGCAGTTAAGCATTAAAAGGGCAAGATTAAAGAAAATGTAAATAATAGACAATCAGTTGCCATTGCTTTTATCATGGGTAGTGATTTAAAATGAACCAAAGCTAATTTTACTATTTGCACTTGCTCATAAAAGTTGGGACTGTAAACTAGCATTTTGACCACATATATTGATTTAGTGAAAAAAAAAAACAGATTTGTGCATGGCTCAACTTTCAAAGTTTCCACCATATATTGTTCGGGTTAACATTTAACACCTAACATTTTCACCATGACTACTTCTTCCTACATGTGCTTCACTTTGTTTGGAAGTAAGATTCATGACAATTCTATATTCCTGCAAAACAAATTATCATCAGATTAATTGAAAAGTACAGCACATTACTAATGTTCAAAGGTGAAGGACAAGCTGGCAAGGTTAGCTAGCTTACTGTGGGGTAAGCAATCATGTTTTGAGAAACTTAGCATACAATTTTAATTGAATTTCATACACTAGGGTCCCACTTGGGCAAGCAATCACGTCTTGAGGAACTTACCATACAATTTTGATTGAATTTAATACACAGTAATCATGCTGTTATTATAATATTTTTTTCTTACAATTTTTTGTGTTTTGTAAATATCATAATACCGTGATACCAAAAAACTTTGATATTTTTGGATAAGGTTATCATACCATAAAAATCTCATACCATAAAACCCCTAATTACAACTATAAATCTTTGATGAGGACTTCACAGGTCACATGGTCTGTGTGAAACAATTAATATACACTCAATGAGCACTTTATTATGTATTTATTAGACTTAGACTTTTTTTACTTATTGGTCTTCTGCTGCTGTTGCCTATCCACTTAGAGGTTTGACGCATTGTGTGTTCAGACATTCTCTTCTGCATACCACTGTTGTGATGTGTGGTTATTCGCGTTATTGTCACCTTCCTGTCAGCTTTGACCAGGCTGGCCCTTTTCCTCTGACCTCTCTCATTAACAAGACATTTTTGCCTGCAGAACTGCTGCTCACTGGATGTTTTTTGTTTTTCGCACCATTCTCTGCAAACTCTAGACTCTAGATCAGCAGTTTCTGAGATATTCAAATCACCCTGTCCGGCACCAATATTCATTCCACAGTCAAAGTCACTTATATTTATTCCCCATTCTGACATTTGGTCTGAAAAACAGCTGAACCTCTTGGCTATGTCTGCATGCTTTTATGCATTCAGTTGCTGCCACACGGTTTGCTGATTAAATATTGCATTAACAAGCTGCTGTACAGGTCTACCTCACTGAGTGTATAGCATAATAAAATAAAAATGAAGACAATGGGGTTTATTTAGAAGAGCCACTGTGTGCCAAAATAATAATAATAAAAAAACATGAATGCTCTAATTCATATGATTTGATGTGACGGATTTAGACAAAAAATGTAAGGTACAAAATGAAAGGTGACTGAAAGTAGATGAAAACAGATTGTTAAACACAGGTCACATTATTACTATTCATACGGTGTATCTCTGAAACCTGTTACCTGAAGCCAAGAGATCATTGACAAGAACAAGGAATTTTTCATCTGCAACCTGGGCATCAGTCATCATGAACACAGTTCCAATATTCTTCACCCCAGCTTTGATGTACAGTGCTGCCAAATCATTCTAAAACAAAAACACAGGTATTATGCTCCTTTACTTATAAAACACCACCACTCTGAAACTATCACATAACCTTGTTATTTCATGTACTGGGACATTTAAGCAATTCAATACACTGTCCTTGTGGGTCAGGGCACTCACTAAATGCTCACTAAAATCTCCATACATATGGCCCTACCTTAAGGTCAACGATGCCATATCCTTTCTTCAGGGTAATCTGAAACACTTCCAAAGAGCTTATGAATGCTGCAAGCCGCGTCAGGCTCTGTTTACCGCTGCCACCCACTCCTACGAGCAGAGCATTCCCTCTGGGAGACTCCAGGATGCGGTTGATGCGACAGCTTCATGAGAAGATTAAAAAGTGAGAGCGTTGACTGAGAAGGATGGGAGGTGAATCAGAGAGCAGGAGAAAAAATATACATAGAAAAAGCAGATATACTTTTAAAATAAAATTATGGAACACAAACATGCACACAAACACACACACTGACAGACAGACACACACACATAGATGCATGCACACACACAATATATATTTATACAGATGCTCTGCCAGGGGGCTAGCTGCCATAAGTTCTCTTCACCATATGAAATGAATGTTCACTTGGATTCAGATCAGGCAAGTAACTTGCCAAGTCAAGAGTTTTTCAGTTTTTAGCTTTGAGAAACTTTTTTGTTGCTATAGCAGTATTTTCGGGATCACTGTCATGCTGTAGGATGACACGCCATCCAATGAGTATGGAGGCATTTGGTTGTACTTGAGCACACACGATACTTCTGTACACTTCACTTAATTCAGCTGCTGCTAACAGCAGTCACGCTATCAGTGAAGACAAGTGAGCTAGCACCTGAGGCAGCAACACTGTACATGCCAGAATTATGACACCCCCACCACCAAGTTTCAGAGAGGAGGGGGTTCTTTGGATCTTGGGTAGTTCCTTTTGGCCTCCACACTTTGGTTTTGTCATCGCCAATCCAAGTGAAGCTTGATCACATCTGTCCACAAGACCTTTTTCCAGAACTCTGCATGTTCTTTTAGGTAATTCCTAGCTAACTGTAACCTGACTTGTGTTCAAGATGGACGTTATCTAGTGTTAGTTAACATTCTCGAACATATTCAAACTTATTTCTGTTCACTATGGAAGGTAATGCGAGGCAAACAAAAATGACTGCTAATAGGGAAAAAATTCAAATAAACCACAGGTAAGCAATGAATCAACTAGCTGGCATTATTCATTTTTCACATCCATTTGTATTCAAAAGGTGTTGGCGAACTAAATGGAATGTTCATTCAAAATTGTTCAACAGTAACTGTTTGCTACAAACATAATTCACCACAAATATTTGCTGCCTTGAATACACGTCTGGTTATCCTTTGTTTGCATTGTTTGGTGGTTTCCATCTAGCAGTGTACTCTTTGTAGTTCTGTTATGAAGTCTTCTGCAGACAGTAGTTACTGATACATCCATGCCTGCCTCCTGAAGAGCGTTTCTGATCTGTCCACCAGGTTGTTGGGAGTTTTTTTTATTAATTATGGTTTTGCTCATAAACTATAGAGGTCTTCCTAATAGTCCCTTTATGATTACTGAGCACACCAGTGCTCTCTTTGTTCTTAATGAAAAAAGCCTAATCAAAAGCCTAGAGTCCAGACTAGATACTGAAAACTGAACACACCTGAAAAACCGTGAAGCCATTTTTCCTAAATATTATGGTTCCCTTAAATTGGGGGACTATGTACAAAAAGGGTCAACCAAAATGTATAAAATTACCCTTGAATAAAACCTAAGATTTGGCACATATGGGACCTGTCATCTGCACAGGCCCACTGAGGGAACTTTGTTTTAAAGCCATTGATGACTCCCAGGGGTTGATCACTTTGGGGAAAGTAAATGTATCCTCTAAAACAAACTATCAAATACAACAAGGATGTGTCAAAAAAGTGTGCAATAGTGTGATATCCAGCACCAGTAGGGAGCCACCACAAGCCTACTCCTACAAGCTTCCTAACTGGAATTGACTGGCATAAAGGAGCTCTTTGTTGCAAAAGGTGACAGGAAGAAAGGATGGCACAAATATTCAAAGAATTCCCTTCTTATTCTAAAAATGTCCAACAGCAGGGTGCCATCGAATTAGCGCACAACACAGCCCCACCACTCCTGCTGTGCATCCAAAACCTTCTTTCAACAGAGTTAGCAGAGATTGCTGGAGCAAATATTAAGGCACTGTATACAATAGCTCTCCTCCGCTGTATTACCGCAAATTGCTGTCGCATACAAGTCCTGCCTTTAAAGCGCAGGATATTGAAGAAAAGTGACATCAACGTAACTTCACACGGTTCCGTGTGGCATCTGTTGCCAGGTCAATCTTACTTTCTCAATCTGTGCACATACACGGCATGCAATCCAAATGGACATATAAACACACAGGCCACATACAGGTCATGTTATGTAAACACAAAACACTATAGACAAAACATTGGATTTAAAAAAAAAAAAAAGGAACCAAAAGCGGATTAAGGAACATTTTCTGACAATATACAGAGTAGTTCAAAGAGTTGTTAGCGCTTTGGGATTCCATAAATTGTGCTATTTATTATTATTATTATTATTATAGATTACCACCTCCACAACCAATCATTTGAACAGTAGGGAGGTTGTTCTTACGTACATATGACACATGGCATCCTCAAAGAGTACGAGGTTCATAGCAGCATTGACTTCATTGTAGTTGTCAAGGGCTTCCAGAAGGGTCTTATTGAGGCTCTCCCATGATTGTATTGGCATGTACTTGGGCTCTCCCATGCCAGAGGCAAAGTGGAAGTACATATTCATGACTCTCGTCTCTTCAAGGGTTTCATCTATATCCTAAAATAAATAAACAGACATGCAATTGTAGACAGATTTATCTTGGCTAACATTTGTCCTTTTAAGTCTGTGAAACACAATGCTATTACACATTTCGTTTTTTACCGCATGAATTCACATTGGCATTCAACATGTTTCACTTGTGTAATAATTTCTCTCCACATATATTTCCCCATGGACAAGAATTCACCATTTTCTGCAACCATCATCTTCCTCATTATGCAACTTGACATGACAGGTAGGCATTGCTACGCTTGTGTAGGATCTGTAATGGTTCACTGCAGCATTACAGAGGAAGAGTTGGGCAGGGCAGGGGTTGTCAGCTTTCTCACTGTAGCATGAACTTCCTGTGATAAACTCCAGGAGCCATGGGAAGAAAACCATTAGAATGTTTTCCAATTTGCTGGACTGGCCTGGTCTTGACAGGCACTTTCTGATTAGCATTCCTTCCTTGAGTTGCTTTGGTCAGTGAAGTCCAGCCAGAGAAACAATCCTTCCAGCGTAATGATTTCTACCACACTCAAGGGTGTGTGAGTAAATTTGTGAGTGTTTGTGTGTGTATGTGACCTCTTTTTATGAAACTTTATAAAAACTCACCTCATAAAACTTTTTTACTGTATCAGACTGCATCTTATCAAAGGCCTCAAAATCCTTTTTGTCCACCATTTTGTCTCTGTAAACTCTGTTAGACTCATGAAGGTAGATTTTCACCAGGTCTTGGGGACTTTTCAAGCAGTCACTTGTGGAAAACAGAATGCCCTACAAAAGGAAACAGTCCATTAAAGCAATCAGTTAAATTTATACATATATCAAACATTATATCATGAATATCCTTGTTACATAGTATGAACATAATTATAAAGTGATTTAAGATACAGTAGGGTCTCAGCAAACAGGCCACTGTGCATCTTATATGTTTTCTATCCATCGATTTCTGATTTTTTGCCATTACTTCTCTTGAAACACAACTATGCCCATCATGGTCAGAGCTCATGAAAGACAGTCCAATGGCTATAATGCATAACAGCATATGGCTTCCTCTACTGTTCATGATTGAACTGCAACAGTAAATAACCAGCAGACTGACAGTAATTAACCTCATTATCTGTATAATGAATCAAACTAACAACTATATATCCTGTCCACCCAGAGTGTTAATTGATTGTGTAAAGTCATTAAATCCGGATTTTCTATAGAGCATATGTGAGAAGCAACCTGATACAGTCACATTTAATAAATTGCTTTGGATATAGGCTGTGGCCAGCTGGCAAAATGTACATGACATTTACAAAAGCATGGTTGTAGCTAGGTAACTTCTCTGAGTAATACAAAGTTGCAGAATGGTAAATATACTTCATCATTACTGCAGAATTCCTATCAACAGACCCTAACGTATTCTCATATTATGTTATCAAATAAGTGCAACCACATTTTTGTGAACATTATATTATTTGATATTATGTATTTAAAGAATAACAATACAAAAAATGGTCCAGGTACATTCCTAACAGACAAATTACAACACTATAGAATAATTTTCATAATGCCGGCAGAGGAAAAACATTTTGTGGTCACATGATAACCTAGAAATAAAGGTAATGAATACAAACATGAAGCATAATTTTTGTTACAGTTACAGTTATGTGTGTAACTGTAACACACAATATGCAATACTAGCACATCACTAATTCAAGATTCAGCATGGGAAGAATCAGAACAAAAATTCACTATTAAGATTCACTCTCAAAAGTAGAGATAGCAGAAAGGTGAGAACAAGCCATATGTTCATTTGTAAACACAAGTCTCACCCATGCATAATGTACAATGCTTGTACTTTGTTGACACAATCACATGCTATCATTCATTTTAACCATTTCCAGAATAGGATCATGAGCAGAACAATGGAATATTAATGGGAAAATTTGAGATTTTAAAGATCGGAAATTATGACATTTTCTGAACAGATGCTTATGTATGCAAACATATTATTATATGCATAGTGCCACTGCCACCTGAGCCAAAATGGCAATTGCAGTCTGAGCAGGCTATTTTCACAGAGGCAAATTGTCTGATCTCTGGAATTTCAAGCAATATGATTTGTTTGAGATGCAGAAGTCCCAACAGTTATTCCCCATCCAAGGTCAACCAGGTCACATCATTTAAATTGAGAGTGAAGAGATTCATGGAAAGGTTTTGTTAAATGTAACAGCTAAAGATGGAACGTTCAAACCATAAAAATTGCCTCAGGAGTTGATACAAAATAGGAATAAATTATGTGCAGTATACAGACTTCAGGTAAATACGAACAAAAAGCAGGGATGAACACTGTAGTATGTATATTGATTTTGTAGCAAATCCATGTTTGTCTTTTCAGAATTTATATATATATATATATATATATATATATATATATATATATATATATATATATATATATATATATATATATATACAGTGGTGTGAAAAAGTGTTTGCCCCTTTCCTGATTTCTTATTTTTTTGCATGTCTGTCACACTTAAATGTTTCAGATCATCAAACAAATTTAAATATTAGTCAAAGACAACACAAGTAAACACAAAAGGCAGTTTTTTAAATGAAGGTTTTTATTATTAAGGGACAAAAAAAAATCCAAACCTACATGGCCCTGTGTGAAAAAGTGATTGCCCCCTAAACCTAATAACTGGTTGGGCCACCCTTAGCAGCAACAACTGCAATCAAGCATTTGCGATAACTTGCAATGAGTCTCTTACAGCGCTGTGGAGGAATTTTGGCCCACTCATCTTTGCAGAATTGTTGTAATTCAGCCACATTGGAGGGTTTTCGAGCATGAACCACCTTCTTAAGGTCATGCCACAGCATCTCAATAGGATTCAGGTCAGGACTTTGACTAGGCCACTCCAAAGTTTTCATTTTGTTTTGCTTCAGCCATTCAGAGGTGGACTTGCTGGTGCGTTTTGGATCATTGTCCTGCTGCAGAACCCAAGTTCGTTTCAGCTTGAGGTCACGAACAGATGGCCGGACATTCTCCTTCAGGATTTTTTGGTAGACAGCAGAATTCATGGTTCCATTTATCACAGCAAGTCTACCAGGTCCTGAAGCAGCAAAAAAGCCCCAGACCATCACACTACCACCACCATATTTTACTGTTGGTATGATGTTCTTTTTCTGAAATGCGGTGTTACTTTTACGCCAGATGTAATGGGACACACACCTTCCAAAAAGTTCTACTTTTGTCTCGTCAGACCCAAGTAGTAGTATTGGGTATTTTCCCAAAAGTCTTGGGGATCATCAAGATGTTTTATGGCAAAATTGAGACAAGCCTTAATGTTCTTTTTGCTCAGCAGTGGTTTTCGTCTTGGAACTCTGCCATGCAGGCCATTTTTGCCCAGTCTCTTTCTTATGGTGGAGTCATGAACACTGACCTTAACTGAGGCAAGTGAGGCCTGCAGTTCTTTGGATGTTGTTGTGGGGTCTTATGTGACCTCTTGGGTGAGTCGTCGTTGCGCTCTTGGGGTAATTTTTGTTGGCCGGCCACTCCAGGGAAGGTTCACCACTGTTCCATGTTTTCGGCCTTTGTGGATAATGGCTCTCACTGTGGTTCGCTGGAGTCCCAAAGCTTTAGAAATGGCTTTATAACCTTTTCCAGACTGATAGATCTCAATTACTTTCTTTCTCATTTGTTCCTGAATTTCTTTAGATCTCGGCATGATGTCTAGCTTTTGAGGATCATTTGGTCTACTTCACTTTGTCAGGCAGGTCCTATTTAAGTGATTTCTTGATTGAGAACAGGTGTGGCAGTAATCAGGCCTGGGTGTGGCTAGAGAAATTGAACTCAGGTTTGATAAACCACAGTTAAGTTATGTTTTAACAGGGGGGGCAATCACTTTTTCACACAGGGCCATGTAGGTTTGGATTTTTTTTCTCCCTTAATAATAAAAACCTTCATTTAAAAACTGTATTTTGTGTTTACTTGTGTTGTCTTTGACTAATATTTAAATTTGTTTGATGATCTGAAACATTTAAGTGTGACCAACATGCAAGAAAATAAGAAATCAGGAAGGGGGCAAACACTTTTTCACACCACTGTATATCAGCAACGATATAGAGTCAACTAAAATACAACAGAAGAATACAAATCATAACATAATACAACTGAACATGTAAACATATATTCCTTTGATTTGTGAAAGTCTCGTTTATCAGGCAACTTTGCCATGCAACAGTGAGAGAGGTCGCTGATTTGAGCATGCTTACAGGGATACTGCAGTTGCAGTTCTCTATCTGGGGTTTAAAGATGTTTTTGATGTTTTTTTATTTTATTTCATTTTATTTGTATTTTTTATTTACAGGGAATGCCTCCTGCTCCCAGTGCTTTTCATCGGTAAACTTCACCAGATGATGAAGAACAGTGGTTCCTGTTGTTGAATAAAAAGATAATCCCACCCAAAAAAGAATTGCACATATGATGGTGTGTTTCCATCCCCGGAAAGCAAACAAATGTTATTTTCTGGCAAGCTAGTAATTTATATGTTGTTACTGTAGTATGTTTGACATGAAAGATAAACTGTCAAATATGTTTTCAGAAAAATCTCCAAAACGGGTTTGACCACCCAACTAACAGATCGTTATTACCAAGTGAACTTTTGGGATTTAATGGGGTTGCTGACACAATTAATCTCTAGTTAGTTTCCCTCTGGGAGATTTCAGCCTGTCATCTTCCATTGGGATGATTATGTGGCAGCCAAGCATGAAATGAAGATCACAGGAATCAGTTCCATTTCAACTGCACCACGAGAGGCTGCCAGGTCGTGAGGTACGAAAACGCTTCTGCACATGCCCTGTCTGCGCTCCGTCAGGGGGAAAACGTGCGGGGAAACAGACGCCATGCATTCCCACACCAGTGTTTAAGCAAATCATAGCTGTCACCTCAAGTTTACAGAGAGGCCGATCCGATTAGTCACAATATTGAAAGAAATGTGACAATTGTCTTCTGATTCTAGTGTTAAATGGTGCAAGTAATTTGTATAATTAGAGGTATAAAGCATGAGGGAGGACTGTCGCATCTCATGATTTTGGCACCCGTGGCACTGACTGCCAAAAAAATCAGCATTCCTCTGATTTTAGCATCTAAACTTAATTGCTTAAGTACAGGGAGACAGGACATTCAAACATTTAATTTCTTCATGCACACAGTGGTACTTAAAAAAAATCTACTATCTAAAGCAAAAAAAAAGTTAATGTGAATTTAAATTAGAATCTACTGTACATAACACTGTTGAACATAGATCCCTAAAGTGGCTCATTGAAAGAGACTTCACAGAACCATGGGGGGCAGTCAATGGGCCTCATTTATCAATATTTTCACAAAAACATGTATAAATCTATGTGTGATCGGAAACAAACAAATTCTACTGAATTTATCAAACACGCATAGACACAGCTTTTTTTCATATCCACAAGTGTATGTTGATAAATCAATCGTAAACAAAAAGCTTTTGAACTTGTGATTAGCATACCTTGACGCCCCTAAAATACCTTATAAGGACCACAGAATTCAATTTTAGGCAATTTAAGGAGATGGCAAAGAAAGGATGAAAGAATTTGCTTTGAAACGCTGTGTAGCCTACACATGATCTGATTTATGTTTATCATTATGACTGTGTGTGCTACAGCTACTTTGTAATATCTTGTCTTTGCAAACACTAAAATATACTTTAAAAACGTAGTTAGGAGTTAACAGTTGTTCACTGTTATTGTTCTCTGTTTATTCTGTTCAAAAATGGACAAGGAAAACCTGATTGTCCTGGTGGAGAAACATAAAGAGCTATCGCTCTGACCCACAGAACTGTATAACGGCAACACTGAAAAATATGCTATCTGGAGCGGTGTCCCGCCACTGCTGGAGCATCTGATAAGTAGCCAACATAAAGAGCTATATCTATGACTAAAGCTCTTAATCAGCTATGGCTACGACTAAAGCTCTAAAAAGTGAGAGCTATAGCTATGACCCAAATTTAAATGTACCAAAGTAACATCTAAACATGTGTACATTGTTGCTAATCAGCCTACTTTTGTTTATAGGCTACAAAAACTACGTATGTGCCACATGGGACTGGAATGAAATATAACAGAGTCGGTGTAAAATGTATTTATAGAACCCATTTACTTACAAGTAAAAAAGAGAATAGTTTAGTATGGCATTCAGAACTGCCGAACACAAACTGAAACTAAATATGCATGATGCCAGAATATCACAGAGGTAAGGACAAATACAGATCACATTTGTGGTTGCTCAATCGCTTAAAGAATGAAGAAATTGCACAGCAGAATGCTTCTTGTCACACTGGGTTTTAGCTTGATTTTTCTAGCAGTTAAATTACTTTCTTGCTACCTGGTGGTTCTGCTCATGCTGAACATACATTGTTGCAAATGGAGTTTTTCTCCAAACCCTGGGAATGCTCAGAAAATTGTGTTCCACTAACACATGCCAACAAGACATTTTAAAATGTTGAGCACAGTGCTACAAACCACTCCACAGTAAACCTGCAGCATGCATTGCACCTGATTGAAACAAGGAAATACATGTACTAAAAACAAGGGATGACACATTATAAAGGCTCACTAACTGAAAGGATTGATACGCATTTAGAGTTGAGCTCTACAGCAATCAAGCCAAAAAATTAGACAATAAAAACAACTGAACAAAGTACATAGAACAAACAAAACAACCATGATAAAAATGCAAAGTCATTTGGAAAAAATGGAATACAAAAATGCAGCCATTTACTTGCAAAGTCATTTAAAAGTCAAGCTACAGTGTTCATGTAACTGAGAAGTGCCAGAGCTCTGTATTATACTGATAGCTCTGCCTCAAGAGGCCATAATCATGCTTCCAAAATGCTTACACAACAATCTGTTAATACATCTAAAAAGGCTTCTATAAAATAATAGCTGGTTATTTGATGCCACTGTAGTCAACAAAAACCCATAGGAAGACCTGATTAATCCTGCACTGTATGTATTCTTGAACGCCATTTGAAACCCTACACATATATTACCTCATAAATAGTTTGTACTTACACAAGGAAACACTATACCAACACACTTTGATTTTATCCTCTATATCACTCTATGAAAGACCCTCAAATACTAATACTTTTTCAGGAATGCTGAGTCTTTTTAGCTTTGCTTGTAAGTTTGGCAGTGAGTTAATAATTATAATAATAATAATAATAATAATAATAATAATAATAATAATAATAAATATTGCTGCAAGCAGAAATTGATGGGGTCGAAGCAGCATAGCAACAGTAGGCAAGCATAGAGACTTTGATGGAGCAGTAGTACACATGGACCAAATTTCGAGATGATTGGACATGATATGATGTCCACAGAGGCACCCGGAGTACATGCTAACTTCCCACAGAAAGGGACCTGGCTGGATTTGAACCCAGGGCCTCCTTGCTGGATGGCAACTAGGCCATTAGATGGCACTATAAG
Organism: Conger conger; assembly: GCF_963514075.1. NCBI lineage: Eukaryota > Metazoa > Chordata > Actinopteri > Anguilliformes > Congridae > Conger > Conger conger. The sequence goes on along the minus strand of NC_083761.1, from coordinate 64,164,593 downwards.
AAGCTAATAAGCTTGGAGCCTGTTGGAGACTTGCACAGAGATGGACGATACCAAATTTCAACCATATTGGTCAAATGGTCGAACAGTTATACACATTTCAACTTATTTGCTTCTTATAGCACCAAATGGCCAAAAGACACCGCAATTGGCATGCATCCACATAATCACAGACTACATGCAAGTTCCTTGAGAACCAGCCATAGGACTCACAAGCTAGAGCTGCTTTAGAAGAAACTGCAGGGCGCGTAGGTGTCGTTGTGATATGAGTAATGGTGCAGTAACTGAAACTACCTGCCAAGTTATGTAGCTCTACACTTTATTCAGTTTTAGCAAATAAAAAAACAAAAATAATAATAAAAAAACAGAACAAAAACAATAGGGTTCCAGCACGTTATAATTCCTTTCTCTTTTAACTCTTCTGTAAGTTCATCAAAAACAGAAGAACATACAATATGTTGACCCTACAAACAACAGCTGCCCAAAGACTGTGATGGCTATGTGGCATCTCAAGATCTTCATTCCATGCTTAATATACACAAAACTGAACTGCAACAGCATTTCAGAAGAAATCATCTGCAATCTCACTACTATTGTTGGAAAAAGCAAGACTTCCCCCTGTACCTTAAGTACCTATACCTAATTTAAAATGGCATACAACATAAGACCTGCTGTTAAACCTACCAGTCTCATATGATACAACAGATAACATATTATGCTGTCATATTAGGGAGGCAAGAGAGAATGCTGCACTATAAATTCAAGCCAAGACTCAGTTTATCCTTCAGGTACAATGCGTCCTGACAGTTTACTGCTCAGCTCATTCTCGAGTGAATTCTCACTCTCACCCCAACCTTTGGGAAACCATAGACATAAGTCACAGGCAAAACAGGGTTGTTTATTTAAGTGGATTAAGTTGAGAAAATGGATTTTAATTATTCAACATCTCCACATAAATGTATATAAAATCACGTCATGCTCAAGGCTCATCCACTGGTGCTGCATTAGATAAAGCATTAAGACAGAGTAAACATGAGGGTGTTCGAAGCTAAATAACTGCACTGAGCCACACTGGTGCCGAGCCATACTGAGCCTCTGATGAATCACCTGAAGAAATACATTATGCAGCTTTCACAGGTCAGGTTTATATAAAAGACAGACAAATTTATTTTCCTTCCAACCATTCTAGTACAGATTCCTAATACTGTCTAAGATGTTCTGGAATCAATTCAGGACCTGACTTCAATTTACAAATCACAAAAAAAACTATGTTTTAAGTGAAATGCTTGCATTTTGTCTCAAAAGACAGGGAATTAAACTGATCAGCCCTATCGTCAACATCAGCCTGCTCCCCATCAAGCTATAATGGTAGACTGGCTGTTGTTAGGTCTAACAGTTACTTACTAGCTACACTGTGCATTACTCATGAAAATGAATGAAACACATTGGTATTGGCTAGTATTGACCTATACACCAACAAGACCCCTCCGTTCTGCCACTTTGTGCCGTCTGGCGCCTCCCCCTCGCCACACCTGCACTTCACGCTCACGACTGCTGTCTGTCCTGGTCCCACGGTGGTGGAATGACCTCCTGGTGGATGTCAGAGCGGCAGAGTCTCTGACCTCCTTCAAGCGCAGACTGAAGACCCATCTCTTCAGGCTACACCTTTCCCTCCCCAACTCACAATCACCGTGATTAGCCTTGGCACTTATGTATAGATATCGTTACTTGTATAGGTATTGTTGTTTTTTTGGCTGTTGTATTGTTGTATTCTAGCTGCCAACTGTGGTATTCTAGTTTGAAAGTTGATTGTACTCTTCAAGGGTTCTGAATTTCTGTATGTTTACACTAGGACTCGGAACTGTACTGTCCTCTCAGGTCCACTTTTGCACGTGTTCTTGTGTTTGATTTGCACTTTGTTGTACGTCGCTCTGGATAAGAGCGTCTGCTAAATGCCACGTCATGTAATGTAATGTAATGTAATGTAATGTATGACTAGTTTAACAAGACAGTCATAGTGCTAGCTACCTGGATAACACAGTTTGGATAACACAAACTAATTATGAAAGGGAACATTTATTAGACAATGTCAAGCTTAGCTGTAGGTGCTGGCCATATCCAGATATAGCTAGTTATCTAATCTAGCTGGACATGTGTTAGCCACAAAGGTCTTTCTAGTCACCCCAGATCACACCCAATATAACTAACGGTTACACTGAACTTAACTTAAGTTAGCTAGCCACATTTATTATTCTACAGACAAATACGTTATTAGCTGACTAGCTAGTTAGCTAACAACGCACTGTTATCTCACTGAGCTGGATTGTTTTACTGCATCCAATTATTTACTATACTCTGTTTTCATAAATTGAGTACATGCTTGCCACTTTGGACAGTCAGTCAGTCTATTCCAAAATCAATAGTTGGCAAGCCTATTGCTATTGTAGTTGACCTATAAAATGGCCTTGGATTTGAAATGGATGAGGTTAACATTTACATTTCAATACATTTTTCTAATCGAGTTAATGCTCAAAGTTGGATGGTAAAGGAACTTTAAAGGACCAATTAACAAGAATGTTTTACTTCGTGTTTTTTTCATTTTCCTCTCATGCAACAAATTTAGCAAGGATCACATCCTAGATTCGACCTTGAAAAAAACAAGGTGAGACATAAATAAATATATAAACAAATAAATAAACAAAGAGAAACACACATAATCATGTTATCAGTAAGACAGTATACTTGAATATACCTAATGTTTAAATTCTCATGAGGCTATATAAAATGGAGAGAACTCTTCAGCTCCAAGGCTGCAAGGTTCTCTCAGGCACTTGAACTCTGAGAGTTAAATCATCAGAGCAGAACTAAGCCTGTGACTTCAAAGATCTCTCAGCTGTGCCTGAGTCTTGCCATCTCATTTTTCTTCTTCCACAAACTCCACACAGAAAAGTAGCAATACAAACTGTGTCTGCACTTTTATTTAATCTAGAGTGTGATTATTATGTCAAGACATAATATTGATATTACTGTAGAATATAATAATTGATTTAGCTTCAAATAACTGATAACAAATACAAATAAACCTACATATAAAGCATGTACTGTATATCATACAGTTGTTCTGCAGTTTAATGCCTGTATATTTTCAACATCAAAATACATATTTCAGTCTGTTTTCTCAGGAAAAAAAAGCTGTGTGATTTTCAACTGCAATTTTATACAAAGATGTGGGTTCCCAAATATTAATGGAAGCATTTGTATTCATAACATCATGCAGTCAAACAGTGATGCTGTATATAATGAGGACATACTTGAAAAAAATTACCCTTAGGTCTAAACTCATTTCTCCCAAATGAGACACCTCTTGTGTTTTGATTAGTTGGATAATCTTTTTTCAAGTGGAAACCATGTTTTATTCTCTTGAAACTGCAGTTAGTCCATGACTGAGTTTAAACATTTTAGCAATGTCTCCTTTGTGGCAGAGCTCTGAGGTAGTGTGGTAAGTTATGCATTGTACCTGTTAAATGAGGAGCAAACCTGCCCTGCAAATCAGCAGAGGTGACATTCTGACAGAGCTCTCGCCCAGAGGCTTTCAGGCAGACAGCTTTAAAGGTACGTTATTATTTTCATGTAAATGTATTTAAATGTTACTTAAAACGCTTGAGATTTGCCCCCATCTTTTAACAGATACATGCCTTGCCAGAAGTCATGACATCACATCAGTAAGTCTTTCAAAAAGAAATAGCTCAAGTCAAATCTTGGGACCGAAAATGGATTTTATCTTTCTTTTTTTCCCAGCTTGCTATTACCAAAGTTTCAGCATAAATTTAGTCCTGGGCCACCATTATAAAAACTCAAAACGGAATGCACAATCGGGGCATAGGCGTAGGGCCAGCTGCATGTCTACACCATGTGACCTGCAGTGATTTAACTTGCATTTCAATGGTTATCCTCCAGGGGTCCCCATAGGCAGTCCAGCCAAGTGACTAATTGTACAACTGAGTTTCTAATAGAGACATTTATAAAAGCAATTAGTTGATCTAATATGGGAAAATCAGGAAGGAAGGTGAACATGGATTGGAGTTAAAATGCTATGAAAATGATGTCTGAGCTAGTGGTCCTCAGTCCTGGTCACAGGAGAGCCGCAGGGTCCGCTGGCTTTCGTTTTGTTCAGTAGCACAGCAATTGATCAGTTAAAGCTGTTAGCTCAGGTCACCTGGTGGGACTGAATCGGTCACTGATCTTAAGGAAAAAACGAACTCTCTGCAGTTCTCCAGGACCAGGATTGAGTATCACAGCTGTAATGAGTCTCATCTGCAAAGCGCCGGTGTGACCGCAGGTTTATGTCTTATCCCAGTACCAAGACACCTGATTCTACTTAAAGTCTCGCTTGAATACCCTGAGTTGAATAGAATTGTTTGTTTTTTTTTCAATTTAACTTTTGGGTGCAAAATTTTTTAGCAAAGCCTATCATGCCCCTGTACAACATTTAAAAATACTGCAGCATATTTATTTAGTAAGTAAATAAACTGAATTCAACATGTGAGTGTCACTGTCAATCATCATCTGTGCTTAATTACTGTAAATTACTTCATAAACCTTTATAGATTATACTGGTGGTGCAAGTGGGATAATTGTACAAGAAGGTGCTTGACCAAAAGACTAGTGACCTCTAGCTGGTGGAGGACTAAAGTACAATGTGAGAAAGCAAGGGGAGAGAAACTGTTGGCACCTATGCAGTGATCCTGGGGAATCAATTTGAGTATGAAGATCACAGAACTGCGAGGTATCGTGCAGCCCAATGAATGAATCGAGTGAATGGCATGAGGAATGCGGGGTACCTGGAATATGTTGGAGAAGTCGCGGAGGTTGAAGATGTAGTGGAACTTGATGGCGGTAGGCAGGAACCCGGAGGACACGCGTTGGTGCAGGCCCAAGGCCAACTGGATGAGCTGAGGGCAGCTCTTCTGCAGGACAGCTCCGAAGCCATCACCCTTCAAGTGCTGGCTCAGAATGCTGCTGTAGATGGTGCTCAGGGCGTCCATCCCAGGGAAGGAGAGTGCAAACACGCAGAAGTGCCGCTGCAAAGCCACCACCGCAATGAACAGGGTATCAGAGAACAGAGCGAAATTAAAATACCGCAATGCAAAATTACAAGGCAGTGATTAAGCTTTGCACTCTTTCCCGAAGCTTTCATTCTTTTGCTGTATCAAAATCTGCTCATTTTCTGAACATATGTTCCAAATGTCTATTGCTGCACATCTTGCCATGAACTGTCTCTGTTGACCTGTCATTAACGTTGCACTTTTGCTCGTTTCATTTTGTACTCGTATACTGTTTGTTTGGCATTTGTTATCTGACAATTGCTGGCCTTGTCTGTGTCTATTATCTGATGTGGTTCTGTTTGTCCTTATTTTACTTTACTTTACCCCCGCCCATCTTTCCTCAAGAGCTATTTTGACTTGCCAGGCCATTATTGTAAATAAGATTCTGATCTTAATTGACATGCCTGGTAAATTAAAGGTTACATTAAATAAATAAATAAATAATAATATAGATGCAGAACAACCCACACATCTCAAGGTTCAAAAATTAATGTATAAACATCAAACTAACTTGCATCCTGGTAACACATTTCTGCAAGTTACTCTGAAAAAGCTATTTGAGGGCAACAGGACTAGAATGTCAGCATTTGATCATTAATTCATTCCAGGTGCTTGTTCACAAGTGAAATTACCTTCCTACAGCACTCTGCTGTATTTGCATCTCTCTTTATCTTTTAAATCGGTCTAATGAATCTGAATCTAGATCTTTATAAAACAATGTCAGCATCAAATGAAATCCCTGGATGAAGTGCATATTGCTTTTCTCCCTGGCTGGCACCACCCAGAGTGCAGCAATACCCATAAATCAGGGGGGCAAAATGGGCGTGTCTCCGGGATACCTGCAGCCGTGGGTTGATGGTGAAGCTGCCCGCTGTGGGATTCATGCAGGACACATACTGCACGTTGTGGATTTCCTTCAGCAACAGCTTGCTCCTGTCGTACCTGAGGGGACACAACACATCGGTCTGTTCTGCAACAGCAGGCGCCAAACTTCTTTTCTTCTCTTCAGCTGGGAAAGTGACTCACTGCTGTTACACAGCTCAGTTCTCCCATCGGCCCTCGACATTCCACGAGACTCGCCGCTGACTTTTTCCCCACTTCGCTTAGTATATTAAAACCTGCTCTGCTTTCCTCCCTGCTGAACAAAATTATGAAACTTATCCTGGCTTTTCCTATTTTAAAATCACTCTAAAAACAGCAGCTGACAATTGTATTAAATACGGTTAATGTTACCACACAAATTGTGGTTTGTTAGGTGAAGATTACACTTACAACAATAATAACGTCAGCAGGAGTGAGGGGACTCAACAGAACAATGCTTTTAGGGGTATTGCTAGAACAGGCATGCATACATCTTTCTCATGGAATCTCAGAATGCCTGTGCAGTGGAATATATTTTCAACCCACTAAAAAGGTAAAACTTGAACTGAATGTAAAATAGACATTTTTAATTCATGATACAGTATACATTGAATTCAATTCAATATCCTATATTATTTGTATAGCACATTTTAGGGAGACATTGTTAAAAAAGATGCGGGAACACCTTTACCTATATATGATGATGGTTTATTAAAATGTGTTAGGTATATCGAATGACCATTGTTGAAATATAGAATATAACAGCCCATATGAGTACTGTATGCATGCACAATTATAATTCAAGGTAAAAAGGTCAAGCTTTGTATTGACTGAATGTATGGAGAAAAAGGAAACACCAAAACTTGCATAAGCTTTGCTCGGTACATGGTTGGTGAAAAGGCCAGACATGGCTAGAAAAAAGCTGTTTGAGTAATACTTGATATGAGAGAACCAAGCAAGATTAGAAAGAATTTACACAAATGCACACTTCAAAAGCACATTACTGTGAGGAAAAAAAGGCTACAGACTGCACATATAAAGGCTAAACATGCCTTCTGCAATATTAGATTTTCAGAATATTTTCTGGCTTAACATTACCTAAGCCATTGGGGACACATCCTATCACTATGTGAACCATTCTGGACTTACCAGTGGTTGTAATCAATGTGCTGGCGGATGAGTGTGTGTGGCTGCACGGTCCCGTATGCATCCACCTCTGGCATGTTCATGTCATCTATGAAGTACACAAGCTTCTTGCTTCCAGGGGGGCCATAGTTCCTCCCAGCTTTCTTCTCCAAAGGTTTCTCTAGAATAGCTGGGAGACACAAAGAAAATGAGAGCCACTGCAGTTCTGGTATGACTGAATTAACTTCAGCAATATACTGAAGGTTTCCATGTACGCTGAAGTGCATCTTCAACAGTTATGGTATATAGCTTTATGTGGTTCTTAGACCTATGCATTATTTGTCTGTTATATCATGAAAAACAGCCTGGTACAATTGGGAGAAAAATGGCTTTTTATTTGGCTGTCACATTCAAATCAAATGTATGTTTTCAGATTCTGTCATAAGATTTGCTTATCTGTGTAACGTTCTGGATTCTCACTATTTTCTAAAGAAAATGGCCTAAGCAAAATATACAAGTCAGGAAATGAATTTCCAGAAATATTTTTAAGCCTACATGAATTACTCTCAATATAGCTTGGATTATTTAGAAGTTTAGCTCTTATTATAATGCAGACATAATGTCCAACAGATGTTAAAAAATGCATATATAATTCAAACTATTAGTTTCCCAACAGACTCTGCTATAATTAACTTTTTTTGCCAAGGAAAACAGACGGCTAATATATAAAAATAAACAAAATGTTCAATAAGCAATAGATTGAGCAGTTGCTCAGGTCAAGAAATGAAGCAATGCAATACAGGACATGATAGGCCCACTTAAAAAAAAATAAAAAATAGATGCCTGCAAAATATATAAATATTAAGAAAACTAACAATCTTCCATGTGCCTCAGTTCTTTATGCATAAGCTGTTTATCACACACACGCATGCATGGATGGATGCACGCACACACACACAAAGCGACACACACTGAAACATACCCTGCAGCATAGCAGATGTGGTGTAGTAGTTAAAAGGCACATTCTTGATTAAGTATTTCTCTGGATCAAGGGAGCCCAGTTTATCACCGACAAGAACTGATTTCCCAGTGCCTGCATTTCCCACAAGCATGACTGGCCGCTTCCTCTCTAGCAGGCGGTCCATGAAGTAGCGCACTCGGATGGTCTCAGTGGTGTGCACCAGACAGGCCTGCAACGTCCAATATCAAAATAATGACTTCTACACCCGCCACTCATTACACAACACAAGCGCGGACACCCTGAGGTTGAAAAGCAGCTTATGCACTCGACTCACAAATAGAACTAAATTGGATAGAGATTATGATATTGCGTCCTTCCTGATTGCAATGCGTGATAACATATTTATTCTATCTAATCTCCCTTAAATAAGCACCACTTACTTAATTTAAAACAAAGTTCTTTTTGTTTTGTTTTTTTCCAAAACATCTGAGAGATTTACCAGAAAAACATAAATAAGCCTTTCAATGGCAAATCAATATTTCAAAGAATTACACTTAAAAGTTTTTTTTTTTCACACATTTTGGGAAATGATCTAAAAAAAGAGTGAAAATCATCAACAGCAGTTTCACAAACTTTTCTTCTTCAAAGCCCAAACTTGTTTTCTTCAAATGAAACTGCTCAGGCATTTCCGAATCGCACTAGACAAGCTTTGAGAAGAGTCCCTAGCATAATTCTCGGAGGAAAGTTTAGATCGTTCTCTCCTTTTTTCTCTACCCATTGTTCATTTCTGTGCTGCTTGCTCTATTATTTCTATTGTGTGCTGCATACCAAATGATACACTGTAACAGTAGTATTGACAAACAAAATATATCACTATTAAACTATGATGATGGCTATTTCCTGTATATTTTTGAGTACCAGAACCCGTTTGGATTATTCTTTGTTACTTACTAAAAAGATTATACTATGATTACGTCAACATAGAGCAAAATGTACAATATATATATATTTCTTTTTAATCTGAGTGAAATTAAATAGTAAAATTACAAACCTGTAGAGGTATATCTGGATCAAATTCGAATTTGGGAACCATTTTTGACCATGGTTCAAATTTCTTTGTCTCAGGGTCAATGTAGTAGTCAAACACTGAGCCTTGAGATGGGAACTTAATTGTTTTGAATTCAGTCACCCACCATTTACTGAATTCAACTCTGTAGTCCACCAGCTGCAGAGAGAATAAAAGCAATTTATTTTCCACATATACAGGGCCATTTGAAAAAAAGGTCATAGTCTTCATTTTGATTTTCCAGCACACTAGTTTTTGACTAAAAACAGTTGACTTTTAAGTCAGTAAATCAGATTATTGCCTTTCTTGATCCATGCACTAGGTTCACTGGAAAAGAGGATTTGTTATATACACAGGTTATCAGCAGTCACACGGTGCATATCTCAAAATACGAAGGAATGCCCTTAACAAATTCATGCACAGCACACATTTAACCATGTTAATACCAAGCACGCACAAAGCCTATTTACAACTACAGATTAAGAGTTGCAAAATAATTGTAGAATTGTATAGCAATCAGCAGTGTGAATAGCATTATAGCATGAATACACAATTACAGAAAACACCAAACATGATTATGCTGATGAAAACATTCATTTCCATCCGATGGCGTAATTACCAAAGAATGCCCTGTGTACAGTGCACATATTTCAATGCATTACTGTAATGATGGCATAGACAAAAGAGTGTGTATAAAGGTCTATGTACATTTAATTATGTGTGGCTTCTTGGTCTGCTATGTGCTAAATGATTCAACCTCTTTGTGCAGATTCAAAATATTTCCGTAAATGAATAATAATTTGTTCAAGAGGAATAATCGGATAGCGATGGTGGCCACGCTATCCAGCTCACATGGCAATTATGAATGGACGCCAAGAGTTATTGAAATAATGATGAGCAACACGACTGGGTTAAGTCCTGAATTGCTTAGACCTGGCCCTGGCCCAGGGACTCCAGTGTTATTTTGGCAGCTACCTAGTGGTACTCTGAGAGCCCAGTGAGAAAGATCCCATGTTTTAATGGCACATAAAAATGACATTTTATTTGAAGATTAACTGGTAAAAGTAACTTTACCAAACATGGAGACACTTTTTTTTTTAGCTAATCTCAGCACATTTCCCAATGTGCAGCAGGGTTGTATATTTGTAAACTGTCCTTGTTACTGTGCATCTTGAATCTTAATATTGTGGTTTATTAAAGATGCATGCCTGGTTTAGAAATTTCACAAAAATGGAGAATGCAAAACAATGGGGCTAATACCATTTTCTTCAGATTCCTACCATTGTATTACCATTCCTAATTCAAAAAGTGTTGCAACTCAAAATTGTGCTATGATAGCTATGCCATCAAATATTTCTACCTGGTCCTGGAACATGGCTCCACCAAATGCCCAGATGGCAGCAAAGACAAAGTAGAGCTCATACAACTCCTTGGGACAGTCCGGTGGTGTGTGCTCGGGTGTAAGGAGACACTCAAGAAGATGACACAGCATCTGAACCATGCTTTGCTCAGGCACTGGGATGATCTTTTTGAACCTGAGTGGAATACAACAAATTACTGTTATTTATATTTCTTACGTGTTTATACGTGTCTTAGGACAATAGATTCCTACGCCATTTCAGCACTACATAAAATTGAAGTCTTTTATACAGCTTCATGGACTGTGTACTTGCCGATCATAGGTTTGCTCGAAACAACGGCAACGGCAAAATGATATCCAATGATTCATGTAATTCATGCACATCCAGCTATTGCTGTGCCTCCATAGTAAACCTGATTATGTACCATATCTCACACCACTTTCTCCATCACCATGGCAACAAGATATCTCCCCCCCTCCTCTGCCTGCCGAGAGTGTTTTCATTCAAAGAGCCAAGGGAAGGGGAGACCCTGCACATGAACACTTACTGCTGACTGGAGGGAGGGTCATAGAAATGACACTCCAAGAGATTAGCCACAGGACAGCTGATATTTTGAACCTGTTTTACTCAATTACTTCATTAATATCATCATGGTTTTCTTGCGAACATGTAATTACAGGCCTAGGTTAGCTACAAGGTATGACAGTACTGCACATCACTATGCATTCTCTGAGATATGCATTGTCTCATCCTCTTTATAATTGCTTTCAAGAAAGGCCACTATGTTTTACAAGTCAGCTAGCAAGCCCATTCTGGTTCACTGACAATCAGCACAAGGGGTGTCATGTATTAGCTACTGGGATAGGTGGGTAATGTTTTGCTCTTATTGTCTACATTAAAGTGAAAGTGTAGCAAATTGAAGACTGGTACCATGTTTCCTTTTGATTGTAAATGCTTCTTACAGGAATTTTGTTTGATTAGTTCTGATTAGTGCTAACTAACCAGGCTAAAAATCAGTTTGTGGTTACCTTGATCTGAGGGTATCAAGGCAAATGGGAAGGTACTTGTCAAACAAAATGGTCAAATTTGCTTTCTCTGCCTGGACCTCTCTTTTGTCTATCCAGCTGGACACAGGTGGGTTCCAGCCCAGGTCTGCTGGGTTAATGTACAGGATTCCTAAGAGGACAGAGCAAAGACAGACAATTGTCAGAAATGAGAAACAAATCTTATTTCTTTATACTGAAAATGGGAATCCCTCATTTATAATCATTAATGATCAAATTTGCTTCAATGTTAAGTTAGAGGAATTGGAATGGAGTTAGCAGTGCCATGGCAAAAGGTGAGATGTGAATATGGTACACGTGAGTACTGTAAAGCACTTTCAATGTCAGAAAAGTGCTTGCTGTATAAATGCAACTATTCAATATAATTTGCTATGTGTGCCTAATTCTAAATGCAGTGAGTGCACATATGGAGAGGGGAAACACTAACCAGCTCGAGACACAGTGGCTGGGGTTGCAGTGCGCAAGTGGCTGATCTCAAACACTAGCCTCATGGTTGGGTTCAGAGGAATCCTCTCATTGCTGGCTAGGGTTAGCACCTATTACACAAAGCAGTTACATTTTTAGGTAATTACAAAGTCAGTGGGTGAGTGTGTGCCTTTGTATGAAAACTCTTCTAGACTGCATAGTTTGTTACTACCTACAAATACATTCACTAAGTCAATCATTATATCCCCTAAACCATTTGCTTCTTAAAACTGTAGCACATTCTCTACCTTCCTCTTACACATGCAGTACTATGCCATGTAACTTCTTGTACTGTATGTATGTCATGTTATACCACATATTGTCAGTTGTTACCCTGTGTCTCTGAGTGCACTAATGTAAATAATACTTTAAATTCTGGCTGCTAAATGTAAATGTATTCTAGTGCCCTCAATTGCTTATTTTTAGGATGTTTTAGGCTGAACTCCCGCCAGTTAGTCAGTGAACTACCTTGTTGTCATCCATGACTGTGTTCAGAGATTCAATCCACATTGGGTCAATATCTCCATCCAACACAATCCACTTTGGGCCATCGTGGCTGACGTTGGCCAGCTCACGCATGATACAGGAGAAGAGCCCTGAAAAATGTATCCCAGTTCATGTACAGTTCACCATTCGCACACTTCTTTGTCAAATTGCCACTCAAATTATACTCAATAACCAATAAGGACAAAGTGAAAACATGTTTACAGAAATCTTTGCTAATTTATTAAAAAGCCGATGGTTCAACTTTCAGCATGACAATGACCCGAATCATACAGATGCTTCCCATCCAATCTGAAAGAGCTTGAGAGGATATGCCAGGAAGAATGGGACAAACTGTCCAAATCCAGGTGGACAGAGCTTTTAGAGTCTTACCCAAGAAGACTCAAAGCAATGATTGCTGCCAAAGGGGCTTCTACAAAGTATACAATACTTTACAAAGATTTCAGTTTTTGATTTTTAATAAATAAATAAAAAGTAAAAACATGTTTTCACTTTGCCTTTATGTGTTATTGGGAATACATTGATGGGCAAAAATGGCAATTTTACCCATTTAAAATAAAATCTACAACACAATAAAGTGCAAAAAGTGAACGGGCTCTGAATACCATAACATAACATAACATAACAAAAGCCATGTCCAGTCCAAAAATGTAACAGGTCCCTCGGGCTCACCATCTTTCCACTCGCGGGTGGCAGGGTTGATGATCCCAAAGAGTTCATCATTGGTAACTGCCTTCGGGTTTAGGTCGGTCCACACGGCCCGGCGCTTCATGTTCAGATAGGTTTTGTTCAGGGATTTCATCACCTGAGACTTTCCTGTGCCAGCATTTCCCACCACAAACACAGAGTGCCTCACGGCGAGAAGCTCTTCCAGCTGAACGACCTGAGAGAAAAACAAAGCAGCATGGTAGCACCAATACCACATTCAATACAACTTAAACTTATTAGGAAGGACAGATCCAGTAAGAGGGGTGAGGGTGTAGTTCTTTATGTAAATTAAAATCTTAATGTGCAAGAAATTCCAGAAATTGACCACCTCTTGCCTCGTGAGGATATTTGGATTAAGCTCACAGGGGAACATCAGAAGGGTCAGAGTGTTTTACCGACTGCCAGTTTCAGATAGTAGTGAGAAAACAATGCTCTTTGAAAAAATAAATCAATCTTGTAGGAGAGGTGAGACCACTACCATGGATGACTTCAATTACCGCAGTATAATTTGGGAATTGGTGATGGGAAAAAGTTGGGAGGAATTTTTTTTATCTTTTTTTGGCATATAATTTTTTTGGCACAGTATGTCAGTCAGCCTACAAGTGGGAAATCAATTCTAGATCTAGTGTTATGAAAGGATTCTGACTGAATTTGTTGTATAGAGGTAATAGAGCCACTTGAGACAAGTGATCATTCCACAATTAGTTTTGATGTGTTTTGGCAAATTAAGAAAGCCTGCTTTAAGTCCAGAATTTTTAAGTAATGTAGAGTGCAATTTGATTGCAGGACTGTGAAAAGTGGGGCAGGTTCAAAAGGGTTATATTTAATGCAAATTCATTCCAAAAGTGCGGAAAGTAAGCTGAAAAAGCAGTCTCCACAGTGGATGAATAAATCTATATGGAAGAGTTTGAGAAAAAAGAATAAACTGTATAAGAATGACAGTACTGAGAGTAATAAGACAGAATATTGTAGTATGCACTCTAAGGTTAAAAAACTAAGGGCAGCCAAAATGCTCTTCAAAAGGCACATTGCTGAAGCTGCTAAATGTAATCCTAATAATTAATTTCAACGCTGTAGTAGGAAAAGGAAAGTTAGGATGTTAATTGTATTAAGAACAATGAAGGAGCACTGCCGTAAAATAATATAAATATTGCTGATGCCTTAAGTGGCTAGTTTGTTGAGAGGTTTATCAGAATGCAGGTTACTAATAAGCCAGAAGGCACTTAACTCAGTTAAGTGAGATCATTTTTAAACCACTGTCATTTTTAGACAGACTTTAGAAACTGGAGAAAAACAAGGTAATTTCATTCCAACATACAGTACTTTCTTATACTGTATAAGAAAGGGGACCATACTGATTCAGGAAACTATAGGCATGTCAGTTTAACTTAATCACATGTAAAATATGGGAAGCTATCATTAGAAACAAACTAGAATTAAAATAATTACAGCCTAAGGAACAGCCAACATGGTTTTCACAAGGGAAGGTCAGCAAAAGGGAAAACCAGGCTTGATATGGTGCTAGATACCATCAAGCTTTTAGGTAAATTAAGAATTAGGTACAGGTTTAGTGGTAAGAAATGTGAACATTGCTGTGCTGAATGGCCTCTTCTCATCATTATATTACGTTCTGTTATGTTATGTTAACCCTCAATGACCAAACTTATATGACCTTAACTTATTGTAATTTACCCCTCTTGCCTAACACAATAACAGAGAAAACAATTTCATGGCAGCAATCATTTCCAAAACGACACCCTGACATATCTCAATTGTGAAAATATAATCTCCCATCAACTATAATAATTACGTGGCAGACAAAGGCTGTTAATGTGTTGATGTAGGGCAATTCCAATATACCCAGCTACAAGCTGTCCATCAGATACTACTAGATACATATTAATTAGGAAACAGGAATTCAATCCTCAAGATAAATGCCATGTCATATTTCTAGCTCATTTGCGTGGAAGAGATTAAAATATGACAGGAATCCTACTTTTCCAACTGAATCAAAATATTTCAAAACCCAGATACTATTCTCTTCAACATTACAAACGGTTAGAATTTCAATTTAACTCCTGCTATGCATAACAAAACCACTGCAAATTGAATTTAAT
Source organism: Conger conger (assembly GCF_963514075.1). NCBI lineage: Eukaryota > Metazoa > Chordata > Actinopteri > Anguilliformes > Congridae > Conger > Conger conger. The sequence goes on along the minus strand of NC_083761.1, from coordinate 64,149,259 downwards.
AAAAGAAATGTAGCACAAGTGAAACCATCACATACAAACACAGAAAATCTCATAAAATATCCATTGAAATGACTTTCTTTTTTAAAATATTGACAACATAAAGATAATTTGCGAGACAATCGGACAGATAATTTCTAAGATGTTTCATGCAGGCTATGCCATACCAAGCTTCTAGTTCTTTGATGTACAAAAACACAATTACACTTTGACATCGATTGAAGACCTTTAGAATGCACCCCCTTCTTAAAAAAGGGAGAGAGATAACAAATCTGTTCCCCCAGAGACGGGAATCTTCTCCACAATGCCAATGGCATGCTCAATCAATGCCATTGACTGGGCCCTCCATGCTGCTGTTCACAGCAAGCTCAGCTTTTAAAAAGCCATGTTGATTGCACCTTTGATGTGTTGTCCATGAGGAGCCATAATTAATGGCAAGGTAGCATTTTGCAGTTTCTCATTCTTGCATTAAATATGACTATTTTCATATAGCGTCAGCGATAGGCGAATATGGTGCCGTTGACCTCCTGTGCATCAGTCAGGTCTTCTTTTAAATGGCTCTCAGAGAATGCCAGGGTTAACTGCTTTCTTAGAGTCCAAGCTTATTTACAGAACATCATTTCAGTTCTTTCTGCGCTCCGTTGACCTTCTGAAGATTGTCCTTATTTCCCATGGCAGTAGATACCTACGCCTTTGATATCTATAACTTCAAACTAATGTCTGGAATTAGGACTCAGAGTCTGGCACCTGAAGTACAATCATAACTCACAGTATATTACTTTGCCCAATTCATCCAGCTCAGCCTCAAATGGGGGTATTCATCTGATACCCCGATTTGAAGCTGAAACAATATCAGCTTTATTGCTTTTTGAGAATAACACAGAGCAGAAAAACATGTCGGATATAGCAAAAGCTAATGCTCAATCATTAACCATCAAAGGCCAACCAATTACTTTCAGGTTGATTTAAGGTCTTCTGTTTTGGGATTTGGGAAGCTGAGTCCTTTTGTGCGTGTGTGCGTATTGGGGGGATGGGGGTAGCGTAATTTTGTGTACTGAAATTAGAACTACAATGCATCCATTTGATATGATATCATAGATTTTTTAACTAACCTTCAGGATGAAGTTATCTTCAGCCTGCAGCTTCAGGTCTAGGACAGACTGCTTGACAAACTTCTCAAAATCCAGGTTTCTCTTGCGTGGAACATCCAGAGCGGGGAATAGGTCTATAATGAGGCCCATGAAGACGGGCATGTCGTCTGTAACGATTTTAGGGATGTTGAAATCTCGCAGAGCCCTCATTAGCACCTGATCCTCTGGTCTATCTGGGTCTCCTCTCTTTAGGGACCCTGCCACAACCAACACAGACTTGATAGCACGCAAGCCCCAGTCATAGTGGTCCTGCAACACAGAGAGGACATGAATAAGTCCATAAAGGAAAGTATTGCGCAGAACTTTTTAATATAATGCCTACATAGACGATACAAGATTACCCAATTCAGTCACTATCAGTCTATCAGCATTAAGTATTTTACAGTAAATGTAAAGGTAAGTGAAAACCAACAGTGGAAGACTCATACGGGTTCAAGCATAGAAAAATTGGCAATGCTAAAGTCATTTAGACAAGCAGTTTCAATTTATACTATACTCATACATAACTGTGACAATATTTAATCTTAGCTGACAGCCATGCCCCACTCAACTGGAAGAAACATATTCCTCGTATTAAAAAGAGATGGGATATTCCTGAAACATTAAACAGCAACACAAACTGATACTTGACTCAAATCTTTTAAACGGATAAAACGATATCCTCCCCATTTTATTTGAATTGACTGAATACTAGCAACACAATGTCCCTGGAAACCGTTTACAGCATTACCGTATTTCCCATTTGTCTGGCTCCCAATTAATTCCCGTTCATTTCTGAGACTAAGGCTAAATAAAATGGTCTGTTTTTTGCAAAGGGAGCGAATTGGGAGCCGGTTATACCCTACTTTGCTACTTTACTAAAATGGGGTTAAGCTCCACAATATTACTTGTGTTATACCAAAGTAAAATATCCCTTTAATCCTAATGTTGTCCTCAAGCCCTTATCCTGAAAACCCCCAGAGGTTTTCTAGCATGAAATTTGATTACATTTTCTGGAGTGACATTTCTATCATTAGAACAAAAATAATAATAAAAAATATTTTAATATTTTAATAAAACAAAATGTGATGCACCATCACAGTACAAAGATTGTCTTTTGAGTCTTTTTTAACCATGCAGTTATGCAACGGGAGTCATAATCAATAATCAAAGCACCACACCTATTACAGCAAATTAATTATGGTGCATTTTATCATCAAGATGATTGGTGTAGACTAAAGAAATAGTGTCTCTGGACTGTGTTATTCACAACAGTTATTCACAAATTTACTGATGAGTGACAATTGGGTTTTTCATGAAAAATAGGCTTTCTCAAAAGGTCTGGTGACCCTGTAGATATGTGACCCTATGGCTAAGGGTTGCTTGCTAAATATGAAGAGAACACAAGGGTTTTACCTCACATTCATAGCTCAAAAGGCTTTTCCCCTGTTAAATATTGAGTTTTTGTTGAATAAAAAAACACACAAAAAAGCTTTTCAGGTTTCTTTTCTCATTTGGAATAATTTCAAAATCCTGTCTTTGGTTGCATACCTGTTTAGACAGAAGCTCTTTGCAGAGTTGGTACAGGGTGATGAACTTCCTGGCCAGAAGTCTGGCTTCAATGAAGCCTTCAGCAACCAGCATGATCTCACAGATTAGCTCAAAGTCTGGCACCACCATTGCACAGGGTCTACAACACAGCCAAAGTATCAGATGCACACAAAATAGCGTTGTTTTGTTTTGCTGTATTCCTATGAAAAGCTTAATACTGTATGACAAATATATTTTGTGCAATGTACAAAATGTATCTAATGATACTGTAATCTGTAATATGTAGACAGGTAAAGTGCATAAGGGTCATTACTGAGGATGCAATGAATACTTAGTAAAGTATTCTATAATGCACTTTGAGTTACTGTACTGCCGTTCATGCGTCTCTTCAGATATTGTATTACAATGATGGTCAATAAAATTGAGGCTGTATCAGTATCTGCCAATAATAGCTCACAAGTTTTGGTATCACACCAATACGAACATTACAGCAGATGTGATGTTCAATATGATGAGGCAAAATACATGCCCTTAGATAGGTCATGCATTTGATTTGTTACTGATGTAACAGATGTAAATATTTCAACTGAAACTGTATGCTTTCAGTCGACCACAATCATAAAATAATAGAAAAACTAGAAATATATGTATTAAAGTGCAATATCAGCCTATGAGCTGTATATTTATCTACACATACTAATAACATCATTGTGAAGCTGTATCTACTCCCACGTTTTCCCATTGTAGTTGTTTAGATGCATCAGGATCCGTCAGGATGGAATATTTATAAACTTTTTTCTTTTTGTCCCACCATTGGCACACTCGCTTGGGGTCTATTCCAAGGCCTTACTGCTGTTCCAATCTGATTTCCCAAGAAAGATATTACTTTATAGCATCTAGTTTAAATGTAATATCAAATTGCCTCTGTTGTCTGTAAACTAGCTACTGTACCTACTGCAGATTAACTGTGAAGCAGTGGGACATCGCCAAACTGATTCCCTTTTAGCAGGGTGAGATTATTGTAGGCTGGCATTCATTCGCATTTTTACATTTCTATTCCTGGCTATTAAAACAACACTTGCCAGACACTTGGCATCAAAGGGAAGTTTTACATTTAGCAAGTTTAAATATTTAGCAAAACAAAAACAAAACATTTTCTCTTTTTCAAAAGTTGACATCTGTGCTCATCTACTTCTTCCATTAATATGGAAATGTAGTTGCAGTTTGCAGGTTTCAGCAATAGTCAATGTGGCCAGACAAATATTGGTTATGCTGCGTTCACATGTCAGTGGTATGCAGTCGACAGCAAACCGGATATGTAATGTATTTCAATGAGACAGCGACGGAAAGCTCCGCCAGCATTTAATATCGCACATCACAACCTCCACGGAACCTTTGGCCACGTCCGGAATGTTTTTGTTTTTTTAGAAGCAACATGAGTTTTTGTGGTCCCATCCTGTCTGCTTAGCAGCACAACTAACATTAAACGTATGAGACAACAAGTGCTGCCCTTGCCAATTCATGCTTGTATAGTACCAGATCACCATAGCAATGTTTACATGACGTCACACTGCTGACGTCAGCTGTTCCACATTAACGCATGGTATAACCCTTTTTCCCATCAACATATGAATGCCATACTACTGATATCGCCTCCAGAATGTCCATATTGTGCATCCGCAGTCATTATAAAGCCAATGTAATAATAATAAAATACAAGACAATGTAATACAATGTAGAAAAGAAGGGAAATGAGGTTTATACAGAAATCAGTTGGCTTAAAGATAAAATGATTGATAAAATGTGTTTGTGCGCAGTCTTTGAGCCTGATTGGAACCTCGACAGTCATTTAAGCTGCAGAAAACAGGTTATGACATTCATGCATAGTTTATTCATTCCAGCAGGATTGTTTTCTTCTGCTCACCGAAAGAGTGCTTTTAGATTCTCCGGCAATTCTGTCCTCCCTGCATATCCAGGGTTCATGGTAATGAAAATCCCCACAGAGGGGAAGAGGTTGACCTCTTCTCCCATGAAGTTAAACCTCTTCTTCTTATCTCTTATGGCATCCTGAATGCTTTTAACCTGAAAGGGGACAAGTCATTTCAAAATGGCAGACACTTTCACATGCAGATCACCTACATGGTGTCAATTTCACCAACACAATAAGAAACGTTCACAAGAATGGAAAAATATGACATTATATTAGTTGCTACAAAATGTTCAAAGGAACAGGATGACAAGTATTATATAAGGTTGTGTGTTTGTATACTTAAGGATAAATAATAAAGGATAAATACTTTCTAGTATACATATCTGAAAAAGGCAAAGGACGTGAAGCTTAAAACTTGCACATGTGCATAAACCAAATTCATGATACATGAAATGCAGTGTTTGAACAAGAGTACTTTAAAATAACAGAAAATTATCTGAGGGTTTGTAAGATTAATTGTCTGAGTCATGTGTTAATCCCCTCCTTTAAATTGGTGGCATAACATCACCCATAATGTCGCCTCTTCTGCAGGTGCACTGCGCAGTGAGTTCAAGAGAGGACAGAAGATCAAGTAAGCACGCAAAACGAAAAAAAGGAAGGAATATATTCATCTGTCATAAAACACGGCGGGAAAAGCTGTGGATCGATGTGATTACAGTATACTGCATAAAACGTGGAGAATTACATTTCTGTTTCTACGCAGGAATTGTGGCCAAACATACTGTTTGTTGTTTTAAGTGATGAAGTGATTCAGTAAGGAACTGGATTTTCAAAACAGCACAAGAAAATACTTCAGGATAAAACCCTTAATTTTTTCATCAGTAGTCACACAGATGCCAACATGTCTCCACAAAGGCCCCATTCAAAACTGATGCCAACTTGTGGATAACTGACACTTAATATACTTCATGCACGGAAAGTAGAAAGTAACAAAATGTAATCTCATGTATACTATGCCTGTCACATACCAATTAGGCAGCCTGACACAAGATGTTCATTATAACTTTTCCTTGACTTTGAATGACCTCAGAGTCCCTGGTTGGAAACATACTTTTAGGATTTAACAGAACACTATTAAACTTGGCACCAAACTCCTGCAAAACTACTTTTGTGAGGAAGGCAATGAGAATGGCATAGTGAGGTAGTAGGATAGATGAATTAGGCCAGCATTTGGAAATGGATCTGCTGAATTGAATTGGCTTTTCAACTGCCTGACTGTTTGTTGCAGCGAACCAAGTATGCACAAACACTGCCAGCTTGAGACTCATTCTTTCAGTGACTGTGAATGATTTTAAGGAGAGGAAGAGCACCACTAATTTGTCTCAATATTGATATGTCTGTAAAGCCTTCTGTTTGCTTTTAGTTAACCTAATGGAAAATTGATCCCACCACCTGTGTTTGCAAAAAGAAACTGCATTGAGGTGTATCCCTGCACTGCACAGGTTTCACAAAACAGAAGAAACACTCGAAACAAAAGTCAAAAGAGTCTGTTAAACAGCACCAAAGTTTTGGTGAAGACAGAACTATAATTTGCACAAAACTATTCACACTAGTTTGGTCATTGTTGTAGTTGATTAATTGCGAACAATTTCCTGGGTTTAAATGTATCAGTATGTTTTTATACATTAGTATTACCAATATGAATATGTTTTCCTATTTAACACAAAAAAATGTATCATCTAGGGTGCAGTAATGTGCTCGTACAATATTTAAACAAATAAAATGCTGTGAACAACACCAACCCACTGGTTCCATCATTCACAATTTTAGAAATCCATTATGTACAGGGACAGAAAGTTCTGTCATCTTTAAGTAATAAGATCTAACAAGAAACAGAAAAACAATAATACTAACTGTCAAGCAGTATCAGTGTGCACCATCAGTCTACACATGAATGCCCTGTAACAGCTTGCTAACAGAGGAAACAAAAATATCATCACCATCATCAAGAGCGCCAAACAATATCTCTGTGCCTTGAGGCAAAAATCACAACACACATCACCCATCATCCCTTTTTTTTTTTCAAAAATTGTGTCAGTTTAAAACAATGTTTTTCAAACTTTGTCCTGGGGAACGACTATGTATGCAGGTTTTTGTCGTAGCCAATATCTTGATCAATTAAAGTTGCTGAAGTTAAGTTGTGTACTCCCAAGGACATTCTATTCGTAAGGATTGCCTAGAAAATACACATTACACTCAGTCTATAACCATGGTAAGCCTTTGATAACTACAAAATGGTTACTTGAACTGATAGATAATAGAGGAGGTTTTTCCGTTTATGTTTCTTAGCGGTAATTAGCTATTCCTAACCCATGATTTCCTGGTGCATACCAAGCACATAGAGCTGAGGACTCATTTTTCATTCAATATTAATACAATAATACAATACCATAATAATAACAATACAGTATAATCAGGCTTTGCTTGATAATTAGTTTGAATCCCTAGGATTTCTTGCCAGCCTTTTTTAGACAGGGCTCCAGGAAGTGAGCCGTTTGGAGTTGACAGGTATGTCTGCTCTTGTTTCTCCACTGTGACTCAAACTAATAGAAATAAAATTAATATTCAATGTGCAGACCGCTGGCTCACCTGTACAGCAACCACCGAGAGAACCTCCACTGAGATTCTGTTGAACTCATCAAAGCATCCCCAAGCTCCGGTTTGCGCTAGGCCTTTGTAGATGTTTCCACACGACTGGTTTGGGGGGAGGGAGGATGACAAGAACAGGGAAAGACACAAGGCATTATCATCCCAACTGAAGTACTGCCTTAGTATGTCCTCAAGCCTGTGTGTCAATAACTAATCATGAAATGGGTGCATAAACTTCTGAGGAGATCATGCTTCTCTATTCTGAGCAGTCCCCATTAGTATGCCTAAGGATGCAAAATTGCGTATGTGACAGCCCAAGCCCGTTATTGCCTCATGAGAATTCTGGTACACCTAGATGACTGACTGAAGGTGGCCTTTATATCCTAGCGCCTTGAAGTCTGTGCCTTTTGTTTTACATTTTATCACTGTGGTTCACAAGCAGGTGGACAAAAGAGCATAGGCTAGGTATACTACTCAATAAGAGAAAGAACCACCAAAATCAGTAGTTATTTATGTTGGGAGTTATTTCAAAGCCAGTGACTGAAAGGGGGCGGCACGGATGGTGCAGTGGGTAGCACTGCTGCCTCACAGCAAGGAGGTCCTGGGTTCGAATCCCCGTCGGCCGGGGCCTCTCTGTGCGGAGTTTGCATGTTCTCCCCGTGTCTGCGTGGGTTTCCTCCGGGTACTCTAGTTTCCTCCCACAGTCCAAAGACATGCAGGTTAGGCTGATTGGAGAGTCTAAATTGCCCATAGGTATGAGTGTGTGAGTGAATGGTGTGTGTGCCCTGCGATGGACTGGCGACCTGTCCAGGGTGTATTCCTGCCTTTCGCCCAATGTATGCTGGGATAGGCTCCAGCCCCCCTGCGACCCTGTTCAGGATAAGCGGGTTAAGATAATGGATGGATGGATGGGTGACTGAAAGGTTCTTGACTGGTGAAGTCATTCACCTGATTTAAATCCTACAGAACATGCTTTTCATACACTGAAGACTATCCCCTGATACAAGCAGGAGCAAAAGATAGCAGAGAAGATACTCAGCAGCTTGTGACTGGGCTGGGTGGAATAACGGTATACCATTAGAAATATGTGCAATGCAAATTTGTGAATATGTGCTATATGACCATACTGGTAGAAAATGGATTTTGATGGTAACATTACCAAAACGTTTGGTCAGAAAACAGGGCTTGGCAATAAGGAGCGCCCACTGGCCTGGAGCTACTATGAGATTGGTTCAGGTTAGTTGGTTGATTTGTTACTTGCCCAATCTGTGTCACAATAAAATTATGAACAGCATACATATATCGTATTATTGTGAGTTGGCATATTATGGCAAAATATAATCAGAAGACATATTACTTCAGATAAAAAACACAGATTTCCTACGGTCCAAAGATGCACCATTTGGGCTAGCGAGACCCCAGCGTCCAACATCTACTTTCATTGGTTCTTTGTCCCAAACATTATGGAGTTTGCAATGTACTATGTACAGAAATATATACATATTTTTACCTAATAACCCAATACGTTAGTCCTGGCAAAAAAAGGTGAAGGATGAAATTGAAAAGGCAGTTTAGACAAATAGGCAAATCCATCAGACTCTTACTAATCTGCTTCCTTTATGTGGAGGGAGAAGGAGCTTTGCACAGCTTAATAAACAGCCCTTGATATGACTGGCAGACTGAGGAAGAAAAGGAATTGATAAAGAGTAACATATGGTCTCAGGTAGAATGAAAGGCAGTGCAAATCTTCAAAGTGGCCATTCTTTTCCTATTCCTATTTCTCTCTTTGACTTTTACTCAGACTGAATGACAGAAATATAGTGGCTACACCAAGAATTCCTGGCAAAGTAACTTAAAATTCAGAACTAAAGTCTGACAGATGCCATCACCACTTGGACATGAGTGTTGTATGGCGGAGGTGCACTGTGTGATTAGAATGAAAATCAGTGTCCTGCAAAATCCAGTCGGGTCTACTGTTATACATCTAGACTTGGTTGTCACCAAAGCTCAAAACCTCGACTTTGGGATTTCATTTTTTCCCCACCAAAGCCATACGATTTAGACATACTTATTAAAACGTAATACTTGGTTCTGACGTCCTTGTGTTGTACTGTAGGCTCCTTTGTGAGCAGAGCAGTATACCTTGTAGTCCATCTGCTCAGAGCAGTTGAAGACATAGACCATGATTCCCAGGGCTCTGCCCAGGTCCTTGGTGGTTTCCGTCTTCCCTGTGCCGGCTGGGCCAGCTGGAGCCCCACTCATCGTCAGATGCAGGGACTGGGTCAGAGTGATGTAGCATCTGAAGACACACACACAGGCACAGGCACACACACACACACACACACACACAGAAAATAATCATGTGGAAATACTTACCCAATTTTAGTTCTTACCAAAATATTTTCATTTTAATAACACAAAAAATCTAGTGAGAGATAGTTTTTAAACCATTTCAAATACTTGAACTAAGACTTTAAAATATGTTCATATATTACAGTATATAATTAATGGAAGAGGACAGAGGAGAACCTTTTAAAATGTGATTATGGCAATCGGACCAATGCAATTACCTATAGCCAATGACTTATTAGAAAGGTTCTGCCCATTTGGATGGAGGCCACACTTGTGACAGGTCAGGGGTTGACTGCTGAGCTAAGAGACTAACCATATGCTCAGCCAATTACATGGGCATTGATTTAGCCATCAAAGATTATTGTCTTGGCTTTATCCAAGCTACAAAGAGAGCTGTACTGTTCTGCGACATACAGTTTGTCAGACAGTGAAGAACAACAGCCCCTGATGAATGATCTTTGCTTGACCAGCTTCTTTACTCAGCACATATTCAAATGTAATTCCACCTTTGGGCATCCTTGCCAAGACCAACACTAAGGGCTCTATTTTCATAGTCTTAACGCTAAGTCTATAGCTCAGCACGTAAGTCCATTTAGGGCGTGGTCGGTTGCACTTTTGCTACCTTTGTATAGTTGAAGGGCAGAGTCAGGTGCAAGGTTAAAAATGGCTGGACTTAGTGGATTAATTCATTCATAGTTGTGTTGGCCAAGGTAACAAGCAATAACAAGTAATAACATTACATTGTTGTGATCTGCACTGATTGAAGTGGTGGCCTGTTTTTATTTGTGGTATCCTGTTGTACTTGTCCTTGTCAGACAGAAACTAGTTGATGGCCATAAATGTCTGTCGTTCTCCCAAAGTCAAGCAACAAGAAAATAAGGTAACTTTAGGTAACCTGCAGCAGAAAATCACCACACACCTCATGAATCAGGTCATGAATCAGGAACTTAACAATTCAATGTCCCACACCTGTCTGTCAACGGAGTGATGACCAAGCGGGGAGTATTTCCCAGGTACTCATATGAGTACAGAAACTGGGCATCACAAATATTGGCGAAGCAGTGCTTCTTGTCTTCGTCCCAACGGTGCCGCAGTTGAGACAGCCACACGAAAGCCTGTGAGTTTTCCACCTGTGGGCAAGACACAAATGCAAAACAAGTCATTATCCAGTCTCCAAGAGCATAATTTAACATGCCAGATGAAAACAGCAGATAAATATCAACAGACAAACAGAAGTAGAGGTTTTTATCCAAGACACCTGCTTTTATTCCACCAAGGGGCTGTACCATTTCCATTCAGCTGAGAATTCTGACAGATAAAGTTATCTCAAAAGTTCCACTTCTAGTCACTGAAGACGACAATTCTCATGAAGCATTATTTAAAGACAAAAATAAAATATTTTCAAGTTCAGCAGAGCATCAGATTAGCGGATAAACACAAAATTATTAATTATATTACTGCCTCAAATAAATCATTTTTGCCTGAAGTAAAATAACATTTCTAAAAGCTTGAACTTTTTTCAATTAAATTCAAATGATTTGCAGAAAACAACAACAAAATAATTTATATGAAGTTATTTATATACAGTCAGATTTCACTTGAGTTAGGGCAGCCTCATCCATGTGAAAATTATACATTCATATTGTGATGTGCAGTTAGGCCATACCTTCTGAGAGATGATTTTGGCCACCACGTCCCTAGCGTGGACATCTATGGTGCAGATGGTCATAACCTTCTGTCTGTCTCCTGTGGACAGCTGGCCAATCAGCATGTTTATGAGGGTGTTTAGCTGGCTGACTTGTTTCTTGTAGTACTCCTTGATGGCATTTTCATAACCCTCTTCTAGACGGGAGAAAGCAATTCCCACCTCCGTGGTCCACCAAATCTGGGTGCATGTCAGAGCCACCTAGACACACACAGACACAGCCTGAAATGTACATATTTTTAATGTGCGTCAAGGTGAATTTACCCTTCAGCATCTTTCTCAGTTTCTCTTTTACCTGTGATAGTCTGGCTTCAGCCATTCATGAGTGCAGCGGAAACCCCAGGATGACCTTGCTGCTACAACCAAATCCTTCAGCTTTTCAGCAATTTTAAGGGATTACGTATATTCGTTATTCCCACACTATAGAAGGGCCATATCAAGATACCTTGTCATGTAGTTTCTGACAGCACATTCAATTCACTGGTGCATTTAATGTCATCAATTAAAAGAAAATATTTACTGTCCATATTATTTCACCTGTGAAGCATCTGTGAGACATTACATATTTAGCACTGTTTCTAAACAAACAAATGGAATAATTTGGAATGACATCGAAGCATTACATTTTAGTGGTACCAAAAGTACAGCAGCACTTCTGCGGGCAAAAACACCTTGTTAATGAGAGAGGTCAGTGGAGAAGGGCCAAACTGGTCAAAGCTGACAGGAAGGTGACAGTAGCACAACTAAACACAGATTACAACAGTGGTATGCATCTGAACACACAAAGTGTCAATCGTCTTAAGTGGATAGGATGCAGCAGAAGACCAATAAGTCTAAAAAATAATTATAATAAATGCCTAATAAAGTGCTCACTGAGTGTAAATGATTAACTGTATTGTTGCTGTTGATCTGTGCTACACCCAGCATGCAGACATGCACACAGTACCTGTGCGGGATAATCAAACAGCCACTGTTCTCTGGGTTTCTCTTCATACGCTGTCACAGCCTCGGTCATCTCATGACGAACTGTGGACCTCATTGTGTCCAGCACCCGATTTAACCATGCCTCAACCTAAAATCAAACCGTCATAAACAATTACATTCACTACCTGTGCCCTTGTAATAGCACAAACATAAAATGTTAATTATGTGTGTGCTGTAGAGCACTGCTGTATTATACTGTTAATTGCTAATACTTTTTAAGTGAGAGGGATATAAAATTGAGATATTAATGAATTATACCTTCCCATTTTTTTCCAGGGATATTTTCCAAATGCTGAGACAGTGACATCTTCACTGTCAATGTATTCATAAGAGGTGTGTGAATTTCTTGCTGGGCAAATGTAAATAATTTACCACGCTCAGCAACATGGCGGCTGCAGATTTCACTACATGCATTTTTGAAGAACTGGGTTAAAATTCCACTCCTCCTTATATACAGTATTCTATTTAAGCCCTTCCTTTACACATTCTAAAAGATTTTTGACATTTTGCATGCCATTATTAAGTCAGAAACTAAGGCTGTGTTGTGTTGGTGTTTTATAATCTGTTACTGACATACAGTAAATGACAAATCATAATCAGTGGGGTGAAAGTTGTAGTAGCAGTTACCTGACCAGTGCAGTCACATGGCTCATTAAAGTCCACATATTCATCCTCTTTACTGTACATTCCAAGGCCAATCTTAGTTGGCGTGCCACCTGAATCCGTCTCAAACTTCATCTTTGCTGTGTTGTCAAAAAGCTTGGAAAGATGGTGCTGAACCTGGGAGACATTGATAATAGCCAAAAGTATGAGTAACTGCATGTATAAAACAATTAATCGGTACATTTTAAAGACATCAGAATGTTATACAACGATGAAATTTGTGAGCGGTCCTGCCAAGCTATCCATGACCAGCACTGCCCTCTTGTGGCAATATAGTGTACTGCACTTGAATGCACTTCCACAAAATATTTCATAAAAATATTTTTTAATAATACAAAATTGTAAAAAAATATTTATTTTCAGTTGATAACAAATACTAAAAGAATGCTTGCCAAAATACTTTTGAAAAAAATACATGAATTAATTGTAATACATACACTGAGGTCATAACAGTCGACAACAAATGCAATTTACTGTATACTTTTATTATTATTTCAAATTTTAGCATTGAGACCATAGCATACTAATTTTGCTAAGAATGTGCAAGCTTAATTTTAATGTAGACATTGTATTGACATCATTAAAGCTGAAACTGTACTGCAGGGTTCACGCGAAATACCTGGTGAGGGTCCGTGCCATTAGAAAGGATATCCAACAGATCAGCAGAGGAGATGAAATAGAATCTGGGAAAGGCTAGTCGCTTGGTGTCAAGATACTCTGCCAGGGCCTTCTCACACAGAGAAAGCCTGAAAAAAACATATTTCAGTTCCATTACAACAAAATCTTTTCCCCATGTTTATTTTCATAGATTGAAATCATTCAATCTATTCAAACTATTCAACTGTTCGGTAAGTAAAACCTATGTACATATCAAATATAAATAAAAAATATTGAGAGAATCTTCTTTACAAGTGTCTATTAGGGCTCTGTACCTTGCAGCAACACAGAGTGAATGAAAAGGCTGGGATCAGGCTGAATCAAATGACTGAGGCACTGACCTGCTTTGAATATCCTCTAATTTATTGTAAAGCCCATTTTTATTGGTGGCTTCCACAACATTTGGTGTCTTCTTCGCATCGTTAGCCAGTTCCTTGAAATCTGTATCGATGCCTTCAAAGCGTTTTGAATCCTGTGGAAAATTTCAAAAGGCAATGATTTTTTTAACAACAAGAAATACATACCATTACTGTAATATCAAAGAGACAGTATATAAATAAGATATTACTTATTTACCCAAGTAAATATACATTATTTGGGTTAAGGGGCTAACCACATTTGTGCTATCCACATTTCATATATAAAAACTATACACTCAGTGAGCACTTTATTAGGTATTTATTATACTTATTTTTTTTACTTCTAATGCTGTAGCCTATCCACTGAGAGTTATGATACGTTGTGTGTTCAGAGATGCTCTTCAGCATACCACTGTTGTAATATGTGGTTATTTGCGTTACTGTCACCTTCCTGTCAGCTTTGACCAGACTGGCTACTCTCCTCTGACGTCTCTCATTAACAAGTTGTGTCTGTCTGCAGAACCGCTGCTCACAGGATTTTTTTGTTTGTTTTTTGCACCATTCTTTGCAAACTCTAGAGACTATTGTGCATGAAAATACCAGATCAGCAGTTTCTGAGATACTCAAACCACCCTGTCTGCCACCAAAAATCATTCCATGGTCAGATTTTTCATGAGTAAACGTGCGCTGCAGTTTTTACCTCAGGAAGTTGAGAACGGATGTCCTCTGAGCCAATAAAGATGCTCTCCAGGTGAGACCATGTTCTCTGCACCTCAAACCAAATTGAGATGACGGAGTCAGCTACGGACAACTTCTTCTGCCAGGTCGAGACTTCCTCCAGGAAGAAAGCAATGTACTTGGAGGACATGAGGTTCTGCAGTTGCACCTGGTTGTCCTCAAGAGTCTCAATTAACTCTTCATTGGACCTGAGCAGGGGCACCTGTGTGCGGTGGTGTGGCTCGTACTGAAACTCCATGCCTGTCCAGATGGTGTTCAGTTCCGTCAGGACCTTTTCCATGCCCAGCTCCTTCACAGCCTTGTCCACGATCCCCCGCACGTCATCTTCAAAGTTGTGCAGGTTCAGCTTCAGCAGGTCAGCCAGAGTGGTGTCATCGTTCATGGTGAAGTGAACCCCCGTGGCCTGCATCAGCTGGTGCCAATGCCTCTCCCGGATGGCTGGGTTCTGCAGCTCTGCCACGGCTCTCAGGGAGGTTAGTATGTTCTTCACTGTGCTGTCCAGCCCTGAGAAGGCGTCCCAGGCCCGAGACTCCTTGTCCAGCCCCCGAATGTCTTTGGAAAAGTGCTTGCATTCCATCTCCATGTTATCCACGTCGATCTCCAGCCACTTGGTGGTCTTCCAGTCCTTCATGCTGGAGTCCACCACGGTGATCATGTCCCACAGCTCCTTCAGGATGAACACCTCCTTGCGGCACTGCTTCAGCTGCTTGTAGTCGGGGATGTTCACCTCGAATAGTCCTGCGGACTCAGTGATGCCCGCCATGGTCGACTCCTTCTCCAGAATCTGCCTATGGGCTGTGTCCAGCATTTGGTATGGGTGTTCACTTTCAAACCTTCAACAAAACAAATCTTGTGTTGAATAACTTAATAATCATGCAGGGTTACTTTGCATTTATTAAGTTATACATTTCAATGAAGCATTCTTCTCAGAAACCAAACATTGCAGCTTTCTTGTCCAGTGTCCAAAAAACCAAAATGAACTGATCAAAGCTTCAGAATAAACAAATAAAATGGCCGTGTTCCCCTAGGAGTAAACATTTGCTGCTGGCGTGTTACCTGAATGGCCCTTCCTTACGGAAGCGTTCTCTGAAGGAATGTTGCTCCACATCAAAGGAGGCACACTTCCTGCGGAGGCAAGCCACTTCATTGGCCTGCAGGGGGGCCACCTGCTGCTTGACAGTGATGGCCTGCTTCTTCACATGGGTCCACTTCTCTGGGAGCTCCTGCAAAAACGTGAGCCTCGTCAGTCAGATGTCACATGGCAAGGCAGTAACATGCTGCATATACAAACCAAGCTTACTAAAATTAATTTCTAGACAATGTTAGCGAGCTATAGTTTAAAGTACATGACACTGCATTTTTATTCATTCATGTGTTTATTTATTTAACATTTGTATTTCAATATTATGACAAGCAGCCATGACAAAATAATTAATCAACCAATGTGGTCCAAACCAAACACTTTTGAGGCGGTCACCACATGGCCTGGGGTACAGTGCAGTCCACAACATTCGGACAGTGACAGAATTTGCGTTATTTTTGCTCTGTGCGGCAGCACATTAAATTAAAGCTGACAGTCTGCACTTTAACCTCAGTAATTTCATTTGTCACTTCTCATCCAACATGGATGCAAATACCCGCAAATTAAAGTTGACAGTCCACACATTAACCTCAAGTTGAGGTTAAAGTTGAGGTTAAAGTTCAGACTGTCATATTTCATTCCAGGGTATTTAGATCCTTATCAGGTTAGCCATGTAGGAATTGCAATCAGTATTACACATAGTCCACCCATTTAAGGGGCCAAATATAATTGGGAAATCGCCTGCTCAGCTGTTTCTTGGCCAGCTGGAGTTCAAATTCAGTTCAACTCTAAGCTTTTAATGCTGACTTAACCCAATTTTCATTATTTTATTTGGAAATGCTAATAAAAATAAAGCTATAAATGAACTGAAGTGCACACATGGAGTAATACAGCTATCCCCATTGCTACAATGACTCTTTTAATATGCACAGGTAAGACACAAACTACTTGTATACTGAAATGAATGTACATACATTTTCTCTGCAGCTTCCTCCCACTCAAAAACAATGTAAATACATTTGAGAATAAAAACTCAATGTACCTCAAGCTGTTTGTACACCTCCTCTGGTAGCTCCTGCTCATAAGTCTTAAGCAGCTCTATAGTGTGCTTCAGAGGCTCAAACATTTTATCTGTGTTGGTCTGTCTTTCTTTAACAGCCATCAGGTGTCCCATAATCCTAACCAGGCTGCTATAGTTTCCCTCCTCCACTGTACTGCTCAGTTCCCCTTCAGCCACTCTGATGAAGTCTTCCAGGTCAGACAAGCTATATTAAAACACAGAGGTAACAGGGTGAAACAGTCGTATACAGTAGATAAGCTGTGGGCAACATGACATGCTGCAAAAGTTTTTTGGAACTGTACTTTATTCATGGACTTGTTCACCTGTGTGTGACATGGTCAATAAGGTGCTGCTTGAACATCAGGCTCCACTTCTTGATGACATTGAGCAGGGCGCTCTTAAAGGGCCGGGCGTCCACCCTCATCCAGCCATCAAATACATTGATGGGCTCAATGGCGTGGACCTCGTTGTAGATCTTCTCATAAGAGTCCACCTGCTCCTTGAACTTGTCCAATGTGGGGGGGTGCTCTGGGACGCCTTCATCGGCATGAGCCTGGATCTCCTCACTAGTGAGCACATGACCGTACAGCAAAAACTGCCGCATGAACTCCTTCCTGTCATCCACGTACAGGTAGGCATAGTGCTCAAAGGTGTTGCGATACTCGCAGCATTTGGACATTGCCTGTTGGGTGCAGTCCATCAGGAGCTGCCGCATATCAGCCAGGTCCGCCATGTCTTCCATGTCAGCCTAAAATAACATGACAAGGAGGTCTAGATAAAAGTCATTTAACTATGGCCCCATGTGAGAGACATTAGCAAGTCTTTCTGAACTTTTTCTGTTCACTGGATGAATAAAATTGCAAATTTCATAAATTCTGTAAATGCGGTGGCCTCAGCTGTTGTTAGAATTCTGAACAGCTGAGGCCTCCCCATAGGTTTATGGAATTTATCATTCTGAGCGTGTCAACTTGATTTACTAAATCCTTGATTCACCAAAGTGTAGATTATCTTGTTAAATGACTGGAAGCAATGGTATATTTCTGTAAACAGAGGTAGCTGTGATAGATGCATTCTCAGATGTTTCCAACAAACCTTTTTAATGCTGGAATGGAAATGGAAAGTTCCAGAATAGCCTGGTAAACTATGCCATAGAGACTCATAGATTTTCCTGAGATGTGGTGAAATGATTCCATGTTTAAACTATACCAAGATAATACCGTAAATCAAGATTAATTTGGCAAGATTAATTTCATGGCATGAAATTTTAATAGCGTCCCACCCCTACTGTCAATACAACAATGGAATTGCCATCCAAATCTGCAGCTACAAATGAACAACTGATGAACTGAATAGAAATAAAAATTATGTTCATGTCAGTGTAATAATTAAGCTGGCAGTACCTGGTAGTGAGGGAAACTGCTGTGCTCAGCTAATCGAGGCATAAGGGAAGAACTTCTGTAGATATCATTGATGATGCCTTCGACCAAATCGTAAAAGCCATCACTGGCCCCAAACTCCAGTGATGGCCGGAAGACGATGTCTGGGACCTGCAGTTCTAACTGAGCTTCAAACAAAGCGGACAAACCAGCCTTGGGGTCTGAGGGAAAAGAAATGGAAATCAGTGAATCTCTTACTCTTACAAATAACTTTTGCTGCTCCACCTGTGGGATTCGTTTACCTGTGTTATCCAAGAGGAACTTTAGGGAACACTCAATGGCATTGAAGAACCCATCTATGACCATTTCATCCACATACTCCACATATGCTCTCCACACCTCTGAGGCAGGGTCAGCTTTGATAAGTTCTAAATTGTCCTGAAAGGAGAAAGCACAGGTTCAAACGTGGGTTTGGTTCCATTACACTGCTTTGAATATGCCATTTTCTTTTGATCTGCTGATGTCCCTCAACAGGGAGCATATGTTAGAAGTGCAAAGAATTTGTTAGTGTGCAGCAACACAAACAAGTATTACTGAACCTTTAGTAAGGAATGGATCCTGTTTCCTGAGTCACGAATTTGACTGTAGCGTTTCTCAAGTCGATCTGGTCGGTCGTCCAGGTTCAGTAGGGTGTCTTTCTTTCCCTCCTTCCTCTCGAAGAGAGGAGATACCCAGGTTTTCATTATGTTTTGTATCTCGCCCACATTGTCTTTGGTCTTCTGTAGGCGGCTCTCAAGGTCATGGACTGCATCCCGGACTTGCTGGATGTAGTCCCAGATGCCTATTTGAATCGACAAGGAAATGTTTTGGATGGAAGTTCCTAAGCAACCACAACCAATGTGAAGTAGTTGTGACAGAGGTAGTGTAACATTTTCAGCAGGGTTACAGATAACAAAAAGCTAATTTCTCTCTCCCCATGTCTTCCTTGTTTTTTTCTTTTTTTCAAATACAGCTATTGAAACATTTGCAATAAAAAACTTTAATGAGTAGTGAGAACCACATTATTCAACTTTCCCAACCAGGGTACTGCACCAGGTCAGGTCAGTTGTGCTGTGTGAAAAAAGTGTAGGTTTAAAAGGACTTCAAGTCCAAATTCTTAACCATTAATTATAAATCATTAAAATGCTTATCACTTAATTAAAAGAACAGACCTACTGTTGACGCATCACATCAATGTCGGTACGTCAATTGCTTTTGAGAGTGGTGTGGCCGCAGAATGGATGTTTTTTTTGTTTTTTTGTACCATTCTCTGCAAACTCTAGAGAGTTTGTTGTGTATGAAAATCACAGGAGATCAGCAGTTTCTCAGATACTCAAACCACCCTGCCTGGCCCCAATAATCATTCCATGGTGTTCCAAGTGCTAATTGGGTGTATTATGTAAGTATAATATATCATACATCTCATATTTGGGATTTACTACAGAAAATGCCAAAGAACATGGAAATTGATTTCACCATCAATTAGAAAATAATTTTCCATACAACACATTTTGGAAAAGGAAATGACTACATGATCTGACAGATTCTAAATTCTGTGATGTGAAAACAGGATATTAATTATTCATGGCATGCATAGCTGTTTCTGACTTAATGTGGCATAAGAGGGTAAATCATCCATCAATAGACACTAAAAGTGTTTAATTAAGAACACTAGATACTAAAAATGTCTAATTAAGAACAATTAACAGCTTGGGGTTGGAACAAAAACAAGTATGCGCAGTGGGTCACCAGGACCGAGTCTGAGAACCTCTGATCTACAGTTTGTTACGCAGTCAGAAACCTTTCTTTTCATTTTCTGCTTTTTAGCATCATCCTCATGAATAACAGCTCTTCTGATATTTTCTCTCTTTCAGGGAACAGATGGTCTCTGAGCTCGGTTAAAGTGATGAGTGTGTATTCCAGTGTGTGAAGTCCCTGGGAGAGATTGGTTCCCTACTTGTGAGAACTTACCAATGACAAAAATGCATTTACAGCACTTGTTTAAATGGGGACTTTTGTAAATGGGGGGCAGTGGCTTACCACTCTGTGTCCAGAATGAGTCATTCAAAGAATAGCATATGATATATCCCAAATATTGCCTGGAGTAAATGCAGTACAACCGCACTACTGGAAAACATTGCTCAAAATGATGTATTGGTCATATACAGTACAGTTCAATTTGGACAGTGACACATCTTTTGTTGTTTTGGCTCTGTATTCCAATACAATAGATGTACTGTATTTCAAATACAATGTGCAGGAGAATAATTTATTGTTTATTTATTCAGGTGGGGGGGGGGTATGAATATAAATGGCTGTAATTCATACAGGGGTCACCCAACATTGATCTAAATACCCTCAAATTAAAGTGGACAGTCTGAACTTTATGCTCATATCTATTGTTTTATTTCAAACCCAATGTGCTGGAGTAGAGCCAAAACAAGAAATATTATGTCATTGTCCCAATATTTTTTGAAATTTGAGTGGTATATGCAGAAATGCATTTTTTTTTCCAGGTTTCACATGATCACATATGTATGGCTTCGAGAGGGGTAAGAGCGAGTACTGAGGTAGACTAGCATTGAATTACTGTTACTATGGTCTTTTAATATGGTTCATGATGCACCTTGCTTTTAATAACAGCAAAAACATAAATAATTAGTGTCTGATAAGTCTAATAAATACCTACTAGAGTGCTCACTGAGTGTATAGTCTACCCACCAATGCCTAGGAAATCTGCATGATGAAAATTTAAACTGCGACGGCATATGGCAAAAATTTTTAAGCATCTTACCATCACTCCTCCAGTTGACTGCCTCTTCTGCTTGCATAAGCTGGGTGTCAATGGCCCTCAGCTGACCTTCCACCAGGGGAAACTCCACTTCCAGCACCGAGCGAATAACCTTGTTGTACCAGCCAACAGTCAGATCCAGGTTGGCCACATACTGCCGCAAGGACTCTTTGGTGGCGTATATGTCACCTGCTGTCTCTGGTATTTTCTCTGTCTGCCTTGAATCCAGGTACTTGACCTCTCTCAGCACTGACACTAACTGTGGGACACAAACAGGGAAATCTGTTTTACCTGTATACAGGTATAAATCAAAAACTGTGATAGAAGCCATTCAGAGTAAAACAGAAATGTACTGTTGCTCCCTTTACAAAAAAGCACAGAGAACGTCAAATTATGATACCAGCTTGAAAGTTGTCTCAGGGAAGCTATATGACTGCTTAGCTACATAAACACTGAATTAAACAGACTTCCCAGAAGAAAATCAGCAAGCCTCATAAGAGAATGTGTTGTTCTAACTAAAGGCCAGTATCATCTACAAATAAAGTAGTATTTACTATCCAATTACATGAAATTTGAGATCAAATAAACCAACAATAAAAACCTGGTATGAACAAGCAGTGATTGAAAACTGAAGACATAAAAAATAGAACAAAATTATACTCTTTCAATCTAGATTTGGTATGGAAAGACACACAAGTATAAAATATAAAATAACAGCTTCATTTAATTCCCTTTTCAGGACAATGCAACTTGCAGTTAAGCATATCTAACCAATGTAATAAAT
Organism: Conger conger; assembly: GCF_963514075.1. Lineage (NCBI taxonomy): Eukaryota > Metazoa > Chordata > Actinopteri > Anguilliformes > Congridae > Conger > Conger conger. The sequence continues at coordinate 64,127,413 of NC_083761.1, read as the reverse complement.
ACATTAAGTTTCTGAACAAAAACAATGGGCCTCATGCAATAATATTTTCATATTTTTATCAGAAATTTTGCATACTTTTTTTAAATGAAGGGCTCATGTGAGTGTGCCACATCAGATTCATCAAACGCACATAACTTCAGACAACTGTCCTAAATGAAGATGTATGTTATAATATTGTATATACTGTAAGTGGAAAGATGTTTCCTGCAGTGTTCTTGGGTGGTCACCTAACACTTCAGCCTTACTCAATTATCAAGTGGGGGAAAAGCTTGGTACCACCAGGGGGGAAGCCAGAGTGATCAATGGGTGTGAAATGGGAGTTTATGACAGATAGACAATGACAATTTGGTTTCCTTCCACATTTACATATGTAACAATTTATATTTGGCTGCCTACCAATCAGTGACAGGAACCTACATTGTGGGGTATAAAAGCTTGTACCCACACAACACTTTTAATTGCATTGGTTTGCTTCCATTCAGAATTTCAATACTGTAAAGAACACTATTCTGCTCTATTAATAAAGTGTTTTTGTAAATATAAGTTTTACTTTACAAAAGGACCAAATTAGTACAATACGGTACTGTACGTGGGTTCCGTCAGATAGATGGGCAATTAGATTAATAAGAACAAGGGACGACTGATACCTGATTGGATAGACTGGCAAAACATGGCGGACTGTTCATAAACCTTTCACTGAAACAATCCACTGAAATACGTTTCTGAAAACATTTGAGGTGAGAAATAAGCAATCCATTTGCAGAATCTTGATTCATACTTGATCTACCACACCGAGTTTGAAAGTCTGATCCGAGTTTGGTGTGCTAGGCAGCTGTGCTGACATGCACTGCAAGGCTCTTGTTTACATTGCAAAAGGAATAGATTCTAAATAAGAGAGAATAAGTGAATGTGCCAAATCACTAGTTTTAAGAGATTTAAGAACAAATCTGTTTGTACAAGTGGTTCTTGCATGAAGCCCATTTATTATTACAAGGTTCTTAAAATAAATATTGCAGATATAATATAAATACGAACATCATCAAAAAACATCAAAAACTCAGTAGTGGCTACATTGGTCCATTCATTTATCCATTTTTACACCAGGTCAGGGTCCTGTGGTGCTGGAGTCTATCCCAGGATGCACTGGGCAAGACACAAGAATACACTTTGGACAGGTCTCCAATCCATCGCAGGGCCCACACACCATTCACTCTCAAGTCTCAATTAGCCTAGTGCATATCTTTGGACATTGGGATTTAAACTCTGTACCTTTTTGCACCACCATGCTGCTCAGACTAAACTGGTATTCCAAAAAAAATTCAAGACTTTTTTGGAATGCCAATTTTTTGTGGGTTAAAGGGATGAATAAATTATTTAGCTTTTTCAGGATGCTGTACCTTTTGCTTCTGATATAAATTTGATCTTAATTGAAAGGTATAGGAAAAGTATTAATTCAAAGGAGGATATCAATATAATTGCTGTTTCTCCTACCTGGGGGTTGAAATTGACAGTGATGAGCCTGGTTGAAGGGTCTCTAGAGATGAGGGGTTGATTGAGGTTGTACTGAGACTTCTCTCCCACTGTTTCTGTCCAGCTGTCATATAATTTCTGTGAGTATCTAAAATAAAAAATAAAAACATTTTTTTAAATTAAAATATCTCCAGTTTTCTATTTTTTCAATTCTAATGGTGCCATATTGTATATTGTTGAATTTAGAGTCAGAGACTGCGCAGTAGGGAAGCTGAGCGCATGAGATTAGGACAATACATGCCAATACATGGCATAAATCAGCAGACATGTAGGAAAAAATATATTGACTTTTTATTTTGACTGCAATTGTACCATTGACTTTACATTGAAAACAAGTCTGAATGGTCTATACTAGACCCTGTGGCACTAGCGAGCACCATCTCTCAGCATGACCAGGAAATGAGATTGAAAAAAGAAGCCTGGTTTTGGCCACTTGTTTGGGAGGGGTTTCAAGTTCTTTTTTTCAAGCATGGTCATTTATTTATTTATATCCCAAATGGTTTATATAAATTTCTAGACTCTGAGGGGTCATTAAAAATCTGAGATGGGGTATCAATATAAACTTGACATGGAATGAGCCCTGACCAAAACCGGAAAAGGAATTATTGCCACTAGCACTTCACATTATCTAAATGAAACCTTACAGCTTGACCTTTTTTTATTCATACAAACTGCAAATACAAACTACAGCCACCCTACCAGCTATGAAATAGTTTGATGGTTTGCAGTACCCTCCTGGAGAAGAGCACAGGGAATAAAGGAAGGGATTTATCACAGTGGAGAGCCCAATTTCACTAGAATGACAGCCTTCTTAGGAACGAGCATTCTAAGCAACCCTGCAGCAGCCGTTCACAGACATTAAAGAAACAGATACACTCAGCCCCATTCAATCTAATCAAGGACACTGAAGAGACAATATGTCAGGTCTCTGAACTACCATATCAATCTGTAAATAACCTGATTACAACAAGTCATATAAAGGGACCAGTATTGGATTTTGCTCCATCTGGGCTTAAGCTTTATTTCTCCACAGCAGCAGAACAGGGGCTACGGCAATCAGTTGGCTCTGTAATGGCAATAAATCATACGCCTCTTTGTTGAAAGGTAATGACTGTAGTTGCTCCTAATTGCCCTGACTAGAGTGTTTTTACTAGATCGGCAAATGCTCACTTCTAACAAGGGGCCTAATTTTTGCACATTTATGAGCCTCCTCATTACTTCCCGTTTCCATTTATTTATATATTTATACACATCTAGAAGAAGGGGGAAAAAAAAATCATACACTTTGAGATTGCCCACATGCACCACAAACACACCAATACAGACAAAGTCACTGCTCCAAAAGCAATTTTCACACAATAGGATACTTTGTCTTCCAACTTTATATATTAGATATGTTTTCCAGGGTCATTCTTCAAAGGCCATTCACTGAGAGGTGGAGGAAGGACAGAGACTGTGGAAAGTATAAAGCTACAAGAACCCAATTTTAATGAGTGAATGAATCACTAATGTGTCCGGCCACAGCAAGCCTCAGGTATGAGTGCTTTCTACACTGCAGTTTTTAAACTCTTTTAAATTCATGAAATCATTTTGTCATGATTTTAATCCTTTCAGTCCCAAGCCCAATATGAAGAGGCTCCACTCAAATTCAAACCCAAGTTTTGGCTTTGGTTGAGCACTCTTGGGACTTTTGGAACTGAAATGGTGAAATATTATGGGGTCCACAAAATAAAACCATGTTTCTAATATGATGCCTCGTGTGAAATCACTAACCTTTCCAGTATATCCATCATTTCTTCAAATTTCTTGATCATTCTCTTCCCATCAGCAGACTCCATACAACTAATTCCAAAAAAGGTAAAACCACCACAGCTTAAAATGTGAAAAACCAGTCTATAATGTGAGTTTAAGAAAATAAACGCCCCCAAAAGAAAAAATAAAACTCACGGATGAGTGATATTCCGGAAGTTTCCAAACGGTTTTTGAATTCGCTCCTGCATTTGCTGTGCCCACCTCAATCCCCCGGCGACAGCAGGCATATTCTTATTGACAGGAGTGTAACCTGGGGGGAAGATGCATACATAGCTATTAGAATGCAGGAACATTTCTTTAACTTGAACAACGTTGTAAACGATTTGATATTTCTGTTTCGTATTGGTTTCTATAATTGAGATTTAAAAACAAGATTTGACCTTAATCCTAAAGCAGAACAGTGGAAATACCAATGAATCCTTTATCCACTACAAATAATCCCTTACTATAATACTGTATGGTGTGCTATATAATGTATGGGCGAAAGACATTGTTTTCTTGTTTTGCCTTAATTTTAGATATGTAATCAAATAATGCACATGTGCTCAAAGCTTTTAATAAAGGGTATTTTTATATTTGTATGCAGAGATGACAGCACATTTAGTACATAGTCCCCCCCATTTCAGGGCACCATAACATTTGGGACATATTAATGTTTTGTAAATAAAGGTGGTATTTTATAGTAATTTGTCCCATATCCTGTGCATACAATGACTCTGTGACTCATAGGCATCACCAGATGCTGAGTATATTGTCTAGTGATGCCCTCCCAGGCGTGTACTTCAGCTCCTTTTTGTTTCAGGGCCAGTTGTCTTAGGTTTTCTCTTCAGCAGATAGATTGATAGTTGCATTTATATAGTGCTTCTCTCATACTCAAAGAGCTTTCCAGTGATGAGGGGGAAACTTGCCTCAACCACCACCACTGCCGTGGCAGCACTGGGTGATGCCACGGCAGCCATTTTGAGCCATCAAAATGCTCATCACACATCAGCTGAGGGGGAGAGGGAGATTTTTTTTTTTTTTTCAATTAAATCAGGGGATTATTAAGTTCCAGGTTCAAAGAGCCAGGACACCAAGGAACCCCCACTCCTTGTGAATAGTGTATTCATCTGACTACAGTGAGTAAGGGCCTTGGTTTAATGTCTCCAAAATACAGTGCATCCGGAAAGTATTCACAGCGCTTCACTTTTTCCACATTTTGTTATGTTACAGCCTTATTCCAAAATTGATTAAATTCATTTTTTTCCTCAACATTCTAGCCATAATGACAACATGAAAGAAGTGCTTTTGAAATTTTTGCAAATTTATTCAAAATAAAAAACTAAGGAATCACATGCACATTAGTATTCACAGCCTTTACCATGAAGCTCAACATTGAGCTCAGGTACATCCTGTTTCCACTGATCAACCTTGAGATGTTTCTACAGCTTAATTGGAGTCCACCTGTGGTAAATTCAGTTGATTGGACATGATTTGGAAAGGCACACACCTGTCTATATAAGGTCCCACAGTTGACGGTGCATGTCGGAGCACAAACCAAGCATGAAGTCAATGGAATTGTCTGTAGACCTCCAAGACAGGATTGTCTCGAGGCACAAATCTGGGGAAGGGTACAGAAAAATTTCTGCTACTTTGAAGGTCCCAATGAGCACAGTGGCCTCCATCATCCGTAAATGGAAGAAGTTTGGAACCACCAGGACTCTTCCTAGAGCTGGCCGCCCGTCTAAGCTGAGCAATCGGGGGAGAAGGGCCTTAGTCAGGGAGGTGACCAAGAACCCGATGGTCACTCTGTCAGAGCTCCAGCGTTCCTCTGTGGAGAGAGGAGAACCTTCCAGAAGGACAACCATCTCTGCAGCAATCCACCAATCAGGCCTGTATGGTAGAGTGGCCAGACGGAAGCCATTCCTGAGTAAAAGGCACATGGCAGCCCACCTGGAGTTTGCCAAAAGGCACCTGAAGGACTCTCAGACCATGAGAAACAAAATTCTCTGGTCTGATGAGACAAAGATTGAACTCTTTGGCGTGAATGCCAGGCGTCATGTTTGGAGGAAACCAGGCACCGCTCATCACCTGGCCAATACCATCCCTACAGTGAAGCATGGTGGTGGCAGCACCATGCTGTGGGGATGTTTTTCAGCGGCAGGAACTGGGAGACTAGTCAGGATTGAGGGAAAGATGAATGCAGCAATGTACAGAGACATCCTGGATGAAAACCTGCTCTAGAGCGCTCTTGACCTCAGACTGGGGCGACGGTTCATCTTTCAGCAGGACAACGATCCTAAGCACACATCAAGATATCAAAGGAGTGGCTTCAGGACAACTCTGTGAATGTCCTTGAGTGGCCCAGCCAGAGCCCAGACTTGAATCCGATTGAACATCTCTGGAGAGATCTGAAAATGGCTGTGCACCGACGCTCCCCATCCAACCTGATGGAGCTTGAGAGGTGCTGCAAAGAGGAATGGGCGAAACTGCCCAAAGATAGGTGTGCCAAGCCTGTGGCATCATATTCAAAAAGACTTGAGGCTGTAATTGCTGCCAAAGGTGCATCAACAAAGTATTGAGCAAAGGCTGTGAATACTTATGTACATGTGATTTCTTAGTTTTTTATTTTTAATAAATTTGCAAAAACTTCTTTCACGTTGTCATTATGGGGTGTTGTGTGTAGAATTTAGAGGAAAAAAATTAATTTATTCCATTTTGGAATAAGGCTTTAACATAACAAAATGTGGGAAAAGTGAAGCGCTGTGAATACTTTCCAGATGCACTGTATGTCTCCTATAGCACAGTCTCCCCATCATTGCACTGAGGCATTGGGATTTATTAGACCAGAGGGAAGATCGCCACCTACTGGCCCACCAACACAACTTCCAGCAGCAACTTAGTTTTCCCAGAATGTCTCCTATCCAAGTACTAACCAAGCCCACATCTGCTTAGCTTCAGCCATTCAGCAGCAGGAAGGTGCATGGTGGTATGGCTGCTAGCCTTGCTGCAGATTAAACGCAACTTCAATTTGGATTTAGATCTGGTGAATGACTTGACCGGTCAAAACTGTCCAGTTTTTGGCTTAAGTAGTATGTTCATGATCATTTGGATAAAGTGCCATCCAGAGGCACTTGCTTGAAAGTGAGTAGAAGTACATTATGGTGCCTCTATACAAATCAGAATAAATAGCTGCTGCTATCAGGAGAATTATGCAGGCTCTTTTAGATACTTCTTAGTAAGCTGTAACCTGGCCGTCCTGTTTTTCCATCAAATGACTTGTTTGCATCTTGCACTACAGCTTCTGTAGTTCTGTTTGCAAAGTCTTCTGTGGACAGTAATCGCTGACACATCCACACTTGCCTCCTGAAGAGTTTTTCTGATTTGTTGGTCAGGTATTTAGGTTTTTTTATTCATTGTAGTGAGAATTCTTCTGTCATCAACAGTAGAAGTGTTCAGTAGCCTACCAGGCCCTTTGCAATTACTGAGTTGACCAGTGCTCTCTTTCTTCTTAATGATGTTCCAAGCAGTTGATTTTGGCAAGCCAAAGGTTTAGCCTATGTCTCTAATTGTTTTTTTCTCATTTCTCAGCCTCATAATGGCTTTCCTGACTTTCACTGGTACCACTCTGGCCCTCACGTTGGCAATCAAAAGTATAGAATCAAGACCAAATACTGAAAGCTCTCTTACACCTGCACTAAAGAAGCAATTAAACACACCTGACTAATTAGAAGAAAAATGTGACTTTGTCCCAAACATTATGGAGCAAAAATATGTACTCACTGAGCACTTTATTAGGAACACCTACTTAGTCATGTGATTATCTAATCAGCCAATCGTGTGGCAGCAGTGCAATGCATAAAATCATGCAGATACAGGTCAGGAGCTTCAGTTAATGTTCACAGATGGGCTGGTTTCAGTATTTCTGTAACAGCTGATCTTGTGGGATTTTCAAACACAACTGTCTCCAGAAGAGAATGGCCAGAATGGTTTGTGCTGACAGAAAGGCTACAGTAACAGACAATCACTCTGTACAATTGTGGTGGAGCAGAAAAGCATCTCAGAATGCACAACATGTCGAACCTTGAGGTGGATAGGCTACAACAACAAAACTGGACCCAACCTGCCCTGTGTCAACAGTGGTGTAATGGTATGGGGAATGTTTTCTTGGCAAACTTTGGGGCTGTTAATGCCAATCAATCATCGTTTGAATACCACTGCCTATTTGAGTATTGTTGCTGCCCATGTGTATCCCTTCATGTCCACACTGTACACATCTTCTAATGATAATGCAACAAGTCACAAAGCAAAAGTAATCTCAAACTCTTCAGTGGCCTTTTCAGTCACCGAATCTGAATCCAATAGAACACCTTTGGGATGTGGTAGAACAGGAGATTTGCAGCATGAATGTGCAGGTGACAAATCTGCAGAAATTGCGTGATACAATCATGTCAACATGGAACAGAAGAATGCTTTCAACAGCTTGTGGAATCCATGCCAAGAAGAATTGAGGCTGTTTTGAGAGAAAAGGGAGGCTCTTCCCAGTATTCCTAATAAAGTGCTCAGTGAGTGTATATACTGTCCCCTGAGGTGTTTTACAGTTTATTACTTATAACCTCATAACATTTTGGAAATTAAATGTTTTATCAAAGAATGCCCTTGTTTGAGAAACATAATTCTCAATAACAAAAATGAGTCATCCTCAATGGCAGTAAATCTGGTATTAATGTAGTAAGCCAAACCAAATGTAGTCACTGTAGTAAACCAAACATCACAAATTAAAGTGAATCATAGGCATGTAAATTAATATAGATAAAAATGGTGGCATGGTAATCATGAACAGTCAGTTTCCTGACATTCAGGACGCTTAGCTCTGTAGAAATGTTAACAATACTAAATGTTATGGTATGTTTCCATCCTTATGTAGTATGAAACACGTAGTATGTAACAGGCATAGTGTGGAATATTGGAATTTTCTCACCTAGCTCTTCTTCTCTTTGCACATGTCTGTTGTACAGCAGTTTGCAGCAGTCCAGGTCCCTGTCAAACATGCTGACGAGGAGAGGATATCGGTCCTCAGCATCAGCAGCAATCAGGGGACGAGCGAGAAGGCTTCCAAACATGTCCAGCAGCTGCCAGGAATACAAAGGGCATGGAATTGCTGTTATCACGTTGGCATTGGTTTACCATTCACTTAGAGATAACGACTTAAGGAAGAGATACCAGAATTGAAAAACTCTGCATGTTTGTGTGCTTGTGTACATGTATGTATGCACATAATTATACATGTATGTATCCTGTTGTCATTATAAGTGGTCTGGCACTCACTTTGAATGCATGCTCTAACCCTGAAGCATCGTCAAAAGCCTGGCAAAAGATTGCACCCAGACGCCGATCCATGTCTTCCACTTTGCACTTAAACTCACAGACATCAGTCTTGAATTCCTAGCAGGGCCACAAAAAATATAAACTCAACATCAACAGAGCAGCAATGTGAAAAAATGCATCTACATTTTAAGTTATTTGTCTCTAATATGAAATATGCCGCACAAAACATACAACAAAAATGATCTCATGGTGCACTACATACCTCGTTAGTGGTGTCCAGGCTGTCGTAGGACTTCTCTGTAAAAACTTTGAAAGTTTCCAGAAACTCCTCATACATGCACAGCACCTGCTGACTAAGCATCTTTCCACGAATTCCTCCAAACTCAATTTTCTCCAGCTTCATCATATCCAGTGCTGTCAGAAGCAGATTCTACAGTGGGGCAGATAGAGAAGAGACACGGAGGGTCTGTAACTATGAGAAATTATTTGTGTTTATCTTTTCTGAATAAATCTGTTCTATACCTATTGTAACTGGTCAAGCCAGCTGACAGCATGTCTGTGGTTGGACAACTCAAAAGATGCCACAGACAATCATGTTTTGTGCATTACATTTGTTTTACAAGTAAAAACAATTCCATCAGATTTGAAAATGGGCTTGTCCTTTCTCAGAGCGTATACCTTGCTGCTATAAATTACCTTTCAGTTGCAGCCAGCATCAAGAAATATCTGTTGGACTTTGAATTTGGTTTCAACAATGTGTCTGCATTCATTTTGGATAATGCAAGGCACGTGTTGAAAGCATATGAGGAAACCCTCAAAGGATTGCCAATTGCAGCCCAATTAACCTCTGCTGCCCACACTGTGGCACCAGTGAGTTGCATTTTCAAGTTTGCAAACTCACAGGAGTTGTTGACAAGGTTTTTAAGCATTGTCCAAGTAGGAAGTTGCACTATGTAGCACTTCTGAAGAACAGAGCATGGTCTTCCAATAAAACTGAGGCACACAAAACAAGATTGGGCACTTGGTATTCTGCCGTGCTGTACCACTCCCAATAGCTCCATTTCTTTTCCAGATTTGTGGATCTGGAGACGGGTATCTCTCCAAATATTGCTGTGCTGGCACAGCTCAGGGAATTGTAGCATGGCAAGAGTTTAGGGGCACAATTCATGTTAATTACAGAACAGAGAAACAGCTTCACAGAAATGATCTGCTGGTTTGAGTGAAGACATCAGAACACATGAAACATGCTATATGATTAAACGACTGAAAAATGATTACCAAACACTGGCACAGCAGGCACTGTGCTGGGACAGCAAGCCAAAACTATCAGAGAAGCTGGCAACATATTACAACCCAAAAGCACTCTGAACAGTCTTTCAATCACAGCACAAATTAATTCAGGCCATTAAGGTTTTTTGACCACCACAAGTATGCAGATTTGCCTTGACTCCCTCTGGACTAGGTTCCAGGATTTTACAAGAACTGTTCTGGAATCATATACAGATTATTTGCAATTGCAAATACTGCAATGGCACTGGGGGAATTCTGAGACAAAAGCATCTTCAGCAGAAAGCAAGACAATACGTATCTGTTCCAACCAACTTAGTGCAGAAAGATGTCTCTCTTCATATGAGCAGTTTACACAAAGAATTGTAAATGACAGATACTGTTTGAATAGCCTTTTTTATGCAGTTGGTATTACTGCACTTTTGTGTGCAAGCTACCTTCCACTGATTGAAAAAACAACAACCCTATGGAAACAGATGTGCATGGCAGTAGCATAATAACTACACTGAACACAGCATGCAACAGTGGGGGAACACTGTAGTCAATCATGCTTAAGTAGCAACTGAGTTGTCAACATGGATAACTGGGGAGCTGTAATGTGATAATTCTCTAACACGTGTGATCAGAAAAGCCTCTACTGACCTCATGCTGAGGGATGCCTGAAATGCAGATGAGAAAGCTGACTCTAAAAACGATGACCTAGATATTTATAACTGCAGTTCCTCAATCTAATGTACATTCACAATTTGCTGCATTGTATAATTTCAATTCACAGAAAAAAACAGAATGAAAGGCCTAATCATTCTCTGGTTATATTCGCCGGCTTGCCTCAATGCTCTGCACTCTTTCAGTGAAGCAGTCCATTCCAGCGAACACCATGGTGGAGGAGAAGTCCCATGTCCTCGGCTCCTGCCCGTTCTTCTGGTATTGACTGAGATTTCCCTTCACCTCGTCGTAGGTGTGCCTGAAGTGATTCAGAACCTCCAGGGTTGCCTGGACCTTTGCCAGGCTCTCCTCAATTTCCCCTTTAAGGATATCTTCTGGGTTCAGATATGCTCGGGCCTAACAAATTAGAGTATTGTTATCTGTGCATTGTTATAAAGTGTGGGTGCTGCAGTTCAAAATGAAAGGAAAGTTAAGAGACTAAAATATCAGATAAATCACAATTAAAATAAAGATGCTTTAATCCAAAGGGGCTCTACTGCACGGTGCCAAATCTAATTTATTTTATAAAGTTTGAATGCAATATGTGCAATACAAGCATTTCCACCCATAATAAAAGGAAGTTAATAAATACAGAGGGTTAAGAGTTAATATGACAAACTGGGTTACTGGATGATTTTTTAGATATTCAGGAGCTAATTATTCTATGAAGGAAAAACCATTCCTCATTCTGCATACATTTTAAAAAGTATGCGGTATTAAGATGCAAAGTGAATAAGGGAGGTCTTCAATTAATAACCATGAAACAAGGTCTCTGTCCTTTCAAACTCTATAAACAGAGGAGCGCTTCACCTCTGAATATAACTAACATCTACTTAAAAGTTAGGACTGTGGGATGAATTATTTACTGAGTGGAAGTTTAGTTTGAAAATAGAGTACAGTGCATATGCAAATTACCTGCTGTATGAGGAGGTTGCAAATCTCCTGTAGCAGTACAATGATTCTGGCAGGGGTGTTATAGTATTTGGAGTTTGCCCAGGTCAGACACACACTATGCATTAAGGGACCAATCTGACTCTTGACTTCGTTAAACTCCACAGTTTCCAGGTTTTCAAAGAGTCGTTGGAGGGGCTTTAGGTAGATGTTGATGTCTTTGGCCTCTTCCAGTGCTGAACAGAAATGATATGTGGCCAACACAGCTTAGACTAAAACACTGTCCAATCAGAGCTTTTAATTCAGAGCTACATTTTGTCACCTCAGAGCTTGAAATCATGGCACTTAGGAGTTAATATTTATAATAAACAACAAACCACATGTTACCAAAGTTGATAGTGGCTAACAGTTTCAGAATATTAAATTCAATTATATGTAGTATGCTCCATGCTTGATTTGGCTGGGTGTACTCCACAATTTTAGACTTAATCACAATGCAATGTGCTTAAAGTGCAGATTCTTAGCTTTTATTAAAGGGTATGTTTATACACTTGGGTTTCACCATGCGGAAATGACAGCACTTTTTATACATCGTCCCTCAGACCAGGTGTTGAATATATTCTCTGTCTCTGCCAGCCTTGTACTGCAGCAATTTTCAGCTCCTGCTTGTTCAAGAGACGGTGGCCTTTAGTTTCCTCTTCAGCATATGAAACGCAAATTCAATTTGGCTTCAGATCAGGTGAATGTGACTTTTCCAAGTTTTTGGCTTTACTAGTATGTTTGGGGTCGGGTTTGAGATGAAGTGCCATCCAGTGAGTTTGGAGGCACTTACTTGAACGTGAGCAGATAACTAGTGAATCTTGGTCTCACCTGTGGAACAGACCTTTTCCAGTACTCTGCAGGCTCTTTTAGGACTGTAACCTGGCCATCCTGTTTTTGCATCAAACTACTGGTTTGTATCTGTTGTTCTGTTTGTGAAGTCTTCTGTGAACAGTAGTCACTAACACATCCACACCTGCCTATTTCTGATCTGTTGGACAGGTGTTTTGGTTTTTATTTCTTCATTATGGTGAGAATTATTCTGTCATCAGCTGTTGAAGTCTTCAGTAGCCAACCTGGCCCTTCGTAATTACTGAGCTCTTCAAAATGATGTTCCAAACAGTTCCATTCCAAAACCATTTTGGTAAGCCAAAGGATTGGCCTATGTCTCTGAGAGCTTTTTTTCTTTCTCAGCCTCATAATGGCTTCTTTGACTTTCATTGGCACCACTCTGGTGGCGGCACAACTTCCTCATGTTGACCAACACAAATTCGACTCCAAAGGCAATCAAAAGCCTAGAAACAAGACTAGATACTGAATGATCTTTTACGCCTGCACTAAAGGAGCAATTAAACACACCGGACTAATCAGAAACACCTGTGAAGTCATTTGTCCCAAACGTAATGGTGGCATGAAATAGGGGGACCATATTTACTACATGGTGAAACCAAAGTGTATAGAATCACTCTTAAATAAAAGTTAGCAATGCGCACTTTAACCACACGTGAATTGTTTGATTACAAATATAAAATTGTGGAGTGTAAATCAAGAAAAAAAAAGAATTCTCAACATCACAGAGAGCATGGAGCATACTGTACACACGTGTCTTGGACAACCCCTGTCTTTAAGGGTGAATTCCTCCTCACTCATACTGAATCATCACATTCACCTATACGTTCTCGCTCAGAGGGGTCACTTGATGTGTCACATATCTTTTACCAAGACTTTACCAACAAAGTAAAAAAACCTAGACACATTAAACATGCTTGTTTTAACATTACATGCATGCATTGCAACGCATACCTGCCAGGACATCATGGAACATGTTTTGAAATGCAGGGTAATAGCTGCTCTCCATTTTTTCCAAAAGCTCTGACATTTTGCCAACTTTTGTTGAGTTGAACTGCCCGTAAATGCATTCTAAGTCAGCGTACCTGAAATAATTTCAAAAACAAACCACAAAATGCCAGCCTCATAAACATGTGATCTGAAAAATATTTGTCTGGGTTTCTGGTTATGGCAGAAAAATATTAATAAAGCAGGCTGATAACTCAATTGTTACAGATTATATTGAATACGAAATTAATAAAGAATACCCAAGACCACACAACATGCCGACCTGTTTTTCCAAAAGAGCAGTTCCACATGGGGGACTGGGCTCTTTCCTTCCAGCAGTGGCTCAGATGAATCCTTCTTCAGTACCTCACGAATCTGGTGGCTCCACTCAATCACGACAGACTCAATGGAGTGGATGATGCTTTTGTCCACTATGTCTCCACTGAATGATTTAAATTAGATAGGCATTGGCTTGAATCAAATCATAGAATAAAGGAGATGCTGCATCCTGCAAATGTACTCCAACACTGGCTGCATTAAATTAATTGTACATCTTGATATACATATCTTGGCAAATCAGTCACACATTTATTTCATTTCAAACAGTGATCTGTTCTACCCAAGCCTGATCTTGTTGCCAAGGTGAGAAAGACAGAGCACACATTCCCAAGCACATCAACAAAATAAATAAATATTTCAGCAGAATATAAGACAATGGCACTTCTTTGTTACCTCTTGTCCCTCTCCAGAGCTGCTTGCTCCACTCTCTCTGATCCTGCAGGCAGCGGGAGGAGAGTCTTGCCTTTGACTTGTCCAGCCACCACAAACACATTGGTCTTCAGAGAATGGACGTGTTGCTTTATGTCTTGTGACACAACATGCGGCCATTCACAGTGGTTACTGTTATTGGCCAGGACTGGCACCACAACCTAATGTCAATGAGGAACAAATAGAAGGGGATATTATGTCAAGGTTGCTCTTGGCACACCACATAGGAAGATACTGTCACATTTCCAAGGAAATAGTGTTACAATTAGGCATTGCATTTCAGTTATTGTTACATGTCCTAATGAACACTGCAACAGCACAACAGTAACTTTTCATGCCATGCAATGCCATGCAATAGTTTGCCATTTTAACAGGAGACAGCTCATTCTAATTATTGAAATTACTCCAGCTAAAACAAAGCATGATTTCTTTATTTAATTTTTTTCTAAGTATGTGGGCAAAGACATTACCAAGTGCTGGTACTGTATTTCAAATAATTTCAATGTTCTTGTGTTTTCTTGTTTGAAAACAACAGACACATAATAAACAACAAAACAACTTAAGCACAATTACTGTAATGTAGGCTCCACTGGTTCAAGCATTTCAAGGCGTGAAATGAAATAGGCCTCCATTTTCAACAAGTTTCACAACCTTACAAATTCTTTCTGAAACTTTCATCTTTCAATTCCCCCCAAAATATTGTCACAATAGCTGTACTGTAAAACAACTAGTGATTGAAAATGTGGTTTTTCTATGGAATGCAAGATACGCGTTCTGCGATTTCAAGTTTTAAAGCTTGTCCGAATGCTGCAAAGAAAGAAAGAAAACACTTAAACGGCTTCAAAGACAGCACAACTAATGAAACGGTTTCCTTTTGTATTATGGCCTGAAGGGGGATGAGACAAATAGTGTATGTTGTGTTGATATCGTTTGAGTATTACACACAATTGCCACATTTATCATTCTCATTGGGGGAATGGCAATTCCACTACAAGTAGCAGTTTGTCCTTTTGATTCCCATCTCCTTTAGAACAATCCACCAAGGTGATAGGCCAATTGCCTTCTTAAGCACCCTATTGTCCTCAGTGTTAAAAAATTACCCTCTCCTGAGTTTAACAGCAGGCTTTATCAAGAGGGGAGCAGTGAATGTTTGACCCTCAGGGCATGAGGTGCATGCAAACCATGAAGACAACAAGAGGGCTAAGCAAAAGGTCATACTACAAAATGTAATAAAAAAATATTGCCTAAACTGACAAATAGTGCTACACAGATGTAGGTGTGGTTGATTTATTTTTTAATCAGTACTGAATCATCTGGCTCACGCAAGAGCCCCGGAAGAGCTATGTTCATGATAATCTGTTTTTAAATGTATCACAAGGTCTACCATCTGTTTGCAAGCATGCTATGCTATCATACAAAACTACATTACGATCAAGTCCATTTTTGTTTGTATTTGCATTATCATCTACTGTGTCCCAATTGTTGAAATACTTCAGTTGAAAACTGGAATATTCCTGAATTATTGAGTTGGTATGTCATATAATTTATGACTTTATTTGACAGGGACAATGCACATTAATAACACTTCTGAAAAAGGCTAATTTTCACCTGCAGTCCCTGGCCTACACAGAGGAAATCCACACAAACACGAGGAGAATATGCAAACTCCACGCAGAGAGGATCCAGGCTGGACTCCAAAACAGAACCTCCTTCTAGAGAGGCAACAAAGAGATTCTTTGATACTGACAGATTTTTTTTCACCTCACTGCAACTTTGTGTTTTGTACTAAATATAGAAAAAGTATTCTGAAATGTGTCAGCACTTCATCAATGACTAGGTCTAAAAAAACCTGCAATATCGTTTTTAGTTGACATCATTCCATGGATACACATTCCAATTTGTTTCTAAAAATGATCAGTTAACACACTAGTAATATTACAACTGAATACACAAACTAAATAAATAGACTTCCACTGAACGGTAGAGCCCCATGAGAATATCTCACTGCATAATTTATATTGCAGTTAATACATATCTTTATTTTTACTTATTTTTTAAGCTGTAGCTTAGACCCTTTGTTTAGGGCCACCAGTTTGTCTGCCCTTATTTTCTGAAATTCAGCTAGGGGTCCAGGGTTGCCAACCCTTTGGACTGACCTGCAGAGGACGATGATATTTGTACAAAATGTACAATATCTGTACATTATACAGTAGTATAATTTCACTGACATTTAACAGACCACAGCTAAATTTATAATGTTGACAAAATGTTGACTACAGAAAGTAGTAAATAAATGTAAGACTTTTACACAATTTGGAAAATAAATGTGATGCATTCTGCTTTAATTTAGTGCATTTATCAAGGGTGCCAATATTCTGGACCTGACACACTGTATACATTTTTTTTATTGATTTGGCTCTTGTGGTCAGATCTTTATCTCAACTGTCCACAATAACCTTTTTCAGAGCTCTGCAGGGTCTTCTAGGTACTTTTTAGCAAACTGTTACCTGGCCATCCTGTTTTGCAGCTTACTAATGGTTTTTGTCTTGCAGTGTAGCCTCTGTATTTGTTTGTGATGTGTTCTGCTGTATTAGTCACAGACTCATTCACACATGCTGTGTTTCTGATCTGTTGGACAGGTGTTTGGAGGTTTATCTTCATTATGGTGAGAATTCTTAATTCGGTCTTCCTTTCTTATCTTTGTGATTACAGAGCTCACCAGTGCTCTTAATCATGTTTAGCCTAAGTATCGGACTGCCCCCCCCCCCCCCCTTATTTCTCAACCTTATAATGACTGTCTTGCCTTTCTTTGTCACAACTCTGGTCCTCATGTTGACAAAGATGATAATAACAATAGCAGACTCCAAAGGGAATCAAATTCCTGAAAAAAATTCTAGATACTTAAAGCTCTCTTATACCTGCACAAAGGATGAAATTGAATGCACCTGTTCGATCAGAATCACCTGCAAAACCATTTGACCCAAACATGGTTCCCGCAAAATGAGGGAATGTGCATTAAAAGTGCTGTCATTTTCTACAAAGTGAATCCAAAATTGCACATCTAAAATTGTGGAGAACAAAGCCAAATGAAGAACAAAATATGTCTTTGTCCCAAACATTATGGGGCATACTGTATATTGTATATAAAACATAGTCGATTTATGCAAAAACATTTACTGTGTATTTTCCTTAGAAACTGTCAAGCCTTGCTGAAAAGACTAACTTTACTCAATTAACAAACGTTGCAGTGAACTTCCAGTTGCCAAGTGAAGAAACAATCAGCTCAGAGTTTGCATAGCTACACACAACTTAATCTGGTAACGTTGTAACCATGACATCATCCAAACAAGCTAAACGCATTATCCACTGTATTGATAGGGATTCCATTGTGTCTCTTTGTCTACAGTGTCTGAATGCACCATTCCTATTGATAAAGCATGAAATGAACAAGGATTTATTTGTGAACTACTGAATCAGTATCCTACGAAACACAACCGAGATGCATGTTATGGATGCATTGCATTACAAACGACCTCAAGTTGACACGCAACGCAATATCAGCTCAATACTTAATTAAGCAACTGGTAGTTCTTCTGGCCAAATCCTGTGCCATTCAATTTTGATAAGCTATTTACATTTGAATTGTAGCGACTTTGGTCTTCATTGCAGTCGTTACACGCTATACTTTACTTTGGAAATAAGTTCAATTGTATTTTTCTTTATGCAAAACAAATTGACAATGTTCAAAACTGTAGTTTAGACCTTCCCCCTGTTAGCATAAAGTGTTGATGGGAACAGTTTAGCCTTACCTCTTCCACAAGCGCTGAAAACTGATCCAATGGGGAATATGATAAGTCTCCATAACACAAATTACTTTTAATCGAATCTGGAGTGAGCGCATCTTTGCCACGTTTCACGAAATAGACGGCTTTGTTTTTAGAGCTTTCTGGAAACCCGAATGAAGGTAGCAATTGCCCTGCTGCATTTAACGACACAACAAGCGCAGTTTGGTCAGAGCGATCGAAAAAGTCCTGTATGATTTGTCTGTATTCATCATTTGTCACACATTTCAGCCACCGGTCAGGTTTCAGTTTCATAGTTGTTAAAACATATTCTTCAAGAAACTTGTATCTCTTGTCTGTAGCAGGTGTGTCTCCCATTTTCACTTGTCCGCCAGTCCTGAGTAGGCTAGCCCATAGATTTCACTACTCTGACCGCTCGGCCGCAGCAAAGGTTCTTGCATGTAGTGATTCCCTCTTTGCTTCCATAGTAACAGACCTGTTTGCATTGACCTACGGTTGCTTGAGGGACAAATGACTCTTTCAAATTTCCTGCCTGTGTTTCCTGTGTTGCCAGCTTTGGAGTAAATTCCCCGTGTTCAATGGATGTTCCCATGTGGAATAAATGAAGGAACTTTTAAAGGAACGTTCAGAAGTCTTAATCGATCGAACTCAAAGCCAGTATGCTTCAGTTGTTTCATTGTGTAACTAAAATCACTGCATTACATGAGTGGCTGCGACATTGAAGTAGAATACGAAATAATTCCACTTATTTTGCTATAAGCTATAAGTGTTTTCATTGAATGTGCCTTCCATACTTTTGTATACAATTTGTCTATTTTAGAGAAGTAAGCTATTGTTTCTTATGAAATGCAGCCACTAAACTTGTTGAACTGCCATTTATTCTGCATAATGGGGACCTATCATAAAATGAACCGTCTAAGCTTATATACATGACCATATTAGACTGTGGTTACAAGGGATATGTTTTTGAATATCACTAAGGGACGGAGGATTTTTGTTGGATGAGTTAGAACTTGTTTGTTAAGACCAGTGCAGGCAGCCTTTAAAAGTTTTTATGGAGCAGGCCATACCCAGTCTGCAGAATACCAGAAGACCTTTTTCAACCTCTGAACTTAGAGTTTCTTCCCTTCTTCTCATAGTACTTGTAACTATATATTTATAGTGTGCACTTTATTAACTCTACCAAAACAAGTTCTGTACATTTTACAGAAAGGGATGAAAATATGGATTTTTATATACATCTGGCAACCCACATTTGACCACACAGGTGGTTGTGAGGAGACATTACATTACTTAGTTACTATTTCCATGTCCTATCACTACACATTTTCAAGCATTGTATTTAACTAAAACAATGAATACCATTTCCCACAAAGGTCTCAGTTACACAGCAAAAGAACTGAATCTGTGATACCAAGCCAAACCATTGAAAGTTAACTTGTTTAGCACTTAAGGAGCTAAACATATTTCCAGAAAATGCCTCAATGTTACTGTAAGTGTGGACTAGCTGTGGGGCATACAAATCTTGTCACAAAAGTTTTGACATTTTTTTGTCATAAGCTTTTATAAGTCCTGGCACAAAAACACTCTAATAACAATGCTTTACGAAGTTGGGGAAAATCCTAAAAGCATGAGAATGTTAAATCATGTCAAGCTTTTTGGCCTATCAAGTAATACTTCTGCATACTATGTAGGGCATATGTATACTGTATATTCATTGCTAATGCTGGTCCACATATTAATATTTTTCTGTGTGGTTACAATAAACTCAGTCATCACAAGCACACTGGACCATAGCCTTCGTTGTATCTCCCAGTTTCGAGCCCAGGCCACAGTCACCATTACTCAGAAACAGGGTGGCTATGCCAGCCCGAGTTCTTCCAGGCACTGCCGCTGCCAGGTGCTCGGACATAACAGCTATCCACAGGACACCACTGTCATCACAGTGGGCTGTACTTCTCCTACAAGTACCCTCTACAAAATTGGGGACTCAATATTGGCATTCCTCAGCTTCTGGATTAGATAAACATGTAAATATTAGTATGTGGTTGGACACTTTTTCTAAGGACCAGCTATCATTCTGTATACACAAGGGCAGTGGGGGGAGAGGGGGTGGGGGAGGGGTTGGTTGAGTGATACCCTGGGCAGGTTTGAGAGATTAATGTGACAAAAAGAGAGAGATATTTAGAACACAAGAGGCAATGGGGAAATCAGCTTGCAATGAGATACGCTTTGTGACATGTTTGCTAACATTTTTACCATTCCCTTTACCGCAATGTAATATAATTGAATTCTAAATATATTGCTCCATTTTTAAATGTACTTAAATCATACATATTGATGCAATGTGTGGCATTCTTGCTGGTATATAGCATTTGTTTTTGGATTTGTGCTGTGGCATCCTGGCAGGGTAAATATTTATGACTTTGGAAAGGAGGTCAGAGTTAAACAGGATGGACATACAGCTTCCAGCTTTTCTGCGGTGCTAGTCATTGGCCCTTGGTCATCTTCCTCATTGTACAGTGCCTTCACAGCTACTGCAACATGTGTCCACAGTCAGTGGATACAGTAGAGGTAACATGTCATTACTTACAGTAGTGTGCAAAAATGTGGGCACCTCTGGTCAAAAATACAATTAATATCTAAGTGAACAGAAGCAAACCTGACCTCTATATGATACAATGTTAAACATGACACATTTAATACATTTTTAAAGCAAGATTATGTGTTATTTAAATTTATTTACAGTTTCAAAATTATATGAAAAAAAAGGAAAAAGACCCTGTGCAAAAGTTTGGGAACCCTGTCAGTTAGTAATTTATAACTCCTCCTCAGGCAACTTTAGCAGCTTGTCAATGCTTCCTGTAGCCAGCTAAGAGTCTCTCAATTCTCATTTTTGGAATTTTTCCCCATTCTTCCTGGCAGAACACTTCTAGCTCAGAAATATAATTTGGCCTCCTTGCATGTATGGCATGTTTGAGATCTCTCCACAGATTTTCAATAATCTTCAAGTCTGTGGATGGTGATGGCCATTCCAAAACCTTAATCTCTCACCAGGTCTTGGGCCATTCTATCTGAAATCTTCCAGACCTTGCCTTGACTTCAACTGTTCCATTTATCTTCCATTTTCTGATAATGTTTCTGACAGTGGAAATAGGTAGTTTGAAACATTGAGAGAGTTTTTGTACCCTTCTCCTTCTTGGTGGAAATGAATCATCTTCATTCTGAAATCCTTGGGCACTGTCTAGAGCAGAGGTGTCCAATCTTATCCTAAAAGGGCGGGCGTGGCTGCAGGTTTTTGTTTTAACCCAGCAGTAACACACCCTTTCTGGATAAGATTGGACACCCCTGGTCTAGAGGAACCCATAGTTGTTAACACTAGACAGAATAGCCACTTTAGTTGGATACTTCAGGAGGCATGGAGTTACTTCAGAATACAAAGTTCAGCCCTGGAATTATACTCACCTGAATCATTGAAGCCCTAATGAGTAAATCACCTGGGTCTGGGCCTCTTTTTAAAAAGTAACAAAGAATAATCCAAAAAGAGTTCAAACTTTTGCACAGGGCTCTTTTCCTTTTTTATATCATTTATAAACAGTAAAAATGAAAATAAAAAGCACAATTTCTATCTTTAACCCTGTACCATTTAAAATTCAGGTTTGCTTTTGATCACATACAGATTAATTGTAACACACTTAAACCAGGGGTGCCCAACATTTTGCACCACACTCTAAGTCACTCAATGCATCTGAGCTGCTTATATTTGCAGTCGTATTACTTGAGCTCCTCATCTGATCGTCAGGCCAGAAAGTAGACAGGGTGAACATTCTTTGGCTTGCCTCTCTTTTATTCATAACCGATTTGTCATGTTATTTAATCAATATTGTAAAGCCTGAGTTGAATTAAAGCAACAACTTCAAGGTTGTATTTAATAAAAATGCTGTTCTCTATATTTTCAAGGAGAGTCTTAGTCATCATTGTTGCACTAAAACCCTCTTGAGCCCTGTATGTAAATGAAACCAGACTTATTTTCAAAAACAGTATTGAAAAGTGTTGTAGGGTGCAAGACCTACACAAATTCATAATGGACTGAACAACTAGAAGCAAATAAATTAAGAGTTTGATTCCAAACTGAGATATATATAAAAGTTCAATATATATAGTAAAGTACAGTAAGTACTGTGACTTCATATATTGCATACTATCACATTGCAAAATAGTAGTACCAATGTTTTGCCAGTGGAGGGCAGCAACAGATGAGAAAACACTCACCAATCCTCCCCAAAATAAAATGCTAAAGTTGTTTTTCTTGAACGTTTATGTTAACCATTCAAAGGGGCTGCTTGGTGGCTTATCATGTTGAGGCACACACCTAATTCATGGATGGCTTCTAGTCTTAGAAGCTGACAGTCCTGCAGCACAATAGCACAATACCAGGCACAGTCACAGTAATTCACTGTTTGCGAGTAGCCACGTTGGTCAAAGAGGTGTCTTCCTCCAGCTCTTGTCTATTCAAACCCCATGCATCTCTGTGTCATAAGAAGCAGTGGGTACTTTATGTCCTTTGCGGGACTGCAGATGCTGCACTCTTCTGAATCTGTGGTAGGCTGTAGTAATGCGCACTGATGCACAACAGGCATGGCAAAATGTGGACAAAAGCAGGAAAAATGCAAGTGCAAGTGTGAAAAGAAATAGCATTCCAGAATATTTGTTGTATACCGTGGGATTCAGAATTGGCACCCTTGATAAATGTGCAGAAAAAATGCTGGAAACTAACTCTAATGTTTGATTTTATTTACAATAATTCTTACGGGTGCCAATAATCTTGGCACCTGTGGTTGTCTGAAAAAATTAGATTACTAAATTTAAAAAAATTGAAACATGAGAGTAAATGTATTGAAATAAAAGTACATCGTTTTCCCATGTTTGATCATAAAAGATAGATCAATATCCATGTTGTTTAATATATGCAGCCCTTTCTCTCTATTTTATTAAGGATGTCAATAATTCTGGAGCCCACTGTAGCTGGTTGTGTTTACAACAGCTGTATGAAGAGGCCTCCACACTCACATCATTCAGGATCTACAAATGCTACAGCCAGATCTATCATTCCCTGCCATGGAAAAATCGGTCTCACTGGTATGATGCCCAATGTCTGGGATGATGATAGATTATAATGTTATTTTATTAGCATACTATTACAAGATACCAACACAGTCCTTTGAACAAATATGATTCATGCTGTAGGAATTGTTGTAAAGTGTTCAAAGATGTTCCTAGATTCTGGAACAAAATTCCAATTGAAGGATAGAATGCAGTCTACAATCATATATCCTATTGTGCTTAGAACCTCCTTGCATCCAAGGGGATTCTTCCAAATACCTGCTTGGCAAGTTCAATGTAGAATTATGAGCTTCACTCCCAGATCTTCTGTAATGTACAAGCAAAAGGAATTTGGCATTTGAGGGCAGTAAACTTTCTGCCAGTGATGACCAAAATAATTAATGTGTACTTGTGTATCTTGTGTTTTTCACCCATATTGATTGCACATTCATATTCTACATACACACCATCATGTGTATTTTGTAAATAGAAACAGTGCAAGTACAGAAAACAACAGGTGAATCTTCATTTACAAGCAAAAGTTAAAAACAGAAGCAGATTATTATAGTTTTCTAGTCTTATATGGCCAATTCAGATTTTGGATTAAGGTAAAGTGTGCATATTGAGTTTATGTCAAGATGAGCATCAGGTTTTGAGGGGATACATGAAGAGATCACACATTTACATCATATTCTGGCCTAGATACTGTACAGTATATCTGTTAAAATACAGTTTAGTTAAGTGGTTGTATAACATTTGCTCTGTGAGAAAGGTTACCTTGTCACGCCATAAAATCGATTTCATAGACAATGGTGATAATAGATTATATCTTAGCAAAACCAGTTTGCAATATAAATAAAGCCAATGATTCATTCAGGTAACTTGTCCCTGTGTTTTTACATCCCTCCCTTTCAAGAGAACAAAATCTTTCAAACATGTATATGATCAATGTGTGAATTTATTGTTAGTGTAAGCACAGAACATGCAATGAAGGTCTGGTGATAATGTATCGAGCAGCCATACATTATTTGTTTGAACCCTTTCAACTAATGTTCAGCAGCCCCCGTTGTTATATAACATTTGTTTGTGTTATATGAAAAGACAAAGCATAGGCGATTTTCATTCCAGAAAAGATATACAGGTGTGTTATTGTATATTCCTATAGGACCAGTGATGTGGTTTGGTATAATGAGCCTATTATACAGCAGAGAAGGAGGCTCCATAAAGTATTATAATTGTTGCTTTTCATTTTGTTGCGTTTCATTGGCCTGAATATGAAAGTTTTCTGAAACTTCTTGGGATTTTAGTATTTGATTAGAGAAATAGCATTTGAAAGATTTTTTTTTTACATGAAAATATGGCAAAACAAACTTGGCAAAGATGCATGAATGAATACTAGAAGCATAGGGCTACATTTCTTTGGAGCAGTGCTTGTGTGTGCTGTAAATCAATTTGACATCAATAAATAAGTGGAGTGATTTTAGTTGGTGCATATTTTTGAAGTATATGGCTTTAATGTCTGATTGCAGTGGGTCCATGCTATGGTCATGTTTTATCAATGCTATGGCCCGACTGTGGTTGTGGTTATCCTGCGATTATGCTTCATATACTGTCTGTTATGGCCTTACTGCTGCGGTTATGCTGCGATTATGCTTTATATACTGTCTGTTATGGCCTTACTACTGCGGTTATGCTGTGCAGTGGCGCCCCCATCTGTAAGCAGAGAACGCAAGCTGCGTACCGCAACTGTTTACGAGACAGTTTAATTTGTGTGATTGCGGAGCAACACATTATTGTTATCTGAAAGTCAACTTTATTATTATTCCGCCCGATTCCAAACCAACTGGAAAACATCTGGCTCATTCCTGAATGGTGTGCTTGTTCACAGCTCTTCGATATTTCTAATCTATGAGATATTTCAGGTTTTCCGAGGGAGAATTCCGATAGAGAATGAATGGCAGAATGTTCAGTTTCTAGAGTGGTTACAGTTGGAATGAAAACATTTTGACACGTTTTTAAAGCTGCCATTACTGTCTCAACTTTTATAATACATTCATATATTTGAACTATTTGCATATCGAAATGTTTCATACGGTTTATCTCAATGCTAACAACATTTGGGTATGAGTTCTACTTTTTGAATTGTGAGCATTTGCTTCAGAACAGCTTTCCACCCACTCTAACATTAAAACTCTAACAGCAATTTCTACAGTTCAAGCCAATCTGCTATTGATATGCAAATGAGCTGTGTGCCTCATGGAACCCTTTGATGTCACAATAGCCTCTGCCCTCTAGCAGAGTTCATGTAGAGTTCATGACTGACTAGATACATGAAGTGCTTCATATACTGCTATACCCACCAAGCAACACCTATGAACCACCTAGCAACATCAGAGAAACCCTTGCAACCACCTAGCCACACCCTAGCAACCACCTAGCAACACCCTAGCATCCACCTAGTAATGTCCTAGCAACCACCTAGCAACACTCTCACAACCACCTAGCAACACCTTAGCAACACCCTAGGAACCACCTAACAACATCCTAGCAACCACCGAGCAATGCCCTAACAGCCAACTAGTAGCACTTTAGCAAACACCTAGCCACACCTTAGCAACCACCAAGAAACACCATAGCAACCAACTAGTAACACCTTAGCAACCACCTTGCAACACCCTAGCAACTACCTAATAACCACCTAGTAACACCTTAGAAACTACCAAGCAACACCTTAGCAAACACCAGGTACACCATAGTATTACCAGTAGTAGCAACAGTCCACCAATTTGTCCACCCAACATTTTTCTTAAAGTACTCAAGTGCTTTAATTTAATTGGTTATGGATTATCCTTATTAGAGCTTTTGGTTAAAGCAATCAGTGGACAGGGGCAGCCTACAACCTAGCGGCTAAGGTACATGACTGGGACCAAGAAGGTTGGTGGTTCAAGCCCGATGTAGCCACAATCAAACTTGTGCAGCTGTTGGGCCCTTGAGCAAGGCCCTTAACCCTGCATTGCTCCAGGGAGGAATGTCCCTTGCTTAGTTGAATGAACTGCAAGTTGCTTTGGATAAAAGTGTCAGCTAAATAACTGCAATGTAATGGAGGTGATCACCATGTTTTGCCTTTTCCCACATGTTGGTGGTGATTGATTTGGCACTCGTTAAAATGACAAGCTTGATATGTCAAAGTTCACCATAGTGGGAATTTTCAGTTCCAAAAGAAATAGTACGGATAAAAATAACTTTGGGTGTTTTATGACTCATATTCATCATATTCGTGCTCTTTCTGTTATGTTACATAGGCCTATTAGTAGTCCCACATTTGGTAAAATCGTTAATTTTTCTAACTCACTCCATAGTTATGAGCAAGATACCGAACTATTTAGCAAGCTAGGTCCGCCATGTCCAGTTCAAATGACTATGGATAGCCGTCAAGTTGGAATGAAATACGAAGCAGCCATTCGCAAGGTTATGATCAGATCACACAGTCATACGGTAGGCAACCCGGCTTTCTTTCATCATTTACCTTGGATCGCTTAATATATGTGTGCTTTGCAGGGTCTGTGCGTGTGCACTGGTCGGAACTACATTAGTATTTGAATTTCTTGTGCCTTTCTTTAATGTTTGTCTGCATGATGGCTCTTGTGTGAGAACTTTTCTTGGTTGCACTAGCAACCGGTGCTAAGGTGAACTATTTTTGTACGGGCGCTATTTGAAAAATATAAAACTTCCCTCCTTTACATTACATTACATTATTGGCATTTGGCAGACGCTCTTATCCAGAGCGACGTACAACAAAGTGCATACCCATAACCAGGGATAAGTTCGCTGAAAGACCCTAGAGGTAAGTACAATTTCAACTGCTACCTGTACAACAAAGATAAGGACAAGGGCCTTTTTTTTTTTTTTGAACAAACAAACAAACAAACAAACAGAGCAAAAGTCACCAAAGTTAACTATCAAAACACTGGTTACCTAGCCAACTAAAAATACCGATACACAAAGCAAGTCACAGAGACAACAATTAAGGTTCACAGGGAGGTAGGGAGGGATGGGGAGAGGTGCTGCTTGAAGAGGTGTGTCTTCAGCTTGCGCTTGAAGGTGGGGAGAGATTCTATAGTTCTGACCTCAACGGGGAGTTCGTTCCACCACCGTGGAGCCAGAACAGACAGTAGTCGTGAGCGTGAGGTGGAGGTTCGGAGAGGGGGAGGTGCCAAGCGGCCTGTGGAGGCTGAACGAAGAGGTCTGGCAGGGGTGTAGGGTCTGATGATTTTTTGCAGATAAGCTGGGGAAGACCCTTTAACTGCTTGGAAGGCTAGCACCAATGTTTTGAATTTGATGCGAGCCATGACAGGCAGCCAGTGGAGGGAAGTAAGCAGGGGGGTGACGTGTGAGTATTTGGGAAGGTTGAAGACCAGACGAGCTGCTGCATTCTGGATGAGTTGGAGGGGTCTGATGGCGGACGCTGGGAGGCCAGCCAAGAGGGAATTGCAGTAGTCCAGGCGGGACAGAACCATCGCTTGGACCAGGAGCTGGGTCGAGTAGGGGGTGAGAAAGGGGCGGATTCTCCGTATGTTGTATAGGAAGAACCTGCAAGACCGGGTCACCGCCGCAATGTTCTCGGAAAGGGACAGTCTGCTGTCCATCACCACGCCGAGGTTCCTTGCACTGGGTGACGGCGTGAGTATGGTATCCCCGAGGGAAATGGAGAGATCCAGATGGGGAGAGGTATTAGCAGGGATGAATATCATTTCAGTTTTACCTGGGTTGAGCTTTAGATGGTGGTTGTCCATCCAGCTCTGGATGTCCCTCAGGCAAGCAGAGATACGGGCTGAAACCTGCGTATCAGACGGCGGGAACGAGACGAAGAGTCCGCATAGCAGTGGTAGGATAGCCCATGTGCAGTGATCACAGGGCCAAGGGAGCGAGTGTAGAGAGAAAAAAGAAGCGGGCCAAGTACTGAGCCCTGGGGAACTCCTGTGGCGAGGGGCCGAGGTGTCGATACCGAACCAGCCCAGGCAACCTGGAAGGAGCGACCAGAGAGGTAGGACTCAATCCAGTCCAGGGCTGTGCCACAGATGCCCGTTGCTGACAGGGCAGACAGGAGGATGGAGTGATCCACAGTGTCGAAGGCAGCAGAGAGATCTAGAAGAATGAGGGACAGAGAGAGTCAAAGGCGGAGGAGAGAGATGAAAGGAGGGTGGCAGATGCAGAGTCAGCGGGGAGTTTGGAGAAGGATTCGAGAGGGGGGAGTGAGGCGGTGACGGTGCTGGCAAAGGAAGAGGGTGAGAGGGAGCGGAGGTTACGGCGGGCTGAGGAAGTGTGGGTGGGAGGAGGGGGAGGAGGATGGGGAGGAAGAGGGAGGGAGAATGAGATGAAGTGGTGATCAGATGTATGCAGAGGGGTAACCGTGAAATCGGAGCATGAGCAGTTCCTTACAAAGACAAGGTCTAGGACATTGCCCGCCTTGTGGGTTGGAGGAGAGTGTTGCAGGGAGAGGCCGAAGGAGTGGATTAGCGGTAGGAAGGCAGCAGACTGGGAGGCTTCTAGGTGGATGTTGAAGTCTCCAAGGAGAATCAGTGGGGTGCCATCCTCAGGGAAGGAGCTGAGAAGGGTGTCTAGCTCATCAAGGAAGTTTCCCAGGGGCCCTGGAGGACGGTAGATAACTGCAATGAAAAGGTTAGTAGGGTAGGATACTGCAACAGAATGGAATTCAAAAGTGGATATGGACAGGTCAGAGAGGGGGAGAACAGAGAATTTCCACGAGGGGGAAATTAAAAGACCAGTACCACCGCCACGGCCGGAAGGCCGGGGAGTGTGCGAGAAGGAGAAGGAGGATGAGAGGGCAGCGGGAGTGGCGGTGTTGTCAGGTGTGATCCAGGTCTCAGTTAGGGCAAGGAATTGTAGGGACTGGAGGGAGGCATACGCAGGGATGAAGTCAGCCTTCCGAGTGGCAGACTGGCAGTTCCATAGTCCCCCTGTGACTGGTTCCTGGAAGAGATTAGCATTTTTTAAATAGGCTACCACGTTTTATGGTATTAGCTTGTTGTGAAGTAAGGTCAGGTGATGTGAATAAAAAAACCCATCTAACGTTTACTTATCAGTTATTGTTATATGTTTGGTAACGTTATTTTACTACGTGCTACCCTCTAAAAATCATTTGCCCCTCTTTGGCCGCCCCATCCTGGTAGTGGGGCCTATGTGAAGCTGTTTGTTGTTTTAGCGGTCGTGCATCTTAAAATGGAACATAGGCTATAGTAAGTTAGGCCAAAGTTAGTCTACACTTGTTTTTTTGGCGTAACTTGCAAATAAATCCTGCGTGTGCCCCTGATGCTGTGGTCATGCTTTATCAATGCGATTGCTCTGCTGTGGTTATGTTGTGGTTATGCTGTGATCATCCTGTATGTGTTCTATGGTTCTGCTGTAGTAGTCTTATGTAGTTATGCTGTGACTGTACTTCATGCGTGCTATGGCCCTGCTGTATTGGTTTTGTGGTCATGCTGTGATCATGGTTTACGTGTGCTATGAGCCTGCTGTGGTAACATTGTGGCTATGCTGTGCCTGTGCTCCAACTGTGTTTCATGCTATGTCCCTGCTGAGGGTGTGTTGTGGTTGTAGTGTGTGTGTCTAATAAGGCCCAGATATGTAGTTGACTGCTATGAAGCAGCCAGCAGCTTTATTATCAGTAATAGCCTTTTGCGCAGGGCAGCCTGCTGAAACTATTTTTAAGTCCTTGATTACATGACTGACTGCCAGCCAACTTGGAGGCCTTCTTAATATGACCAATCAAAAAGTAGCTAAACTAAACAAACAAATATAGAGTGCAGGGTTTGAATGAAGTGTTAACTAATTACACATTTCCAAGTTCTGTGGATTTACATTGTGCAAATTAAGTTTTGCTCACACCTGATGTGCAGGAAAAATAGCATATCAGTGTTGTCAAAAAGTGCATTACATTTTATTGTCAGGCTTTAA
This sequence comes from Conger conger, assembly GCF_963514075.1. NCBI lineage: Eukaryota > Metazoa > Chordata > Actinopteri > Anguilliformes > Congridae > Conger > Conger conger. The sequence continues at coordinate 64,097,357 of NC_083761.1, read as the reverse complement.
TCAAATAGACCTTACACAAATGATATTGATGTATTCCTGTACCGTAAATCTCATTATACTCCAGGGCTTTTATCAGCATCCACAAGCTACCCCAAGGATCAGCAGACTGACATTGAGTGCAGAGAAGTGTCTACTTTAAAAAGAAAACCACTGAAATACAGAAACATAATAATCTTGCTATGTTTAGAATGAAGGAAACCGATATTGAAGAGCTTTGAAAGATTTGTTTCTAATAATATGATCAACATTTCATTGAATTTTATCAAGCCACCATGAATGTTTGGTCATTTTCTGCTGTGTATAGTAATCAAATCAAAACAAACCATTTCAACCACAGAAATGTGCACTCCATACACTGGCAGAGGAAGAAAGTATATTCATTGTCATGGTAAATTGCTGACAAACAGCATTATCAGTAGCATATCTTATAGTGATTTCCTTTGTGCTTTTCTGTTGTAGTTCAAAGAGAGAAGCAATCCTTAGCTAATCATAGCCTGCTGCACAACAGAGTACACCAAAAACCCAGTAACAAAGGGGGGATCCTTTCTCCTTCTGAAGATTAGTGTGACAGACCAAAGAGAATAATCAGAGGTCAGTGTTTCTGTTACAAAACCATAAAACTGTTCAAAAGTGATATGTATATGCTCTTGGTAAGAACAAGCCGGGTGGTTATCCAGATGTTTATGTACATTAATACTTGTGCTTCAAAGTCTGAAAATACCAAATTATTAAACGACCAAAAGTATGTATTGGTATCTATTGTCTGGAAAATGTTATACTGTTACAAACACAAATACTTTACAACTGTGTAAATTCACGTTGCCACACCAGTTAAGACTTCAGTCTGAAAAGGCCAGCCAATTCTGTATAGACCCTTTATTTGCTGAATCATTCTTTTAATTTGCTTGAACTGTCTGCTTCAGTGAATGTATAGGCTAATATCTCTGATATCCACGTAACCCTTTTAGACAATAACATGGTTATAAGCTCAAAGTTCTGGATGAGGCATTCTTCAACCACATTCACAAAATTCTACATATATAAAGAAAGAAATAAAAAATAAAAAATGATTGACAACACGTATTCCTGACAGATTTTATTTCAGATAATTAATAGGCTCTCAACTATTGCATGTGTTTGTTGATTCTTACAACTACTTCTATATTTACTCAAACTTCACATATTGTCACTCCAGTTTGCTTGTGTACATAATATGAAATCTAAGCACTTTAACGTTAATGTCTTACTTAGTCCATACCTAATACAATAATTTCATATACTACCCTATAAGACAGAAATATAAACGTATAAATGTAGTATAGTTTAGTGTATTCATGTGACAGCTTATATACCAATTTTAACCATAGGAGGGTGCCAAAGTATCACCAACTTTAACTGACTTCAGTTACATACAGATAAAATTTTCTTTGGGAAAATTTGCTCATATAATTTTAAAACTCAAGAGTACTAATTTATTTTGTTAATTTTTTTTTTACCAAAAATATTCAAATGAATATCTGATTCATTTATTCATGATAAAACAATAATAAGTTATTTCCTCTTATAAATGTTAATAATTTATTTAATTGCAAGTCGTATCTTTGTACTGTTTCGCTTTCTATCTGTTAATTGTCCATACAGTTCATCATCAATAGAACATTGTAACATTGGTCATTTTGATCCTGGATGCTGATTGGCTGAGACCACATTCTGCAAATATGATACAGTAGCAGTTATTCAAACACCATGTTTATAAACAGTATCACTCCATGTTCAGACTTACTAAAAAAAGAAGAAAAAAATTACAAAAATCATTAATAGTGTCATCAAGTCACCATACAGGGGCCCTGTAGCACAATATATTCACAATTCAGCACTACCTCTTAATTAGAAATGTATATATTTCACTAAATATGCTATATCATATCATTAACACATTTCTTCTTATTTTTCTAATTTTTCTTATATTACATGTTTACAATACAGGAATGGTTGCAAGCAATGGGTGTCGAGAAGCCATTCTTGTTTAAATGTTTGCCAAAGACAGACAGAATTTTTTATGTTTACATTTACTTCATTGTTATTACACAAAATAACCTTACAGTATATGATTATTGTATAATACATGGTGGTCTGCACTGCATTCTATAAGCTGAAAATGCATTCTTCTGCCAAAGTCAGTTTCATAGTCAGTGATAGAAAATTAGTTTGTTTCAATCTAGGATTCAAGCTTGAGTTAGTACTTTGCAGTATAGTAATACTGTATTCTACATTAGCCTTCAACATCAATATGTGTTTTCCAGATCAAAATAATAAATAGTGAAAGTTAAGGAATTATTCAAGATGTAACATTACTATACTATGCATGTTTATCCATACAGCCACCTAGTTGCCTACTTACTGCCTCATTGAAGAAGTGTAACATTATGATGACATTTTCCTGTTGGGTGACAGCAAAGCCATTGTTACATGTAAATTCTATTGGTGTACTTAATAAATAAATAAATAAATAAATAAATACATAGAGATAGCGGCTAACTATGGAGGCATGGAGAGAATCTACACAGCTGACCATGACTCTTAACACTTCAATTTCTCCCGTCTGTATTCGTGTGATGACAGGGCCTCCCTGCTGGCCAGAACAACCTGCCTTGACACTAACTGGATCCTGACACACACTACACCCTGACATGTTAAATCAACAACTGCCCAAGAGCTTTAGCATGCCTATGGAAAGGTTCAGTTTCTTCAGCATTAGAGGCTGCCACAGGCAGCTCAGGTTTAAGTTAATTTGGTTAAATTACTGGTCAGTTAATTGGTAATGCCCTCGTGATAGTTGGATTACATGTCATTGTTAGAATAAAATATAGGTATAGGCAAGGAATTTTCAGTCCAGCACTGGTACCATAGCCACAGGCTACCATAAAAACACACTGCTTATTTTCTATTGCTTTTAATTTCATTTAAATAACCTATTGAACTCCTTGCTTGACACATACGTACATGTACATCTTAGGCGCAAGACTCACATGTGCACACATGCATGGAAAACACTTGGATCCGATGTGTGAGACTATAATCTTGAAAGGTGAAAGATCTATGATGATCACATTGCCTCAGTTCCTGTCACTTTCTCTAGAAAAGCTCAGATATCAAATGTAATGAAGCACAGCCTCATAGAGCAACTAATGTCAAACTAATGTTTAGTCAATCTATATCATGGTGCACATCTGTTTCCACACTAGTGGGTCTAGACCTTGCCTGTGATGCTGACTATACCCACAAACATAACAGTGCTGCCTGTTTTCATTTCCATGAACACTTCTTTTTTTATCCTAATGCTGTATTTATATATATTCACATTTGAAACTTTATTCTCAAAAATATTTTTCCTGCAGTTTTTTGTTTCGCTTATGAAGGGCTGAGGTGACTGGAATTCCACGTCACTATAGTGTGTGACGAGAAAGTGGATATAATTTTCTTAGAGCTATTTTGAAAGCCTAATCAGTGTGATCTGACAATAAAAAAGGAATCCAAAACAATGAGTTGTAATGCTTTATTTTAGGTAAAACGTGGTCTTCTCTGATCTATTACAAATGCATAATAATGATATCCACGTATTGTGATTCTGATTTCTTTGAAATAGTGTTGACATAGTCAAGTAAAGGGTTCTCCCACAGAAAATGACTATTTGGGTTATTCACTGAGAACTCTGCCACAACCCATTGAGTGAGAACTGTAGTGATTGCTTTGTTTTCACATCCTCCACACAACATGTCCGGCTATTTCTGGCCTCACACTCCAGAGGGATTTGACACTTTTAGCTGCTGAGGGTAAAACACAGGGCAGGGAGTATGAGAAAGCTGATAAAATGCCTAGAGGAAGTCTACAGTGTTTATCTATCTTCTTACATAGCTATAATCACTGGCCATTATGGTCATTGAAATATGCAGCATTACAAATAGCAGCAAATTGTCCTGTGTTTGTTAGCATTATTGTACCAGGCTTCTCTTAAAACATGTGCAGGTCTCTGGAACATTGGTGGCTTGAAAGCCTGTAGGCCATGACTGGACAATTTTCATACTTTCACGCTTTGGTGAAAGGCCAAGACCAACACTCTGAAACAGGATATTGGGTTAGTAATGGCTGTCTGGGGACCTTATTGAGTATGACATATATGTATGTGTGTGTGTGTGTGTGTGTGTGTGTGTGTGTGCGTGTGCGTGTGCGTGTGTGTCACATATATAACTTCTATATAACTTCTGTATTTATGTATTTCACAGCTGCTTGACATCATTTCAACCTGAGTGTACCAGTGAACAATAGTATTTCTGTATTCTGTCATTCTTTTCCAGCTGTATAGGCTGGGCTAATTGGTTTTCATCTATTATTAATGGTTTCTAAGGGAAACTTGTACCCAGCCTACAGGATTGCATCATAACGTATCTTTCAAAGTTTCAAAGATACATTTTTAACAAAGAATCCCCATACGTATCCATGGAAAATAAAGTTATAGTCCTATTAATATGTCCCATAGATTTCCAACAGCTAATTATCCCTACCATGACTCAATAGTACAGTTAAAGATATTACTCAAAATGACAAAATAGTATAGACCTACCTCCTGCCATTTGGGATTAGTTCCATTTGGCATACACTGAGGATTTGAATCATTGTGAAGTCAGGAAGGAAGTGGAATATTGAATGATATAAAATACATCTACAGCAGGACCTGTAAACATTACTGTTGCCACATGCAGTGTTCCTGTTGAAGGAGTGTGATATTAATACTTGGAAATGAAAGAGGTCAACTGAAATTCTGTGACGACATGCACATCCATGCATTTATGGGTTCAAAATGTGTGAGGAAATTAGGAGGTTTGGACATACAGTAAATCAAACAGAACACATTAGACATGCTGGTCTTCGTCATTATCACTACTGCAACAGTATATAACTATTTATTTTTTATATAGTAATATATTTGATATGTGCATATTGGATATTTTGTAAAATAGAGCCACCTGTCAGATTATCCTAGACATAAGTCCCTAGGGGCTTAGTCCCCTCCTGACACCTAACCAGCAGTACATTAACTTAATGCACAAGTCATGCAACAGCCATGTGGCTACAGGTTTCTTTTTTATGTGCTTCCTCTAATTGCCATATAATCAGGCACAATTAAAGCTAAATTAAAGTCAGGAATTTGTTCATGAGGTCAGCAAGGAGAATGTTCCTGGGCACAGACCAGTTTTTGGTTGCGTAAATCAATTCTCGATCTATAACAAACCGTATTTTGCTTGGAAGAAGGGCGTGCCATACGAGCAGTCTTAAATGTTTTTGAGTAGCCTAAAAGGGGTAAAATTTGGGTTAAACTGGGGCTTGTGTTTTAACTGTAACAGTATCTCTATGGTCAGAATTACTCACATGTCACAAAGAAGCTTTTATATTGGAGGAAAACTGAAGAACACCGTAGTGTATTTTTCAAAATGTAATAAATAAAAGTGGGATTAGTTCAACGTTCAAGAGACTTATTTTGGAAGACAGGTTTAAATGAAAAATCTTGTGGACATATCTAAGACAACATGTAAAAATAATCATCTTTTGTATAATTCTGATTAGTTTTAGAGAAAGGGTAGAGCAAGGCTTTTTTTAAGGCAGTACCTTGTTCTGACTTTAAAACGGGCTCTGTCTGTGTGGACTGTACGTGCTGATTACATGACACTGCATGAGTTTCTCCTGAGCAATTCTCAGGTATGTTTCACAAAGCAGAGTTACCCAAATAACAGCACTAAAAGTACAACCCGGACCCAACCCTGTGTGCCCCCTGAAGGTTCATCCTGGTTATTGTCCCAGCATGTAGGTGGTTGATAGGGTGTTGCTAAGGTTGCTATGTGGTTGCTAAGATGGTTGCTAGGGTGTTGCTAAGTGGTTGCTAGGGTGTTACTAGGTAGTTTATAAGATGATGATAGGTGGTTTCTAAGGTATTGTTAGGTGGTTGCTAAGGTGTTGAAGCTTTGAAGAAGCACACCATTCAGGAATGTGCCAGACATTTTCCAGTTGGTTTGGTGTCGATATCTCGAAAACAGTTGGTGGAGATAGCTGTCAAAAATCATAAAATTGACTTTGCAATCACACTAATTAACTAATGAGTGATCAAGTAGGCAACATCAGACAAAAGCATAATGTTCAGAATCTTGTTATATGCGACCAATCAATTAGTTACTGCCCAAGCTGTCTGGATAAAAACAAACTTGCAGTTATTTGTGAATCAAAGCTGAAGACATATTGATTGAAAGCTCTAGCATTTATAGAGACATCAGGGTTCAGAGAGTCTTTAAATCTATTTCCTTTATTTTTTCTTTTTATATTCTTAACAAAATCTAAATTCTCAGGTGAAAAGATTGTCTTAACACGTTACATAAAGTACTACAAAAACCCTTGAACTATTGAAATTGGAAGCGAATCAAAGGCTTTCACTTGTTCTCTTGTCAGATGTCAGATAATCAGTCACAGACTCAGAGATAGGGTTTGTTTTTTATTTTACCACAGACCCTAATTCAACCTTTAGGTTGTACTGAAACTATCATAGAAAAATCATTAAAGATAATCACATTCTTTTTTCAGCTTACATAATGCAGTTTAGATGCAGATTGTCTTACATTCACGTTAACTGCACAACTGTAACATTCATGTTCATTATTGTAGATAATGACTTGATTTATGCAAGTGGTACCTAGCTTTATTCAAATAGTTATCTGGATTATGTTTCTGTCCAATATAGTATTGACAGGAGGGCATATTATTTAACAGCATTCTACCATCAGGAACTGAAATAAACTGAAGACTACAGACATTTTCTTTTTCTCTTTTAAGAAATGTCATTTGAAGTCATGTCATGTCAATACAATGCATAGATGCTAATGAAAAAAATTAACGTACAGTTCATTATTAATTTTGGGCAAATGCTGGCCATTTAATATGAGTGCACCTGTTTTAAAATTACTGATCTGTCGATCAATAATTACATTTAATTTTTTTAATTCTTCGTTTTTGAAAATGTAAGGATAACTCTAGAGATCATATGAATGTATATTGATCTTTCACTGCTTTCGTATTGTTTTATGATATGGTCAAGTGGGGAATTGAAAAGTTTTTTTTATTTTTTGAAAGTTTTTGTATGATGCCCAGGTGGAGTGAACGTAAAAGATGGCAAAGTTGGCAGGCTGGTAAGTATCCTTTACCTCACAGGTTTCTGGAATCTGGATAAAGTACATCTGGGATTTGTATACGCCTGCACAAGTATACTGTTTATTTAAAATCCGCAGGCTGTGAATTATGACTCTTAATGATTACTTAAATACCCTTTCTTAGAACTAATATAACAGCGATGCCTCCAAACAGGCACTCTCTTGTTTATTTGAATTTTCCATTTTATATTGCCATGTGTCATATGTATGTTTACAGTTTATGTAAAGAGATTGATTTTTTCCTTAACCCTTTCGATGCTTAACGGCCATGCTCACTGTCATTGCAACCGAAAAGAAAGAAACTATAATAATTCGTATTACTGTCAATTAGTATTATTAATTGACAGTGCTGGTACACTCCAGAAAATGGTTCTAATAGGAACCATGTGATTCCATAGAAGAGCCCTATCTAGTTAAAGGGTTCTTTGTCAGGCACAATGTGGGAGCTTCACACTTCACACCTACTGTATGAAGAACTAAAAATAAATAAAAAGGCTCCTCTATGGAATCAAGCCAAAGAACCCTTTCAGAACCTTTTTTTCTCAGAATGTACTTGCATTCACAAAGTGTGTTCCATATGTCTTCAGAGACCTGGGTATTCAATTAATCAAATTAATCAAATTGACTTGATCTATTGTTATTATCTATCCTTTTTGCTTTCTTTACTATTGAACATAAACAGTGTGTGTCTTATGTAATAATGACACTTTTCAGTTATTGCAACCTAAAGTGCTAAAAAGACATGCACTTGCATTTACAAAAGGACATACATTTTAAAATATATTAAATAGTGAAAGGACGTTTGCAGGCTTAGATAATTAGAAGCCTGCTGCAGTTCAAAATTCTGAATAGTCTAGAAGCATATTATGAAACCATACAACTCAAGGCTGTCTTAAGGCATCCAAGCAGATTTAAAACAACAACGCACTGTTTAGATTGGCTGGAAAACTATACACCTGATATTCATCTGACATACTGTATTAAAGTCACTAGTGCATGCTGTTTAGACACCACAGAGAAAGCAAAAGGAAAAACAGTTATTTTATTTGTTACTGCTTGTCATCTGCTTTTAAATGCATGTCCACAGACTATAAATCTATGACAATAAATTCACTTTATCATTTACAAGGTCAAGAGCAAAGGATAGTTTGGTGCTGGTGTTGCATTTAACATGCTCTTTTCTAGACCAGATAAGTGTCATAGGAAGTGACACACACACACACACACACACACACACACATGCACAGACACACGCATAAATGCCTCACTTCATATGTACATATGACACTTATCTGTTCAGGAAATGAGCAGTGAGCAGACTGTCTGACTTTGTATATACAGTTAACTGCATATGCAACTCCAGCACATTGGATTTCAAATAAAACAATGAATATGAGGTTAAAGACAGTTGGCTTTAATTGGAGGGTATCTATATCCATACTGGGTGATCCATGTTACAGCACATTTTATACACAGCATAATAGTATTGGGGCATTGACACAACATTGTTTGTCACTGTCCAAATACTTCTGCATTTAACTGTATACATACTATATACAGTTATATATAGTATACACACACTCACTTGCACACACACAATTATGTCTTTCCTTATGAATGTTGAAACTTGTAACTGAAAGTGACTTCCCATGTTAATTCTGAAATGCAGATGTAATCCATAGGACGTCAAACACCTTTTTGAGCTTCAAAGAAAAATCCATGTACAGTAAATGTAATTATAAAATGTCAATTTCTATATCAAAAACCAGTTACCAAAGAATGAAAACAAAACATTTTGTCCTAAGTAGTTCACCTTGGAGCTTGCCAAAATCGGCTTAACATGGTTGCAAAATGAATTTAAATCTGACAAAACAATGATGACGACTTGGTCAGAATATTCTATCTCATCACTTGATTGCTTTCTATTGGCTATTCTTTTTAGTTCATGGGAACTATTTTGACATCACAAATGCAATGGTTGATCATGATCCATAAGCTATCTTTTGGAGAAAGTACAATTTCTACAACAAATGTCAGAATGTAGATAAGGCTGTAGCAGCCCTGTCAAACTTTATGGAAGCAAAATACCATGAGTTTTTTTAGACTACAAAATGATAGAAACAGAGATGTTTGATATACATATTTTTCAGAAGAATACAGCATTTATTTTGTAAACTTATACTTTGACAGATACCCGGCAAGTTTCTGTCAAAAAAGCTTGTCTTTCTCTGACTTGTACATACAGGAATCCTGCAGGACACAGGAAAAAAAATCATACAGGAATTAAAATCCTGCAGGGTTCCTGTGGAAATACCTACAGGGATTGGAATCCTGCAGGCTTGGACAGCAGACTTTCAATTGTAGGTTGCCAGCAGCATAGTATGTTCTTGCACCAATGCTTGGAATGCTCATGATGTATTTATGATGTATGGATAGGTCAGATGATACACTATTATATGCTAACATGATACAGATTGCAGGAGCTGTGCCAGCAGCACTGGAGAATTACTGTGGACTGTCCTGCTGCTGTGAAACCTTTTCAGATGTAGTAGAAATCAGAGTGGACAGCGCACAGTCACACCATCATCATCTTACACACAGCAAATAGCTATTGCAGGCCCACATATGTAACACTTGTGTCATATGTACCAATGCTGTTACCATCATTTCTTTGGACTTGCTTCTTCTGGTATACACTAGCCAATTGCACCGTGCGTTGGATAGCTGTATTAGTGTGGCCAAAATAGGGCAACTGGTGTCCTCTCACTTAACTCTGCTGCTGATAAATATAACACAGGGAGATAAAGTCTGGCGGTCACCACCCAGTCTACAAACAAAGCTGTGTTGTATTAATACTCTATGTAATTTTACCAACTGGGAGGGAAATGCAATTCTCCCTCCAAGTCCATATCACTTCTGCATTCATGGAGGACGAGTGTAGTCATCCATTTAATCATAAATATGAGAGTGGGGATTCAGAATTGTCAGCTTGATTTGGACCACTTTGACCATGCACCGTGAGTACAGATTTCCTTTCCATAAGTGTGGCCGTTTGTGTCTGTGCAATGGTATGAAAAGTGAAATGTAAGAAACAGGCAATGCATCACATGGGTTGTGCTACATGTTAACACTGAAAAGAAAACACCCATCAATGACAGGGTCCCAGATCACTGAGCTGTCCTGCCTCCCATTTCGGTCTGTGTGTTTCCCAACGTGTTCTGCCAGTGATCAAGCACAGCAAATCACTAACATGACAGCTATGGAAAAAATATCACTGAAGCTTATATCTCCAGATACATACTTTGGTATGAAATATTAATGAGGAACAGTTGTTTTTGGCCCCTGTCAGAGTATTTGAATACCCTTGATATCATAGACAAATCTGTGAACTTGAAATCATATTCATTTAAAAAGTTCAGTCTGCAAAAAGAGAGTCCACTTGTGACCACCCCTTCCTATTTCAGTTTTTTCTTGAGAGAGAGACAGAGGGAGAGTCAGAGAGAGAGAGAGAGAGAGAGAGAGAGAGAGAGAGAGACCTGTTCTCTCTCTCTCTCTCTCTCTCACTTTCTCTCGTACTCACTCTCTCCCTGTTGAGCTCTCTCTGGTTCTTAACAGGGCTCACTTAGTGTATGTCTGGAGTGTAATACTTGTGTTCTGCCTTGGAATTGCAATTAACAGCAGTTATGGGCCTCAGGATCTCTTAGAATGACACATGGTGTTTAGATGTTTTTTGGCATCAAATTTGACTTCAGAATTTTTGTTGTGTGATGTAAATGAATATTCAAAATAAGATTATTAGTCAAAAGTGTAACACTGAAACCATGTAGACGTCTTGGCAAGTCCACACGGGCCGGTGCCTGAAACCCGTCAGCTTAGTAACAAGAAGATTGGTTGTTTATAGAAGTTGAAATGTTCAGAAGGAACGTATCATCTTGGCTGATCCCAGGAGCCAAGCCTAATTAAAAACAAATGCTTGAAATTCACTTCAATAGTTCCAGTGTTCTCTTTCTTATACCGCTTGGCAAATTGCTCGCTTTTTTCAGCTACATGCAGTGGCTCATCTCTCCTTAACTGGACTCTTTTGACTCCATTTGTATTTATTTCATGCACACTGAAAGACAGAGAGTACTCTACCTAAAGCTGACACTGTAGACCTGTCCCTGAAAATTTAATGAACGGATAAAAGCTGCAGAAATCTGTTTTCAATTGTGTACACTTTCAACCGTTTAGTGCTTTCTCTGTAAACATTACATCATGGGGAGCAAGTCAAACATGAGGAACAAAAGGAAAGCATTTGAACTGACTGTCTCTCATTTTTCAAAATGAGAGATCTTGGGCGTACATGGGAATCAATCAAAGACATAGTATATTATTATACACCGATCAGCCACAACATTAAATCCACCTGCTTGAACCTGTTTTTTCATGATTAAAAATGCTTTAAAAATATCTTGGTACATACTGGTGTTCATGATGACATGATGATGATCTTAACAGGTGCTCCAGGACCTGTAGAATCTTTCATATTTAAAAAAAATAAAGACCTGCCATATTTCAAAAAGTATGGGATCTATTCCTACATAAGTTTCACCACATGCAGTACCTTGTATTCCAATAGAAAGAAGTGTGAAACTGATATTTAAATCACAAAACAATGTTAGTTTTCATGTTGCAGCTGATCGGTGTATATTATGTGATATTATTTTTGTCGCTTTGCTTTCATGTTCATTTGTTACTGCATAAGCCTTCTTGTGCATAGCCCACAGGTAGCTTGTTAATGGATAAAGTGGAAATATATAGCTATTGAGATTTGAGTTTGCTGTTTGTTCATAACCATTAGTTATCCTTAATTGAAACTTCATGATCAAGGCTTACTGCTAAGCATGGCATAACGCTTTGGTCACACAAATCAAAAATACAATTGTTGAGATACACAGTAGTGGCCCAACTCAAATTAAAACAGGCTAGCTTGGCTGCCCATCAGAAACCATTCAGCAATCCTGTGAATAGTACATTCAAAGGGCATCTTGTTATGCCGGGGGGAACAGAGGAACCAGAAGCAAACGGGGGTGCAGAAAAATGGCGATTTAATATCAAAATGGGCAGACAGAACGACATGTCAGGGTCAAAACCAGGAGGTCCGTCCAAAAAGGCAGAGGTATTTATACCCGCAGACGGGCAGTCCTCGGGCAGACGGGGCTCGGAACCCGCAGACGGGCAGTCCTCGGGCAGACGGGGCTCGGAACCCGCAGACGGGCAGTCCTCGGGCAGACGGGGCTCGGAACCCGCAGACGGGCAGTCCCCGGGCAGACGGGGCTCGGAACCCGCAGGCGGGCAGTCCCCGGGCAGACGGGGCTCGGAACCCACAGACGGGCAGTCCCCGGGCAGACAGGGCTCGGAACCCGCAGACGGGCAGTCCTCGGGCAGACGGGGCTCGGAACCCTCAGACTGGCAGTCCCCGGGCAGACGGGGCTCGGAACCCGCAGACGAGCAGTCCTCGGGCAGACGGGCAGTCCTCGGGCAGATGGGGCTCGGAACCCGCAGACGGGCAGTCCCCGGGCAGACGGGGCTCGGAACCCGGAGACGGGTACTGGGGTCGAAGGGGAAGCTGGAACTGGTGTGGTTCTGGATGCCGGGTCAGGAGTGGAGTGGGAGAGTGGATAAGGGATGGGAAAGGAAGTTGGATATGGCTGGGTCTGAAGAGCTTGGCCTGGATCGCTGTGAGCTGGGCAGTGATCTGCTCCAACCTCCACATGCGGGCCGAGTGAATTGAAGCGCCGTGCGCCATATCCCAGGGGGTGGGGTCCGCTGGTTCCATGCCTGGCTAGTTCGTTCTGTTATGCCGGGGGGAACAGAGGAACCAGAAGCAGACAGGGGTGCAGAAAAATGGCGATTTAATATCAAAAGGGGCAGACAGAGCAGAGTCGAAAAACATGAAACATGTCAGGGTCAAAACCAGGGGGTCCGTCCAAAAAGGCAGAGGTACAAAAATCCAAAAAGCAAAGAAGAGTCCAGGGACGCAGGCAGGGGTCAAAACCAGAAAACCAAATAAACTAGGGCAAGGACACAGGGGCAAGGGCAAGGGCAAGGGCAAGGGCAAGGGCAAGGGCAAGGGCAAGGGCAAGGGCAAGGGCAAGGGCAAGGCAACAAGGAGGCTAGAACTGGGGGGACGGAATCAAGGGCTCGGGAACAGAAACAGGACAAGACGAACTAGCACCATGCGACTGAAAAGGACAGGTATAAATACACAGGGAAATGAGACAAACTAGGCGGGGCATGGGAGTGAGGGCAGTCTAACAAATGAACATCAGGTGAAACACATGAAAGGGTAATAGGACAATAACGAGGGGGAAAACGAAAACGCGGACTGGATTCACAAAGACACACATGTAAAACAAACGGCTCTGGACTAGAGAGTAGACAATTGCAGAGAATCAGGAGATGCAGAGATAGAGAGAGACAGGTGCGAATACTTCGCTGAAACTAAGCAAGTCATCAGTGATAGAATAGGGAGGCGGAGTTACAGAACAGAATTGAAACTGGAGATGCGTTAGTAAGTTTGTTAAGTGATTTAAATTACAAATACCCAAAACTAGTGAATGTTAGTTTGTTAGTTTGACAAACATATTAGTGTGTTAGTATAATTAGTACTGTACAAATTCTATGTTAGTTGGGATTAGTATATTAGTGCTATGTACAAACATGAAATGGAGAGAAAGCAGGAAGTAAGGAATGTAAGATTGGAAGGAAGACTGAACCCCAGAACTACCGTAAACACCTGAATAGTGGGGCATGCAAACAAGGGAGTGACTGGGCTAGAAAACATTCAGACTGAGACATCACAGGGGAAGACGAGTGCAAAGACTAACGAATATAAACAGAACACCAGACATGAATATGAAAAATAATAAATTACAAGAATGATGATAATAAACAATGATAAACTAACATATAGAACACAGGAACATAACACATCTGACCTGCCTTGCATTGTGCAAAATCTCATTCAAGTTCAGCTCCCCCTCTGAGAATCTCGAATAGAAAGTAGCTTGTAGCCAGTCCATTCAGTCTTTCCTGCCATACTGGCAAGTTGGTTTGTTGAGCGCTCTCAGTTCTAAAACTGGTCCTGAATGGCAGCAGTTGAGTAGGGAAGGTCATTGATATCCTACTGACACAGTACGTTAGTTCTGAAGCTAGAGGTCAGTTTTTCAGCTGACAGCTGAGTCATAGGTTGGTGACTGCTGGTCACTAGCTAACTAGCTCATGATTCAGTTTCACAACCAAAACTAGTCAATGGCTAGGAGAGCACACAGGAACAAAAACAAAAAAAATCCAGTGAGCAGCAGTTCTGCAGACAGAAACGCCTTGTTAATGAGAGCATCTCTGAACATGCAACACATCATAACTCTAAGTGAATAGGCTACAGCAGTAGAAGTCAATAAATGAAAACAATAAATACCTAATAAAGTGCTCACTGAGTGTACACATGTATATTATAATGATATATCATTAGCAATATTTGTGGAGTGATTCAAAATTGTAAAGTATCACCATTCTTTTGAACACTTTGAGCTGCAATTCAGCATTTAAACATGTGAAATCATTGTTCAGTGCAGGTAAATTATATTATGGCAATTGTCCCATACCTGCAGGACAGAAGTCATGCATGTTTAAGCAATGTGAACTTAACTCCAAATTTGTTTGTGCAAATTCAGAGGTGGGTGCTTTCAATAGTAAGCAAATTAATGGGAGCTAGTCATGTGGGTGGGGTGGAGTTTGAGGGTATGACCCATGTAAGACAGATAAGCACATTAAGCACAGTAAGCACATTCAGACTGATTCATGTGTGATTTTTCTTCCATGTGCATTTCACTCTCAAAAAGGAGGAAAATATACACATTGAAATGTTAAATAAATTTAATAAAGTACTCAGTTTGGAATTAAACAAAGCTGCTCTTCTACTGCTGTCTAGTAGTGCACCACAAGGTTAACGGCTTGAATTGCCAACATTGTAAACTTGATTCACCAGTGGGGCAATGCTGCTGTTACCCTAAGCAGGGTACCTAAGTTGAATTTTTTCAGCAGGAAAATGTCCAGCTGTTCAAATGGATTTGATGTAAAATGGACAAAGCTGTGTAAGTCTGTTGATTAAGGCATTCACCCAAAACTTGTAACCATGATTTGAGGGGATATTTTCTAATGTACAGGTCCACCACACATTCTGATCTCTTCTGGCTGGTTAACTTATTTTTAATGCCAGTAATTCATACCAAGTTATAATTTGCCTTGCTCCAAGACTGAAATATATTGAGACGAGTAAGTCTGCAGTCAGACATGCACCTATATAGCATTGCTGGAACAGAATCAAATTAGCTTTTTTCAGTGAATCTCATTTCAAAGGGCACTCCTTTAAAATCTGCTTTTGAGAATGTTCCTTTTGTTTAGGCTGTTGTTGGCTTGGGCACATTGCTATTCCTTAAGCCAGTGACCAAGGGATGGAATTGCACATCAGTATTATACATAAATATGAAATAAGTCAAGAACCTATTAACACTGGCATATTGTTCCCGTAAGGTTTGATATCCATTGAAAATAATCTATTATGCCAATAGGCACCACATCAATAGCAAACACAGTTTGAGAATATTTATTAATAAAATAGATGATTAAATAATGAAGTTGCTTAAACCAGCTATTTTATATAAAGATTAATATCAGAGTAATAACAAATAGTTCAAAGAGAGCACAGAAGGCTTTCCATTATGAGTTTCATAATTAAAAACTACTTTCTTTTTGGAAATGAATGGCAGTGAGAATAGATGCTCACTGCTAGAGCACAGTGTACTTGTACATTCAGCAACTAATGTAAGGCCGGATTAATAGTTGAGGTAATGTAGATGACGTCTTGGATTTTGCTTGACTTTAAGTATGGGTTAAACCACTGGCAAATCGTCATGCAGATTGTCAACATAGCCACCCTGCCCTTGCAGCACTTGTATGCAGTCACTGAAATATTAAATTACTGTCAGACACTGGTAATATCCTGCTGACAAATTTAGACTGAACTCTGAGCCATGCATTCCATAGTCTGTGTCAGAATCAAAAATAGGAACTTTAAAATAGTTTTAGCTCAAGAGCAGGGGAGCATAAACACTGGCTGAGTAGAAAACTCTGAATCAATCGAACTAATGAAAGCAGGACACTACCTGCCAGGCTGAGTGATGAGGTCATCAAAACTGAACATTGTGAATACACTGTACACTGTGATCGGGACAAATGCATGGACAACAGTAGACAAACATTGATACTTTGCACGTGTACAAAGTACTGTTATTTACCTGTCAGCTTCCTTTAAAATAGGCTTTAAACATCTTACCCGATGCAGTGAATCTGAAGTGACATAGGATGAATATAGGAGTGTAGTCTTAAGCCTATGCGCAGCTGCGTTCCCTACGCTGTAACATATGACATAGCCTGATACGTAGACCTCCCCAGAAATGTAACTAGCTTGTCTAGCCTACGGCGTAGGGAATGTGGCTATGCGTAGGCTACGCTGTAGCCTCTGCGTAGATTCGACTCAGAAGTATAAATCAGGCTTAAGGCTGAGAATGGACCAAGCTGACGAGATGCTCAACAGTAAGCTGACAGCAGGGGGGGTCTCATTGTCACTGATGAGTGATCTGATCCTGACTCTGACAAAGTGGTCACACTGTGCTGACAGTCGCCTCCTCTTTTGCGCCTATTTGCGAGGCATGCAATCAACCTCCATCCAAGGAGATGGCCTCAGTTGGTGCAAGTCATCATTTTAGGGTGGAGACTGGAATCAGTGTAAACAAAATCACAGTGAAGGCTGAGGAGTTGACTTGTCAGGTGTATATACGGCAAGAGAACAGACAGCAAAAGAACGGTGAAGATGTTGTCTGAGTCCAATTCCATTCGAAATCAGCAGTATCAAGTGAAGCCTTGCTTGTGATGGAGAATAAAAACAAATGAAGAAAGAGACTACCCTGTACAGTCATGTAGGGTAAGCCATGCTTGCTACAGGGACACCAGCTATGTGTTGTTGCCTTCCACTCATCCCATGTCAAAACGGTACTGCTCGCTGTAGGATTGAAGGGCTGACAGACAAGATCCTGATTCACTTTTTGAATCGATGCCTTCTGTGAAGGTCGACCACAGCCTACGTCATGCACACACCAGGCAGACTGTACCCCAATACTTGGCCTGGCTTTTGTAGTCCTGTCATTGCCTTGCCGTATTCCTGACGTAAATCTATTAGCTGTTTCATGTGGTCATTTAATAAACAACATGGATGACGTTATCATTGTGCTCATCTCAAAAATGATACACTAAAACAAAGTTACAACCAAGCCAGCAAAATTGGTCTGCTTTCATTGCAGGAAGTATATGAATGCAATTATATGAATAAAAATATTATTTTGTACGTGTGCACCATTAATATATAACTTTTAGAACATGTTAAACGGTTTCAATTTGAACAATTAACATGAGATAATGGTACAGAAAGTAATTTGTTTATGGTGAGTAGGTGCCTCAACAGTGATAACTGGCACAAGGCGGTTTATTTTTCCTGATGTGGAAATGGTGTCTAATTGTGTTTTCATCATAATCCCCCAACTGTGAATCCTATAGGAAGGAGTAAATAAAAATAATTACGAGCTTTGTGTGGAGGATGGTCCAAACATCATCACAATACCCTTTGCAGGAGATTACTCATAAAATGTTGTTTTATAATTCTGAAAACTGCAGGGAGTTTAGGAAAATGACTGCAAACAATTCTCTCTTTTCTCTTTTTCAAGGAAGGAATTCAAAACAAAATAGGTTCACAACGAGCAAGTACACCCCAGGAGAAAGTACGACACTTCCAACACAAATGCAAAACAGGAATAAGTTTTCTATTTTTATCTGCCTCTGCTGTTTCTTTTTACAGAGAAAGGCGTGCACAGTGTTACATGACAACATGACAAAGATATGCAGCCCATTTGCACCCCTTTTGGCGAATGCTCTCATTAAGCAATGAGGTGATGAGGTTATGAATTTTATTTGTTCTGTACCTTTCAGAGATTTACTATTCTGTGTATTATTTCCATGCAATCAGGGGTGTAATTCATTTTGAGAAATATTTATTGTGGATAACGGAATGAGAGTGATACGATCTATTCCACAGTTAATTTACAGATACTGTATATGACCAGAGTGAGCTTAGGCAGGTAATGTTCAAGAATTTCACATCATCTGTGAAGTTAAAAAAAGCATTTGCATCAAGGCATGTATAGATATTGTAATGTACAGAAGAATGTACTTACACTGTACACATATCCACTCTACAAATGCACCATATAACTGTCAACTGTCAATGTATGCTGATATTACAGTATACTATTTATTTAGTGCGACCTGGTCTGTCCTTGCATGTTACCTCTCCATTCTCTTCAGGCTTTTAATAGCTGCGGTGAGCATAGAGTAGGAAACTAACAATGTGATTTAAATTGCAAACAGATGTGTTCTAGCATTAAAACATAGAAAGCACATCTAATAAGAATTCCAGACCTATGAGGGAGCTAAAGCTCACTGGTTGAATGCACTGTTTACTCTCACCTTACTCGGTGATGATTAATGCTTAATATCCCCTCAGATACCCCTTTATTCTGCCATTGCCCACTTGTAGTAGCATCCTACATTACAGCCAGCTTTTAGAAGCTATTCAGCACTGATTTACATGTTAATTCAGATTCATGGTTCACCGCCAAATCTCAAATTTAGGGGGAGGCACCTCAGCACTTGTGTAATAAAATTCTCTCATTGCACCCTTGTAAGATTTATCAAAGTATGATCAGCTTGGCAAAGCACAATCTAGCCCTGGACCTGCTTACATGTGTTTATGTTGAGCAGGTGTAGGCATTCTCTCCTGACCATCTGCATAGTTTTCACAAAACAGACCATTCTGAGAACCACCTCATCTTCTGTTCATAGTCCCATGAAAAAACACTGTGTTTACTTAGCCCTCCAACTCAATCTACTCAAACAGATATTTGTGATTGCACTAACACAATGATCAGTTCCATACTAATTGACAATAAACTACTGATAATGAATTAACTATCTAAAGTCAAAAATGGACAAGCAACCACATTGTTGCTATTTTCATAATTAAAGGCGTCAAGCCATATGGTTTTTGTAAACGATACCAGCAAGAGCATCATGGTTAAATTTTGCAATTAAATGCAAACTAATGGTTTCATTATTATTATGACATCATATTAATATTACACCAATAGTAGTAGTATGCTTGAAACTCTATTTAAGAAATAGTGGAAGAGTCGTGTTGGATAGAAGGATAGAAAGGAAGAAAAACTTAATTTGGCTATTTTAACGTTGTGAAAAATAAGTAACTAATACATACCATTACGTCAAAGGCCTATTTCGGAAGTTCTCACGGCACTTGGTAAAGTACACTAGCTTCAAATATTTCCGTCAACGAAGCTGGCGTGGTCTATGAGGCTCGGCTATTTCCGTGCTCCGAATGCGCTGGACGCTTTAAAACTCGGCGCTTGTTACATTACCGGAACTTTACAGACTTAGGAGAACGGTGTAGGAGGCAGCCTGTTAAATGCATAGCCTTCTACGCTTCATCCCCAGCAGCTTCAGTACATTTCATCTGAGAGAAATAACACTACGCCACTGCTGCTTACACAGGTATTTTATTACATTCTGTTCTTGGCTTGCAAAAACGTAACGCTAATGGAAGACTGCTGGCCATAGTTTCAACGAAGCAATGCATTTTCTGATGTAAATGCCATACTACCTGCCGTGCACAACGTAGATTTAAGTAATAAGAACCACTACGCTTTATTTTGGCGTCTGTAGTCTCATTTAGATGTAAAGCGTTGGCCAGTTGTGAATACACATTGTGTTTGAACCATTTCCGAAAAATGTATTGCCCAGAAGATTACGGTGCCCTAGAGTATAGCATTCAGATGAGCATACTTGTCACAATAAGCATCTATTTATGTAGCCTCTATTACATGAAACAACATTGTATCAGAACAGAAAGTTTTTGTAGTTATGTGTGTGTGCGTGCGTGCGTGCGTGTCTGTCTAAGCATCTAGTGGTATGTATTAGCTGCTAAAATGTAATGATTGATACTTAATGAATCACTGTTATATGATAATTATGACGGACCATGAAATCAAATTAAATCAGTCAGTCTTATCTTAGTGGTTATATTTTTTTATCACAGGATTGGCGATGAGTATTTCACGTAGTAGGCTATTACATGTATTATTCTTTATCTTGTGTAAGATCAGTGATACTTGGTAAAGAGCAGTAAAAAAAAGAAGAAAAAAAAGGCATCACAATCACATGAGTCAGGAGTTAAATGTAGTGTTAATTAACAATTTGCGGCGACGTCGGTAGACTGACTAGAAATGAAATGTACCAGAACCAAGCTAATTTCGAAAGGCACTCGATCATTGTTGCTGCTTTGTTTTTGTTTTGTTTTTTACAGCCGAAACTATTCTTTCTTGTCATTGCTCAAAAGCTGTGTGTTGAATAGAAAGAGATGAAGACAGTTGTTAAGAATTCATTTCCTGGTATACTTGAGATGCAAAGCATATGGGTAGGCATGTGTAAATATGCACTAATTTGAGCAAATTACAGATCGTAAAATGCATAGATACGTCTGACGTTTAATATACAGGTATGTCAGTGACATACTATAGCCTTTCATGATGTTCCTAGAGACCCTGGGTACTAATTCTTTACTAGAAAGGTGTATGTATTTTTCTTTACGTTTTACATTCATCACTATGCATTTTACTTAAAATTTTGGGTTTTACAAATGAGAAATTGCTTAGTTTATGTCTGTTGACTCATGAGCTATGAATATACACTGATGTCAGGAATATAAGGTCGCTTAATATTTGCAAAGTACAGACTGCCCTTGTTTTTTTAACCAGAAAACCTTATCCTCTGTTTATTTACGCATTCCCAATCGGTCAATTTATAATACAGATTACAGTCATCTGTACTGGATTAACGTCATTTTCATGCCACTTGGATTTAATCATCACTAGGATATAATATCCTAACAAACTGAAGTATTCTTATGAGTTCAGTTGCTTCATGCATTCTGCATTGAGCCAGCAACTATTTTTATTTACTTTGCCTTACTTGCTGTCATGGGCCAATATGCCAAAAGCATATGAACCATATTGTCCCAGTTTTTATTGTTTGTAGAACAGGAGAGACACCTGCTCACAACAGACTAGTCTTTTCTCAACCATTATCTCATCTCAACAGCTAGGCCCTGGCTTGGTACCTTTTATGAATAAATAAATTACCTGTTTTAGCCTATTAGCCATTCGAAGCCAAGCATAAACTGTCAAACGTGTGTGTGTGTATGTGTGTGTGTTCTTGCATTAATGACTATGCATGTGCTTACCTATGCATGTATGTTTTGGTAGTTTAGAGAAGTAATTTAGTTTACTTTATTATTATTCTTTTTTGGTAAAACATAATTTACATAAAAAATATTTATATGTATTGTCTCTGACACAATACGTTTACAGTCGCATCTATTACTGCTTATTATGAAACATTTATTCAAATTTCACTATTTTAAGAACTGGAAACTGATAACTTGACAGGAGCTGCGCTGTAGCATGTCTATTATTACACACTGATATAGGGGAACTGCATAAGGGTAATGATAACTGCACATACTGAGAGGAAAGGAAATAGAAAGAAATGTGCCATGTTTTAGATAAGTAACTGCAGTCTAGATAAACAATTGCTTGTCTTTGGTCCGTCCCTGTTGTTTGTTGTCCTTTTTGTTCTTATTTCATTTGACTTTATTTTATATCTTTAATTTTAAACCCACCCTCACCCAGTCTGCATGCCTCCGCCTCAAGAGTTCTTTTGACTCTTGCCAGGCCATCATTGTAAATAAGATTCTGTAATTGACCTGCTCAGTAAAATAAAGGTTAAATAAAAAATATTTATATTAAAAAGTCTAAATATACAGTTCCAGTCAAAACTTTAGACACACCTTGCCCTTTTCTGGCTTTTTTGATTAATGTTTTATTTCCATTTTTTGGAATAAAAAAACTCCCCAATTCCCATAGAGATCCATTCAAAATAGATTTTTTTGAACACTTGTACAACAACCTGAAAATATGATATCCAGGTGATGTTGATAGGTCACAGACTTCAGGAAGTCATGGCATGCAAACAAAATACAAAACATGACTATTTTATTTGACATTATGTTAATTTATCTCAATAAATTGAGGCTATGTAAAAATAGTACTGTAATTATTACATAGTGAAGCAAACAAAAATACCCTTCAATAAATGCTGATAATCTGCACGTTGACCACGTATGAGAGAAAATAAAACATTAATTGGAAAAAGCAGAAAAGGGCATGGTCTGTCCAAACTTTTGACTGATACTGTATATGCAAACACATTGATACATGCAAGGAAATGAACAGTACAGTTGGTACACTAGATGTCAGTCACCACTTTTTCCCCACTACGTCTCACAGCAGCATGCTTTGGTACAGTATGTTTGACACTGGTTGTGCATTTGTTTTTTAGAGACGCCAGTGTTCCCCACACATCAAGGGGTGTGTTTTGTAATTTTGTGCTCACAAAGAGTGTCTCAAATCCAGCATGTCTTAGAAAGGCATGATCTGCTGAAAAGCACACCATTAGCATTAAAAATGTATATATTTTCAGACTTGATTACTTTTCTCCATAGACTTGAATCTCAAAACTTCCCTTTTCAATTTTGACAGGAACTATTCAATTTAGTTTCATACATTGTTTTGTCAATGTGTATTTGTGCTGCAAAGCATACCCGAAACAGTATAGTGAAGTATTGAACTGAAAGGCTGTTGAATATCACATTCTGTTAAAACACATATTTTCAGCATAATAACTCTGGTGTTCTTGAATAAAACCAGACTGTAACATTACTTACTGCATGCATGGCTTCCCTGCCAGGGTCCATATTGTTGACCATAGTGTCACTTAGAGAAGAAGTGTTTAGCTTAAGCCAATGGTACACCTCTGTTGGCCTGTTACCTGCAGTAAGTAGCTCAATGTTGGTCTCATCTGACCATCACACAGACTTCTAATTGAAACTCAGCGTTGGAACATTAAGTGAAGCTAGGTGTTATGGTCAGATGAGAACAGGTGTTACGACAGTGCAGCTGACTGAGATGAAATAGAGATTTGAAATTAGTATAGGCTAGCTCAGTGGTTCATTCTTATACATAATTGCAATGCCAGCATTTTAACAATCTGTTACATTTTTCTTACATAGGTGCTTTTCATATTTCAGTGGATTATTTACACTACAAAGCAATATTTCTACTGTCTCTGGCAGTAACACAATATGTTTAGCATTCATGTCGCTGCATATTATAAAATGTTTGTCAGCATTGTAGCATTTGGCTCTATTTTAAGACGTGAAACTATGATAACTAGAGCTGGGCTGTAAGCTTGTCTATTATTACAAATGATGTATGGAAATGAACTGTGCATGAGGGTAAATGATACTATAAGTACACATGCTGTAATGAGAGAAATTCAAATAAAAACCAGCATACACGGGGGTCCCGTTGGACCTAAGTTGGGAACCACGGGTGACTGATATGTTGAGTGAAAACTAGCTGGAGAATAAAGGATACAGTATAAAAGGAAGGGGGCTTTTATATAGCATCCAAACTGACTGTAGCTGAATTGCGCTAGTTTCCTGTGCCAGAATGGCATCCATTCTACAGGGAGCTGCACCTGTCCACACTCACGGTTATAGCTAGAAATGCAGGAGAGTTGTCTGCCCTGAAAATAAGGCCCAGTGGTTTTTCATGCTTAATAATAACCCACAAATACTATTGTCAGTGTTGTTTCATCTGTTACTCCCACCTAATGTAATCTGCAAGAAATTTCTAGTATTCTCAGCCAACAAGATTTTCTTTTCCCCATTTTGTCCAACTGCATTCATTCAGTATGAACTTAAAAAGATAAATGCCATTAATGTATAATTTACTGGTAGTCACCCAGGCTTTGGAGCATCACAGATCGTCTGGACTGATTTGCCCACCCCTGACACTTGGCTAAAATATTTAGGCAAAAATAATGAAAAGATACAGTAAATCTTAATGTGTTTTATTTCTACAATGTGTTGATTTTATTACTGGTTTATGTGGGATATGCTCTGTAGGAGGAGGCTGTGCTCCTGCATGCATTCTCATATTATTCCAACAGAATTCAGGCATCCATTAGATTTATCAAAATGTGTGATTTTAAGGTCAGACTGAAATGGTCCTATTTTCGCATAATGGTATGATAAATATGAAATGAAGTTATGTAGTTATGTACATCTGAGAAAAGAAAAGAAATGTCACCAAGTTTAAATATAAAACATTCTCTTTAATGACAAACACGTTTTAAGCTCAAATTGTGTGAGGCAGCATCCTTTTATGTTCTCGAGACGCTATAACATATTTCATATGTTCAGGGAAGGATCCTCCCTGGTCATTAGATGCGGATATTCTTTAAGACACACCGGCTGTCCCGGACACGCCCTGATTAGTGCTCCAGGCCATGGCTACATTCTGGACAGTGCAGCGCCACCTCTGGTTGTCCTGCCACCAGCAAGATGACCAGGACTGTCTGTTTAGGATTCCATTGAGCCTTCAGCTATGCTTGGGCCAGATGCTTTTAGGATGCTCAGCAGGCCCTAGGAGCCCGCCACTATGCTCATGAGGTCTCGGTTACATCACGCTGACGGGGCAGAGGGCCCCAGACAAGGCCTGGCCAGCCCCAGGATTCTCTGAACAGAGGGGCTGCCTCCCTCTCGGTGGGGTCTTGAACCCTGCCTGTCACCACGTTACTCCTCTGCAGCTCGGGTGGCACTTAGGCCCAGCCCCTGAGTCCTTCCCACCAAACCCACGGTTATTGCTTACAGTCTGCCACACTCCTCCTCTGACACGCAGGTGGTGACTGGGTTGTCACAGTGGACCTCGAGGGTGGACAGCAGACCAAGCAGAGGTATGACAAATGTCTTATGCACAAGGGCGGCTCATTGTCACTTTTTCTTGTCCTCTCTCTCCTACCACCACATCATCGCAGGGGTCGAGCGTGTTAGGCTTCATCCCACCCCAGGCTCCTCCAGGGCTTCTTCCTCCTCGTAGTAGGGGGATGAAGAGGAAGAGGAGGTGGATGTGGTGACAGTGAGAGTGGGAGGTGGAAGAGAGCAAGAGCCATGGCTTAACTACCAGCACAGGCCATTATTCAGCAGGACAGCTAAGACCCTGTATATTTCTATGCCCCTCGCTTTTCCTACACTCTGAGGAGATAATGCAATAAGCACAAAGGACAGCTTTAGAACTGGTGAGCCCTGAAGTGGTTAAACTGGGGTAATGTATAGCTTACTGGTTACATTTATAATATCTCCATCCCTTATTTACGCAATCCACTTTCAAATGCACCTTGCCATGACTTGGGTAGTTGGCACACATACTATGCTTCCAGCATGTTTGCTACATAAGACGCATATCTGCACCGTAAACTGGTCACTGCGTTACCTTGCAGTTATTTAGCTGACACTTTTCTTAACCAAAGCAACTTACAGTTGATTAGACTGAACAAGGGGACAATCCCTCCTTGAGCAATGTGAGGTTAACCCCTCAGGGGCCCAACAGCTGCACTGGTCTTATCATGCCTACACCGGGCTTGAATCACCAACCTTCCCCAACGGGTCCCACTACATGCTGCCTAGAAAATCTGGCCCTTAGAGCCCATAGAGCCTCATAGCTAAGACCTTTTTTCCATCATCATTGTGACCAGTAGAATTAAGTAACTGGCTACTTAACTTACCCAATTGAAAACATCAAACTAGGCTGCAGTTAAACATTTTCACGTGAAGTTAGTTTTTATAAACTACTTTTGTTTATAGAATGGTGCATTGCTTCAAGCTGGCAATAGTAGTAACAGGGAAGGAATTTAAGCTTTGTAAACTTGGAATGCAGAGAGAAAAAAGACAGTAAAGACAGTAAAGACAAGGGAATGAACCCAGTCTGACTCTGGGCCAACATTTGAAACCGTATCATTTTATTTTCAGTGTAATATAGCTGTCATTTCACCCTATGCATCCTCATTTGTCTTTCAACTGCAAACTGAAATGACAGTGAAAAGAAATCACACAGAGCAATGTGAATGCTTCATGCAGCAGCACATTGATTTGGCTTTTGGATTTGTATAGTCTTATTGTTTTAATGAATTTATAGAAAAAATGTAAATATGGCTGCACTTATTTATGAATTTAGCTGCCATTGGCCTTCCTCATCCTGGCTCTGTCTCAAGTTGCAAAAAGACAGTTGGCAGCACATTATGGCTGTTGCCAGAAGTGGAATTAGCGGGGGTGCCGTGCACCCATATGAACAACCACACAGGGCAGTCTGAACATAGACACTAACTTTGGCTTAATTCATGAACACATTGCTGAATGAATGTTGACAAGTAACATTGTCTATTGTTTGTGGTAAAACACAATATATTCCTATTTTAGTTTACGTTGAAATGTAGGCTATCGTATCTTTTCAATCGCTTTGCTTTGTTCTAAGCGGGATGCTTAGATCCTCTGGAGCTGCCGTATTGTTTTTGTTGGCCACTGAAAACATGAGACCAGTCTTTGTTGTGTCTGCAAGCCAACTTGTGTTACCTGCCTACAAGCCAAGCAGTAATTCATCTGCTATAAATCTGGTGCAAAAAGCAAAGAGAAAATGAGGAAAACCTTCCAGTAATGACATGTTTGATAATTTGCTGCTTTAATTTTTGACTGACTGTATTTACCAAAACACTTCCTTAGGCTACATGTTATACACTGAGATGCTGTTTAAATTTGGCTTTTAAGCGACAAGCCAGATCTTTATCAGGGTTTATGCTGCAGTTTTTTCAATAATATGTTTCCCGTTGTTTTGGCAGTTTTGCATTATGATGATTTTCATTATTTATTTCCTTTGTCAACCTGTATTATTGCGGGTAGCCTGTCACCTGTTAGCTAGCCTACTTGCTGGTAGCCTAATGTAACTGATGATTTTTATTATTATGAAAATGGGCAGTCGCCTATAGGCCTTTATAAGTCTAACCCAGAGCAAAACAGTTTGCCCATATATGGTTTTCCGAATCAAAGCACAATTTCTCTATGGGAAAAACTAATCACCTTTTCACATACCTGTTTCTGTCACAGTCTATGATTTAAGATGGTGTTTAATAAAACGCCACTTAACAACCAAAATAACTATTTTGTGCAAATGCTAACACAACAGCCATATTTTGCGACACAGCTAGTGGATCCGTGAGAAAGCCAGCAAAGAAGTCTCAAGCAACGACTCAAATAACTTAAGGAAATTACAAATGAGAATACAAACAATTACAAAAATAAAGACACAGGGATATATACAACCATATTAAGTAACAAAAGGTACAATTTATTACACTAACAAGTAGCTAATAGCTATCGGCAAAGTGCTTTAATGATAACTACAAAATACAGCCAGATACAGCACTGTGCATGATGTTGTTATGTTGTGACAGGCTGCTAACAAGTTAGCTGTAGCAATTTACTTTCTAAATTTAGACACAGTCAATCGTCCAAATGTCATTATTTATTTTAAAGGACTTTAAAAAAACTTCCGTAGGATTTTTTGATCCGGAAGTCTAGAATATGCTAAGGAAACAGACAATTCCGAATGGAATGACGACACTACTTCTAAGGCCTATTGGCATGTGATCATAGCCAAGATATTTTGACAAGTTATTAACTCCGTATAAAACTTGTGATCACCTTGTAATGTTCCCCTTATTAAGCCTTATTATTTATTAATTTTTGGTACGCAAAGGCCGGAGGAGGAGCCTCACTATACATCAGTGCAACACCCAGTGGCAGAGCTGGCCAGTCATATGTATACCTCGCACCCATACATGTACGTCTCATTAATGTATAGTGGTGCCTCTAAAGAAAAAATTGGGACTTAAATTTGTGATATTGTCATTTATTCTTTTCATCTTTTGCATTTGTGAGAACACTGCTCTTTTCTGTTGCTGTATGCTACATTAAATTGTGGAAGAGTTTCAGCAGGGGATTCCAAGGCTTTGAGACAGAGGCTAATTAATGAACATGCTGATAAGGAGAGTGCACTATCTGAATGTAGCAAACACAGTGGGAGGTAGACAGAAAGGAAGGGAGTGTAATAACCAGCAGGAAGAACAAGGGGCAGTTAGGGGAGGTCAGATACCCATGCACATAAATTACATTTTGAATACTGGAGGTCCTAAAAAATCAGTATTGAGTAGCAATTGTTACTTAAGCTTAGGCTGTTTTTGGCTGCTGTGAAGGTCAAGAAGGGATGATTATGGGATATCTCTCATGCTCTTTGGGAACTCTGGATAGTATTTCTAAGGTTAGCCCTGTTTGAAAAAGCTTAGATCTTAACCCTTGTGTTGTCTTAAGGGTCAAAAATTACCTGCCACTATGTTTAGAGAGAAGTAGAGAAAACCGCCAAAATTATCTTTTTTAAACTTGAAATTTGATTACAAAGTTTGTGATGAGTGACAGGTTGTTTCTTCATGCAAAATAGAATAAATTCATTAAAATTCAATTAAGCTGCTTTATTTTAGGGGCTTAGTGAAGGTGGGTCATTTTCACCCTTAATGTTAAGACTACACAAGGGTTAAGGAGCATACAGTATGTTATGGGACCATTTTCGTGAATATTCTGGCGGTCTTTTGGAATTAGAGATGTGTGGAACTATTGAATTCCATGCATTTCAATTGAAGAGTTTCTCTTGTGTTAAATCAGGCAATATGTTTTTTTATGAACCCTCCACATAGCCAATAATTCAAGGAAATAAAGAGGAACTGTTTGTGCAGGAGGCTGGCGAATATAGAAAGAAGCATTGCAGACTTGTGGACATGTCCAAAGTCATTCAGGGTTAAGAACTGAAGGTACAATGAAAATATGAGCTGGAACAGTGAGTACAGTGGAAGAGATGGTATATTTGGGGGGTCATAACAGAACCTCCACCAGAAGTACACAATAATTTTTGAAAGGACAAGGCCGATTTTTGTCCATCACTACCAAACATGGTTCTTGTGAATAAATGAGACTACTGTATAATTGTGTGATACACTAATATCTGGCTTAAATACCCTTAGTTGCATAATTACAGAATTTCCAATGACATGATCACCAAATTGTCCACACACACCAGCAGTGGGTTTGGCATCGCGATCATGGTCCACTCTGGTGGTGGATATTTGACTTTACGAGTGTATGGAGTTTTTATGGGGTTTGTCCAGGCACTCTTCCTATAACCCGGTATACCTCCCAAGAGGATCAAATTAACTGACTGCAAGAAGTAATGGAGATATGGTTGGATTGAAGGGAGCAGTGTGAAGACCAGCAGGATTTGATGGATCTCGAAAGATTCTTTATGATTATGTAAACGATCCACAGCTCAGAGCTCAGACATAAACAGCTACCTAATTTTCTTCCAGGAATAATGTCTATTTGTTGGTGGTAGATGTAAGTAATGTATTTGGCTTCCCAAGAATTTGGATTTTGTTTACAGTACTTTAGACACTCTGGTTTATTATATTTTATGAGGCACCAAATGGCAAATACTACAATTTTAAGATTTAATTATATTTTTAGATGTGTTTTGGCCATTAGAACACATCAAATATTGACCTTCCAAAATACATGTGATCTTGATGTGTTTGTTCACATTCGCCATCTGGTGGTAAAGAATGCAACCCTCCAAGGTTCAGTAATACAAAACCAGACCACCCAACGCCCTTAGCATACATCTGCAATTGGTAATTACCCATCTGCACTCTGGCAAGAATTTTGAAGTGCTCCATCTGTAGCTTGCTGGCTTCTGAAATAGCAATTCAGAGTACACTGAGTCTCAAACTACATTTTCAACAGTAATGATAAGATTATTGTCCTCTGAAATTGCACTGCTGTTGAAGAATGGAAATGGAAATGTATCCACAATGATATACATATGCAATACATATACCACTGATTCAATTGTGTATTTAGAAGTCATTTACCAGGCCATTTGCATAGAGAAGAACATAGAATAATAATATTAAACTGCAACAAAATACCAAAATTCTGTACAAAACTACTGTAAATATGCAAACATGGAGTATTATATGGAATGAAACCAAGGGGGACAATCACAAGTCATTTAAGGGAAGTTCAAAGTTATGAGAGACACAAAGTGTAAACGTAGCCATTTATTACTGAACAAAATCCAATATAGTAAAAGACCATGCAACTATGTTATGTCATATGACTGAAATGAAGCATAAAACTTATGTTGTCTTACATCAGCTTCAGTTGCTTTTCAGAACTATGGTGCTCGGCTGCCAACTAATTCTAAACATTTAGCTAAAAATGCTGCAAATGCTGCTACTACCAATTGAAACATTTGCCATCTCATTGATCCTGTCCTTGAGAAGTTTTGAGCATGTAGACTGAGAGATGTTCACAGCCTCAGCCTTAGTTTACATTTTTGAAGAGGATCATGCAATTCAAACTGGCAGAAAGAACCTTTTTGTTAGCTGGGAATTTTATCTGAACACTGGCTTTAACACTCCTACTCTTCCAAAATGTGCCATGGTATCTTTTATGATCACAGTCAATCAAGACCTCAAATCTGAAACATGGCTCTTTCTAGAGAACCTATGATGTGGGCACCTACTAGTGGCCGTATCACTGTGCATTGGACCTGAGAGGGAAGAGTGGCCTCTACTGGC
Source organism: Conger conger (assembly GCF_963514075.1). Classification (NCBI taxonomy): domain Eukaryota; kingdom Metazoa; phylum Chordata; class Actinopteri; order Anguilliformes; family Congridae; genus Conger; species Conger conger. Next base: position 64,066,245 of record NC_083761.1, on the reverse strand, counting down.
CCACCAACACCTCTTAGCTCTTAGTAGCAACCTATTTTTTTAAGAGACAATACTTGTTCAACCAAGTTCTCATATTGGCAGATACTTCCGCGATAGGGAAAGATCAATTGATGGTATACAAGTACATCTAGTGTACCAATTTTGTGACTTGCTGACAGAACTTTCAACAAATCCAACATCAAATGTGGAAATTGGTTCAGAAAGAACATGTTTTAAATACTTTTTTAATCCTTTATTTAACCAGGGGAGATTCATTGAGAATGTGTTCTCTTTTGAGGATGCCCTGGGAGTAATGCCAGAGGGAACAGTTACAAGTAGTGCCAGAGAGAACAGAGGTAAAAGCCCCTGGCACAGTTTTGGGGTTTTTCACAGTTTTAGGACCCAACTTCATCTCTCCAAAGGCAGGTCTGCATCCCTATATGCTGACCAGGGGTTCAAACCAGCAACTCGACAGTTGTTAGTTGAACACCCTATCACTAGGCTGCCCTGCCATCATACTGCATCATGTTGAGCGGTTTTGCATTATACGAGACCAAGCAATGGGGATTCCTTTCATGTGTCTGAAGGAATAAAGCTTTGCCTTTGTCATTTTGCCCATCTCTGTATAATTTATGCCTTTGTAATGGCTTAGAGATACAGTATGTTATAAGGCCTGGAGACAGCATTGGCAGACTTTAAACAAACAGCAAACTAGGCATTAACAGAGGCACGATAGTGATTTGCCAGCACACAGCAGAAGAGGCAGGAATATAGTCTGAGCTTGTAAAAAAATAACTAAAATATTCCTATGGGAAGACTGAACTTGTATTTGTTGCTGTCACATCAAAACTCTTGCTGGAAATCATCATGGAAAAAAGAAGAAATCACACTTTAGTTTACATTAGTTATTAAAGTTATTCAAATGTATAGATATCATCGACAGTAACATGCACAACTCTAGTAGCAGTAACAAGTGCTTGAAGTTTAAAAAAATCATCCAGCTGCTAGGAACAAAGAGTAAAACACATCGAAGGCTGCTGTATTTAATTGCTTAATTTGGCCCAATGGAAGGGATACATTGTATGTTAATTTAACTGAAATTTGTTGGAAATAGAGTGTGCTCAAATTGCATTACTGAAATAAAAAACAGTTGCCGTGTGTCCGATTTTATTTAATGAAAGTTTGTTTTGGTGCAGTTTATTGTACATTGCCAGATGTGGCCTTTGATGGAGTGCCTCTTGTCACTGAAAGTTACCCTAACTTGGGAAGTAGCACTGGGCATGAAAATTGTTGGCAGGGGCTGTCAAGCATCTGATTGCAACAACTAACACGGACGCAAATCTTGATCCCAGAACATTCCAGAATCTGTATACATTCTCACACTTTGTTTCTCCCAGTGTTTGGCAATATTGCTAAGCTGTGCATGCCTATATGAATGGACTAACCCTGTAGGTTATGTTAAAGTAGACTGTATTCCAAAACCTTCACGTAAAAATCACGTAAAGCACAAAAAATTGAAATTGCAGAAAATGGGGAAAGTTGTGGAACTGACATTGGCACAGCACTTAGTATGATGGGAATGCTGGCTATTGTAGCATCCAAAATATCAAGTGATAAGTCTTGGGCCGGACAAGTAATGACTAACATATTTATGTAGCGACTTTACAATACATTACGGTGATGAAACTGCACAACATAAGAACTAGGTTAGCTATCGCTACCTAGGCAGCGTTTCAGATAGGCTATCGTTATGGAGTGGGTTGGAACATTCTACACCCACGACTATGCTAGCCAGCAGTGTTCTTATCCGCATTCTGTACAACACAGCTGCTATTTCAAGTGGTCTGCGTTAGGCTGCATCAGAGTCATAGCCAGGAATTAATCCTGGGGAGGGGGTTTCTCTTACTCTGCATTGAAACCCACCAAAGCTACAAAGTAGATATAATACATCCTTAATTTATGATACAAATAAAATGCTTGCTAACTTGCTTGTCTGGACTGAGCTGGACTGAGCTGGACTGGGTGTGCTGGTCTCTGCAGAGCTGGACTGGGTGTGCTGGTCTGTGCTGAGCTGGACTGGTCTGTGCTTGTCTGTGCTGAGCTGGACTGGGTGTGCTTGTCTGTGCTGAGCTGGACTGGTCTGTGCTTGTCTGTGCTGAGCTGGACTGGTCTGTGCTTGTCTGTGCTGAGCTGGACTGGGTGTGCTTGTCTGTGCTGAGCTGGACTGGGTGTGCTTGTCTGTGCTGAGCTGGACTGGGTGTGCTTGTCTGTGCTGAGCTGGACTGGGTGTGCTTGTCTGTGCTGAGCTGAGCATGGCTGTGCTGGTCCCTGCTGAGCTGGACTGGGTGTGCTTGTCTGTGCTGAGCTGGACTGGGTGTGCTTGTCTATGCTGAGCTGGACTGGGTGTGCTGTTCCCTGCTGAGCTGGACTGATCTGTGCTTGTCTGTGCTGAGCTGGACTGGGTGTGCTGTTCCCTGCTGAGCTGGACTGGTCTGTGCTTGTCTGTGCTGAGCTGGACTGGGTGTGCTTGTCTGTGCTGAGCTGGACTGGGTGTGCTTGTTTGTGCTGAGCTTGACTGGGTGTGCTTGTCTGTGCTGAGCTGAGCATGGCTGTGCTGGTCCCTGCTGAGCTGGACTGGGTGTGCTTGTCTGTGTTGAGCTGGACTGGATGTGGTTGTCGGTGCTGAGCTGGACTGGGTGTGCTTGTCTGTGCTGAGCTGGACTGGTCTGTGCTTGTCTGTGCTGAGCTGGACTGGGTGTGCTTGTCTGTGCTGAGCTGGACTGGGTGTGCTGGTCCCTGCTGAGCTGGACTGGTCTGTGCTTGTCTCTGCAGAGCTGGACTGGGTGTGCTGGTCTGTGCTGAGCTGGACTGGTCTGTGCTTGTCTGTGCTGAGCTGGACTGGGTGTGCTTGTCTATGCTGAGCTGGACTGGGTGTGCTGTTCCCTGCTGAGCTGGACTGATCTGTGCTTGTCTGTGCTGAGCTGGACTGGGTGTGCTGTTCCCTGCTGAGCTGGACTGGTCTGTGCTTGTCTGTGCTGAGCTGGACTGGGTGTGCTTGTCTGTGCTGAGCTGGACTGGGTGTGCTTGTCTGTGCTGAGCTGGACTGGGCTGTGCTGGTTGGTGCTGTGGTGGACTGGCTGTGCTGGTCTTGTGCTCAGCTGGACTGGGCTCGACATGTTGTGGTTTAACATTTCCTTTTGGCATTTCAAGTTAATCTGGATGATACTTTATGACAAGGCTTAAAAGGAATGAGTTCAAACTAATTATGGCATTTCATATTTCATATTTGTCTTCACCTTTAATGTTGTATCTAAGAAGATGATGTCATGAAAAATGAATGTGCCTAATTAATTAGATATAAAATAAAAATAATGCTTCATCAAAGATACAAAACGGATACCAAAGTACTGATATATCACCGACAGTGGGCTCCAGAATTATTGGTTAAATTATTGATAAATCTGCACATCGGTCTATTAAACTAAAAAAATAATAGACCAAAGTTTTATTTTTCCAACATGTGTGAAGTAGTACGCTTTCTTTTGATTCCATGGAGCCTAAGATTGTACTGCCAATTTCACTTATTTTATTTACAATAAGGGGTGCCATTAATTTTGACACCTGTGGCTTTCAGAAGAAAAAATAAATGTGATTACTAAATAAAAAACATTGAAACATGAGAGCAAATATATTGATATAAAAGTATATTGTTTTGCAGTATGATGTAGTGGTCTGTTCATTTGCTGTTGTTAAGAGATAACACCCTTTAATATTTTTAGGGAAATTCTTTATTATGCATATAGGTATCTGTGTAGAAATTACCTCAAATGACAATACATATGTACATATGTATAATGGGAAAAGAATAACTCAACATCAAGAAAACTGTGTTCTTGGTTATGCTAGCAACATTTACCAATTTAGAATGTGAGTGCCATATTGCTAAAACAGAATCAGTGAAGATGATGAAGTTTTGGGACAAAATCAAATGATTGGTTGGATGATTTTAGTATATTTACCTATCCAAATTTTGATGAGATTCTTTATCAAATGATAACCACTTTAAATAATGTGACCCAGATGCTGCCTGGAATGCATTAATTACACTATTCATGCACCAACCCAGCCAAAAGCACTCACTGAGCAATTACAGACTGAAGATAACTATTTTAAAAGCTAATCTTATTGCAGTTACTGTGATTGTGCCACTGATACTAAAACTTTCCTAAAAGCCAGAAAAAGGAGTAATCCTATAAAATGAGAAGATAATCTCTCGGGACAGTTTGATTCGTTTTGCGTATAGTTGCTCAAATAATAAGCCTCTTCCATGTGAACACAGAGAACCCATATTCATTTGTAAAAACAAGGCAGGATATAATTACAAACATTAAATAATCATTATCTCTGTAGGTTTTAAAGCATATCATGAATCTGTCTTTGTGGGGTTTGTGGTGGACTTCCTCCTTGGTCACAGTCACACTCTGTGAAGTCCCCATGAACTCTTTAATTCTGCCTGATATGGCCTGGCAGGTTTTTAGATCTGTACATTGTATTAGCAATACTAGGCTATATAGCACTTCAGTGACCACACACATTAAAATCCATCAACTTTTGGGTGGTCATATGTACGGTGGCTAGGCAGATTTCAAAATGTATTCACTTGCGTAGTTAATGACACGGAACCGCACTCTGGATTAAATTATGAATCATTATGAATTAGTATATTCTTCTAAATTCATATTTATTCACAACATTCCTTCTGAGTAGTAATTTGCAATTAATTTCTGAACATTTTTGTCACTTCAAAAATCTACCTGGAGATTGTTTTAAAGGATATACCTTTAAATATATAACAATGAAGCATATGCCTTTTTAAAGATGGATTTTTACCCCATAAACTACATTTAATTAAACAAACAAAAGGTTCTTTTGGGAGAGCCTAAAAGCAAATTTGGCACTGTGGTTTAAAAAGCCCTTGTTCACTCCAGGTTTAAACACCTTGAACAGACTACTCCTGTGCAGTTTTACATATGACATTTCCTTTGTACCTCTTACAAACAAGACATTTAATTAGTCCCTGATTTTCATTTCCCTTGGTTTAAAATCACTGGCCTTGGTCAGCTCACAGGGAAATGGACAGGATCACTTCTATCAGGTATGTTGTAAATATTTTGCTCTGTGAATGCTCCAAAAACAACCCTACTATTACAGAAGACTTGTACAACACTCTTATTACAGAAGGCTTCTAAATATGAGGGTGTTAATGTGAAGATGAGGAATTTATTGTAAGTTCAGGTTTTATTGTTGAATCTATTGTGTCATTAGCAAAAGCCTCAAAATTGCATGGGGATTCACTTCTGTACAGATTCTTTAGTATCTGGACTCATCATACTTCCGTGCAGCTTCAGTGAGGTACAGCTACTGAAGCATCACCAACTGGTTATTGTATTGCACCTTGAATGGTCGAGCTTATTTGCTAATGTCAGCTGATTAACACTATACTGCACTATAAAATTCCTTTTACGGCAGTACAAGTAAAATTTATTAAATACATTTGCATTGGTCATTAAGTTTACAATTAAGTGGGAATTATTGTCAAGAAAATGTATTTTCACATTTTATCGCATTATAACATGTGGTGGCACTTGGACTTTGGGATGAGTAAAATGGTCTGTAAATGGTAAAATGGTCTGTAACTCTGTAACTGTAAGTAGGTGAAGGGTTTGATTGACAGGATATCATCTGCCTCTTCCTCCTCTGGCCAATGATGGATGTCTGTGATTGGCCTGCGCCAGTTGCATCAGTTGTGCAAGAAAAACACTGGCACTTAGCTGGCTTTGTATAGGAAGACACATACTAGTAGATCTGCAGCACACATCTGATTAAGCAACTCACGTAACCATTCAGGTATTTTAGTTGTTTCTACATTTATTCAGAAGATATTAATACTTTGATAATTACATTACATTACATTATTGCCATTTGGCAGACGCTGTTATCCAGAGCGACGTACAGTTGATTAGACTAAGCAGGAGACAATCCTCCCCTGGAGCATTGCAGGGTTAAGGGCCTTGCTCAAGGGCCCAACGGCTGTGCGGATCTTGTTGTGGCTACACCGGGATTAGAACTACCGACCTTGCGTGTCCCAGTCATTTACCTTCACCACTACGCTACAGGCCACCCCTATCTTTTTGAAGCCCAACTACTGCTTTATAATTCTATAAAAATATGAATACAAATGGAAAGCAATGCAAGTAATGAGCAGGTACTAAAGACAATATTTATTGTCTTCTACTTATATCACCCCACTGATCTCTGGCAGTCTGCAGGACATAATAACAATGGCCATTTGCAGATCACTAGGTTTGATAGTTGTTTTGGCAACAGGTGATCTCACGGTTAACTGGTGATGTTGGTATTTCTTGTGGAATGTTCCTTGATTCCTTTGTGGCTAAGGTCATGGTTGGGTGATTCACTGGTAATTGAACAGCAGTTGTGTGACACTGGACATGTGGAACATTGAAGATCTAATGTTTTTCATCATTGTCCTTTCACAAGATTAATGATGCTTGCTGTATGTGTAGTGGAAAAATGGAGTAAGACTGTCTTGGACATGGTTCAGAATGTCACATTTAATACCTTCCTTGTTCCTATGTTGGAGACGTTCAGCAAATGCAACTTCCCTTTATTTATTTCATACTGAGGTATTGCAGAAAATGTGTATATTATGGCTTGAATTCTATCAACATTTGTCTATACGTTTGACACCCTTAAATGCAACTTCATTAGTTTCTCTGCAAACATATCTTTGTGAGTTAGTCTCTCTGGTCACTGTAGGCTCAGCATCTAATTGCATATTTGTGGAAGAATATTCTCAGTGGATTCTGCACTTTTATAAAATGATTAAACTTCCCAATTTCAGCTTTATTTGACAGCATTAATTAACTAAAAAATACAACTTGAGCTTTGAGCTGACAATGTTAATTCATGTGTGTGTTTGTTTCAGAAGGAAAGGGTATTGGTGTGAGGTTGCAAATCTGAGATTCTTTGCCAAAGGTGAAATGTCATGGCTTGATGCACCATTTCCTCTGTGATTGCATTAATTAAGATATTATTAGCAGAAATGTGTTATGGGCAGCAGTCTGGGGCATGCATTAGTAAGGTGCAGTGACCTGTGAAGCAGTCAGTCAAAGTAGGACTTGGCATCAAGCTTTGTGTGACTGTTACAGAAAAAGTTGAGCCCATTGCCAAGTGTGATCTGCCAAATTTACACAGCACCATTATTTCTAACAGCATACAAAGCAAATGGAAGGGAGAAATAGTATCCATATAGGATTTGGGAATGATGTGAACTTTCAACCCATCTAAAGATTGTTATTTTGTCTATGGTGGAGGGCTCATTGTTCTGTGTTCAGCCTGGACATTAATGAAAGATCTTACTGGATTGCTGTATTTAAAGTACCACGTCTCCCTTTCGCTGCGGTTACCATAGAATTGAACTGCCATGGGCTGTGGCATCTGTAGAGATCCTTTTCAAAACCTCGATCATTTTCTCACATGATTTTCTGCTCTTAGCTCCACCCCACTCCACGGACGGATGATGGCATGATAACCAGAGGTTACCACAATCTTACTAGATTGGTGGTCTTGACCAGTCATAACCCTGGATGACAATGGAGGTCTAGATAAAAGTGGCCAATTTTCAGATGGCAAGAGGCTTCAGTTTCTGTTTAAACAGAACATGTCAACGTGTTTGTTATTTTAGTTAGCCTCAATAGAGCTCCGGAACTTCATGTCACACTATCCCAGATCTTGTCACATGACGTCCAGAGCTCTATAGTTATTAACTGTGAAATTTGTATTTCACTTGCACTGTGTGTCCATAAACGGTTGTACATTTATCTTGAACCACATATTTTTCCTCTTACGGGAGCTTTTACTCCTACCCCATTGGCGTGTGCGAGGGGTTAACAATGCATTCCTGCCTAACCCATCTTCTGTCAATCTCTCATCAGGCGGGCCTAGGGCCGGGTCCTCGACATGTGGATAGTTATAACTGTCACCTAAGTTATCTATATTTCATTACTAATTACTGTATATGACTGATTGTCAAAATTATGACTAATGTGGTGTTATAATGGTGACGCATCGCCATGACTTGGTTTGAAGTAAGATATGTATTTTTTTCTGTGAAGGAAGTGACCCCAGGGTGTTTAAGCAAAGTGTCGTTGTGTTGGTTGCCATGTTATGTAAAACCCCAACTCGGGCTGAACCACTGTGCAAGATTCTCCCAGAATCAGTGTTATTGAAATAATAATAATAAGTAATAAATATGATAAAATAAATAATAATACAAATAAATATTCCTGTGTTTGTTGGCTGATGGGCTTATCCAAACAATTTGTGTCATTTGAGACCCATTTTGAAAAAATGTCTTTGCCCTTTCCTGCAATTTCCCACTAAATACTTCTTATCGCTTTGAAACATGCATACTTTCAGGGTGATATCAGCGTTATAGAGTGAGCACATATTTAATGATTTAGAGCATTTTTTCATGTAACATGTAAAAGTTATGGATGCTGATCTGCATTAAAGGCAACGTGTAACATTCATAATTGAAAGAGTGAACTGACTAATATGAGATTAAAGGTGAATGATAAATAATATCACGCAAAACGCAATGTAAATGACCTCTATCGTTTTATAACCATTATTTTTCTTATTCTCACAAATGATGTGTGCTATATTCTCTGATGATTTCATCCCAGTGATTCATAAAGCAAGATATGCAATGATAGGCTCTTATCGCTGGCTCTAGCTGCAATAGCAACCTTTCCACAGAAATGTGTGTACACACAGTAGAGTTGTGTGTTTGACAAAGATGCTTTGTCTAATGCACAAATATGAACAAGTTGGATTGATAAAATTGCATATCTAAGATAATGGATGTGTTTGTACTTCACAAGTCATATATTATTTATCCTTTGGGATTTGGACTGTCTGTCATAGATCTGCTTTATTTTGCTGCCTTGTCTCCCCAATGTAAAAATAACAAGTTAAGTTGTATCAAATCCTCTGGCGCCAAGATATGGACCCCAGTCCTGGAGAGGATGGCTGCAGATGTGGCCTTTTTGTAATCACTTTGTGTACGTTCTGGATTCCAGATATTTTATTCCAACACAGACATATTCTTCCTCCGGGTACTTACCTTGGATCATCTTCAGCTTTTTTACGTGATGTTTGAAGTTAGAGTTATCGTTGGGTCAGCTGATTCAGGATCTGAGTTTGTGGGCAGAGTTCTTCAGGGGCTGGTTTCTCACTACTTAACAATAAAAGCATACATAACTCAATACTTTCACATTGGAGCAGATTTATTAATTTATTTTCTATATTGACATGGCATAAAATAAATATTGATAACCCACAAAACATGAATTATTAACAGAAGGAAAACACTCACTGGTAAATGGATGAACGGCCTGTTCAGTGTGTGAAAAGATTAAGAATAAGAATTTAATGTAACGTAAGCCTAACAGACATGACATTGTGGGAGCCTGTCACTGTTGTTATTCTGTCCTTTATTATCAAGAGTTCTCACTACACAAATACTGTAGTAGAAAATGAAAACATGTCTTGTTTTTTAACCAATGCCTATGAAATTTTTTTGGAATGAACTTGTCAAAATTAACTATGTTTTCATACTAAAGAAATTGTCCCACAGACATTCTTGAAATATTATCGATATTATTGAAATAATGTTTTTATGAAGCATTATATTAGAAATTTTATACAAATATAATACTAATAAGATATGTGGTCACCGGGTTCAAACACCAGATTATTCTTTTATGAATATTGTAGTGGTAATTGTTGTGCTGCGATTCTTACCATAATAAGCAAAAACCACAAAATTACACTACACTGCAAGGTGCAAGCCTCTAGTTAGCTGCAAAAACAAGATGGCCAGCTTACAGTTTGCTAAGATGTACCTCAAAGAGCCTACAGAGTTCTGGTATTGTGGACAGAGAAGACCAAGATTGACTTGTATCAGTGTGATGGCAAGAGCAAAATGTGGAGGCTAAAAGAAACTTCCCGAGAACCAAAGCACTCCCCCCTCATTTGTGAAACATGGTCGTGGGGGTGTTATAGTTTGGGCTTGTATGGCTGCCACAGGTGCTGGCTCGCTTGCCTTCATTGTTGATAGCAGCAGCAGCAGAATTCATTCTGAAGTGTACAGAAGTATCTTATCTGAAGTTCACTCAAATCCCATGGTGCTTCATCCCAAAGCAAGGCAATGATCCCTAACACATGCCATTTCTCTCGTTCTTCTTAATGTTGTTCCGAATATTTTATTTTTGGTGAGCCTATTGTTTGGCCTACAGTATGTTATTTCTTAGCCTCATAATGGCTTCCTTGAATTTCATTGGCACAACTCTGGTCCTCATGTTGACAAACTCCAGTAACACTGTCCAAATACTGATAGACTGCACAGTATATTGCATAATTGTTATTTAAAGCTAAGCTCACATTGAGCTCTTGCAGGTAAGGTTGATCCATATTGTGGTCTTAAACTTTATATGCTGTTGTGGGTGTTTTACAGGTACCAGCTGTGGTGCGAATCCTCTTGGGTGGAAGATGCCATGCATCTGAGAAATTGCCCAAGGACAGGTGAGGACATACGTTGAAACAAAAAGCTGGTTGTGACAAAATTATTATCTTCTCCTCAGCGCCAGATGATACAATTGCTGTTTGTAATTGTAGACCAGTAACTCGCTTACTGAATAGCTAGCTAATTGCTCATTTAAATCGCTAGCTATCGCTAGTAATGTCTAGAAAATGTTGGTATATTGTCTTTATAAGTATAATAAACTTCAGGTCAAATGCTAGCTGGGTAAAATATAGCTGGATAGGTTTTTTTTTCATTTATTGAACCTGTATTTAACCATGCAATTCAAGTGATTGAACTGAGGAAAGTGGTTAGGCAATGCAAAGGATTGTGCAGCCCATCACATGTAGGAGATGCTTTGATGGCCAGATGTAGAAAGTCCACTTTTATGGGAATTTGGGCAGGGCACCTTGCTCAGCAAGTAGAATATGTCAATATGAACATGCATGCTTACAATGGGAATTTCATCCTGATGATTCATCTTTCTGATTGGTCAAACTATTTTCTTAAATTAAATGAACTACTAGCTGTACTGTAATTCAATATTAAGTGGTGAACTGTTCCATTCTCAGGGAAAGTTCTTTTCCAGGGTTGGTAAGTCATGTGACAGCAGAGACATGTCATATACAAGCACAGATGGGTCTTACCATGGAATGAGTTCAGTAACAGCGGTCTTGTTTTCCAACTGGATGGCGTCAGGAGACCTATAACATCTTACTACTTCCAGTAAAACATCCTTCTGGTTTTTGTATGTGCATGTTTTTGTTTGCATTTCTTAAATTCCCTGAACTGAAAAGATGACTCCTTTACAATTAACGACAGACTACACATAGATAAAACAAGCATGTTAAGCTGTCCCGATGTTGTGCTAGTGAAGCCCAATGTATTTGAAGAACACAACCTGTGTGAAGCTTTATCAGTGTATCCATCTCCATCCATTAACTTCCCCAGAGCTTGCTGGGTACATGCGTGGCAATGAAAAAAGATCAAAGGCGTGTGTCGTTTCCTCAGTATCAGTGCGTTAATCACGGAGTTCTTCTGTGTGTCATCTACAAGTGTTCCAGTGGGTCTGGAAGGGTCACATTTAGGTGACATGTCTGGATACAGTTCACAGAGCAGTGTCACATGAAGTGTTTATTGAAACAAGTAAATGAGGATGTTCTCTTTGCTTTGTGCTAGTGCCAGATGTTGAGGAAGAATTAATGCTGCTCCTCACAAGAGACATGACATAAAAACATTACTTTTAGAAAATATGGGAATCTCCTTTACCTCTTTTTTGGGAAATTGGTCTGTGGACAGAATATGCAAATACTGCACCAGTGGATGTATGGTGGGAAAAAGTAACTTAATCCTACCCAAAAAAAGTGTGCTATAAACATGAATAAATGTTCTGAATGAAAAGCTTTTTCTAGAATGTAGTATATGTTTATGAAAACTGTATCAATGTGTGTTTGATATACTGTATATGATGGGAACAAATCACTAGGTCAGTATACGGTCATCTTAGAAATATTAGATGTATGTGATAAACAGAATGAACATTTTTAGCCATAAGTGATGGATCTAGAAGTGGTTCTTATTTTCTCAGTTCAGGTCATTTTGGAATTAGACATTGACTTCGGTATTATTTCAGCGAGATCTACTCATCAAGTTATTTCCTTTGGATATGCTTTTGCTGAAAGAGTCTTCTTGGCATTTATTATTGAAGTCCACCTGTGAGGCCTAGTTAGGGGGCTTTGCTGATCTAAATTGCACCGCAGGTTTCAGTCTCCCCTCATTGACATTGTCCCATAATGGAATGACTGAGTGTCAGTGTTTCACTAAACTATGGATCATCATCAAAAAAAAGACCTTTTTAAATGTGGAACTTGGGATGGATAGTTGCATACTAAGTCTTATAATAGACCATGGGCTGAAGTGTATTGCATCTGGTAATAATATAGAGCATTTAATCTACAAAGGGCATCTGTGTAAAATACTATCTTAAAAAGGAGTGTTTGATTTATTGCAATTGTGGTACAGTGTCAACTCATAAGGCCATTGTTAAACAGTACCTAAAAAATCAAAGCTATCAGCATTGTCTATCCTTTCTCCCTGTTGTTTTTCCGCCGTGTCTTAACAGCTGATAGTGTACATAAAAAGGGAGGACTTTGTCGTTAAAGCACTACAGACTGAAACAATTTGGCACAAAATCTGTCAAGTCTCTTATTTTATCTCATTTTTCTCTGGATGAGTTCTGTGATGCGCCCACCCATGTTGCCTCCCATTCAGCGGACAGTCTGGGACCCTTGTCATTCTTGCTGTGCTCAAACACCACACAAATAAACGCCCTCCCTGGTCCCTAGCCGAGTAATACGGAAAAAGTGTACCTCCAGATGACAAATCCATTAGTATCTTGAACCACAAATTTAGATTCTGAATGCAGCACACAATAATAAATTAAAGGATGATTATGAATCAGGGTTTTGTACAGTGGAAAAAGATAAACTTTGCCAAAACTGATTCCTCCCAGAAATTGAAACCAACTTTGGACAGCAATAAAAAGGTGTGCAGATCAGTTTTCTTTTTTTCAATAGATGGACAAGCAGATACTAAGTTCCCCATATGTATTAGCTGTTCCATGAACCTTATTACATGCTTATTTTAGAACAGATATTTATAGATTATTCAGCATTAAGAGTAAATGCAAGGTTTCTACTAAACCAGCCAAGTCAAACTTTGAGCAAAACTGATACAGCAGAAACATCTAACTGTTACACATTTTGCAAATGATTTTGTCAATGATGTTTGTTTGTAGAAGAACGGTTGACTGTGCCTGTACTTGTTCATGGTTTTGTGGTCTCTCATTTACTCCCCCAGTTGTACTATTCTTACTTATTTATCTTATTTCCCATTGTAACTTCACCACAGTCGCCTTGGTCTCCTCCCATGCTCATGACCTTTGGGTCAACTTTCAGAACCGGGTCGCTATATTACTGTAGCAAAATCTGTAAACAAGTCGTATTTACAGAAAATACTGTTGTTTGCATGTATGTGCGTTATGATTGTTTTAACATCTAATATTGACATGAGTTTCTAGAAAGTTCCCATGATAGAGTCATTCCAGCTATCAGGGCATGCTCTGCTCCAGTCTTTTTTATTTTCAACTCTAAACTCATGGGAAAGCTATTTTTGGATTTCTTCCTCTCAAGCTTAGAAAATGATGCCAGTGGTATATTAGCAGGTGCAATGTCACAATGAGCTTGGAATAGCCCATTGAATAAACAAACATGCTCATACAAACAGAATTCAGAAATAGATATTTCTCTGGAATAAATAATTGATAAAATTCAATGTTGGTTTCTTATGCCCCAATGTTTCCAAAACCTAGATACACATGTGGATACTTGTGTCTTTTTAAGTTTTGTACTCTATTAGTGGATTGACCAATATGCTGCTCGGTAGAATACAATTCAGTTGTTTGAAGTGCACCCAAAACCTTTATCCCCAAGCTGTTACAGAAATACTAAATGCGTCGTGAACTTTGACTGTGAACAGCAGCTCAATGTAATCATAAACAGGCCCTGAAGCTCTTGAGAGGATGGTCACTGTTGTGCATGAACTTGAAATGCCTGAGGCCATGAAAAAGAAAAAACAAGTTTGTGAAATGTCCCTCAGTTGTGATGTGTTCCATGGATTCCACTCTATTTACACTATGGATATCTGCTATGTGCTGCTCTGCCATTCAGACACAAATATTGATTTACACCATGACACATTTTACATATTCCGCATCCAAGCAGGATTACATAGAGTTTCACTATGTACATATGTTGGTGGCTCTGTACTGTGAATTAAATATTATGGCAAACACTTAACTCTTTACTGCTCATGACCAAATCTCCACTTAGCTTCCAACAGGTAGCCTGCATTCAATCTTTACAAACTTTTTGAGGTTTGGGTGAATTATATATATACGACGCAAGTGCGTTTATTCTAAAGACTGGGCTTATTTACAGTATAAAGATGTGGTCAAATATACACTGGACTGGATAAATATTTACATATGTCTGGCCTGTAAACATACAGATTTAAATTTCTCCCATGGAAAACCTTGTGCTATAAGTCCACATACATATCTCCAAAACATTTTATGGTTTATTATGCCTGGTATCCATACAAAATAATACATGTGAAAACAATATGCACATTACAGCATCACATCTAATTTGCAGTAAATGAAAGGAAACCAATCTGACAGCATGAAGGAGGTATATTCACTAAAACTGCTATTAAAAACATTTCAGCACATCTCATATTTTATACATTAAGAGGCTTTTGTAGTTAGATTTTTATGTATTTGTGACTTTAACTTTGTATATATGAACAGGGTGCTCAGTTCTTGCCTTTGGCAGAAAATCCCACCAGAACATCAGTTTACTACTAGTGTCTGATCCTTCTGTAATACCACCTCAGCCTTAGTTCTTATGATTTTACATTGAATTGCACATTATGAGGCTATTCTGTATATTCATTAGGAATACTGCCAACAACCTTCCAATTTGTCGTCAGGGGAATATCCAATTAAATAGTTCTATCATTTGAATGACCTGTTGCCGTAACCCTTCTGAAATGAATGCCATGGATAAAGCAGTTAATAAATTACTGATAAAATAAATGTGCTTATAATATTTTCAAACACAGATTATCCTTTACTCATTCAAATTAAATGATTTGGTTGCGTTTGAACAGACTGCATATTACTGGATGATTGTGTAATAGTCAACAGTAGGTTGTTTGTGAGAATGGGGAGCGGTTGTGGGGTCATTCAATCAGGCAGTGCCCCATAAAGCAGAAGTTTAATTTTTTCTCATTCTGATGATTATAATGAAAATAACATGATGACATATGCATGGTAAAATGTGGAGGAGAGAAAGAGGGGGAGAGAGAAAGAGAGAAGCTCTGGGAGCTGGGCGACCCATGTGACACTAACTGGCCCTTTTTGTCTTTCCCACACAGAGCAACATGACCAAGTCTAAATGGCTGCTATATATAAGAGGGTGCTACATTCATTTGGGTGGTTTGAAGTGGACGTATAATTTATCTAGTATTACAAGGATTTAAGGGGGTTTTTGTTTTCAAATTTATATTTGTCTTATAATATGATGTATTGTCCAGTAAAGGTCAGCTATTGCCCTAGAATGTTGCTAACGGTACTGTACATAACAAATATAATATGGTTATAAATAGTGCTATTTGCTAAAGACCCAAACATTGCATTATACAAAATAACTTTCCCATCTTCTAAAAAGCCTTCAGTCTAAGCAATCAAATTTAGCATTGCTTATTGGGACAATTGTTGATATTCAGCTAGTATCTGAGCATGCTCAGATCTATGCATGATCCCTGCTTTGTCGAGATTAATTCTCGGCAACCCAGGTAGTTTTTCCCAAAGGTAAATTAACGGTCATTCCAATATGCTGCTAATTACTGTTCTTATGAGTGTTAAGGAGTCCACAGCTTATTGGAGTTGAGCTTATTGGAGTTGAGGTCATTGTAGGTTCATGCAGCCAGCTAGCACGTTTCATTATTTTGCGCTTCTCGTCATAAGCAGGAATTACAGGCATATCAAATATTCAGGCATATGTTTGGAGAGGTTTCTCCATATTCCTTTTATTTTCTTCCAAATTTTGAATTTCCAATCTTATGTTTATCCACCCTAGTCCCACAAGGTTCTCTGTCATGTGAGGAATGCTCTGATGGGCACGTTTGTCCTTCAAAACGCATGTAGCCATCCATCACTTCCTTTGACCAGCAGTCATTGAACCAGAGGATTTCATTATTTAGGCCCCCAAATCAGCCCCCAAATCAGCCCCAAAACCACCCTTGTATGATATGGCTTCTGAATGATCATGGTATATACATTCTGCTAAATCATTTCCAATGAATTCCACTGGAAATAATTCTGAAGACAATCAACAGCAAACACTTTGGTTCCCACAACTAAATGTGTTGTATTGTGCCCATAGGGAAATAAAAATTCCAAGATACAAAGCTCCTTATCTTGGTGCCAGCGGACTGCGCTCTGTGGTTTCAGTCAATGGGATGCCATTCACTTTTAATGCTCTCATGAGGCTAGTGGAATGATCCACACCACACGATTAATCTTCAAAGGTCATACCATGCTGATCCCAGAAATAAGAAGTTATCTGTGTACATAACTACACATGATAGGATCAGTGCAATTTGAAGTCCTGCAATTGTAATTTAACAATGCTTGGATCATTTGGATAATGCAATGGCACCATTCTTCTGACATACGTTTCAAGACCTTGTTTGGGATACGTATGTGAGCCTACATTTGAGCAGAAAATTGGCATGCTAAGCTCTTACTGTGTTTAATTTTGGCGTTGTGATGTTATTATCTGACTAATGTCCAGGCATATCAATGAAGGATCAAATATTATATTTTTCAAATATTCAATGATGAAATCAGTGTTTTTGATCAGAAATTAAATGCTTGTTAATATTAATAAAACATACATATGAAGGGGAATGTGTAGACCCTGAGTAATGACAGATACTTCACTGTATTTCTCTCCTGTGTTAAATTGTTTTTCTTTCCAGATGAAAATGGATGTAGGTAGATTTTGCAGTGTGTAGGTGTTTTCAAGGTTTCTCTTTAATTTACAGTACATGGTTAATTCAGGTTGCTTTATATACAATATCCACATATTGCTGTCATACAAATTGTTTGAGTGTTTGTATGCTGTGGCCATCTATTATATCCAGCAAAATAAATTCACATAAGTGGCTAAATACATAATTAAATTAATAACCGTTACATTCATGAAAAGGCAGGGGGATGATCATGGCATTCCTATGTCAGTGGCACAATGTTAATTTATTCATAGGGCGCATCTGTCTTGCCAGGCTGCATAGTGCGTTGTCCCTGTGCCATGACTGTGCCAGGTTGGGCATTCTGGCAGGCTATCCGTGAGAAGGGCCCGTCTGGACTTTCTGCTCCCACAGGATGACGAGAGAACGCAAGTCCAGCCTGTTTCCCAGCCACTAGCAGCACACAGTCACTGGCCAAGCAGTGCAGTCTGTCCCCACTGCTAACTCCACAAACTCCCCAATCAGCCCTACACCGCTGCCTGAGATCTGGAGGGATATCCCTCCCAACACCAGTCCTCTGCTTTCTCATATTAGACCCAGCCCAGGGTGTATTTGTTTTGCTTTTGTTGGCCAACACACCCTTTGTTGCGTTTGAAAAAGGCAAAAGAGTGTGACAGTGTGAGGGGGCATTGACATTCATACGAATGTAGTAGAGGTCGTTCAGTGTTGATTTGCTGCTCCCTAGTCTCCTGACCCTGGGATCATGGTGGAATTCTTTTAGATTGAGAGCAGACAATTTTGAGAGCCAAAGTTTTGCTTTTTTATCAGATGGGATTTGGAATGTCGGCTTGCATTGGCCATCAAATCTTTTCAGTTCAGTTCTTAGTTGTGATTTGTGTTGTTGGTTAATATCTCTGTAACCAAAACATATGCAATATTATACCACATATTTCTACACATGAGTGTGCTGGACATAGTTTATTGAATTATGCTTTTAATGAGCACCTGAAAGAACTATGTGTAGCATGTAAGCTTCTTAACCTCGGTGATGCAGTTCTGAAACGATGCCGACAGGTTCAAAGATGAAAAGCACTCTATGCCGCGGATATTGAATACTGACTTTTCAGAATGTCAAATATACTGTACATATATATTTTTTCCCAGCACAGCCATACAAAGGTCATGAACAGCACATCGCACACGATCCGACAGAGAGCGAGACGTGTGTCTACTGTCTTCAAGGCCGGACCTTAATCGCAACTTGACCGCAAATTTGAATGCAGCAATGACAGGAATCTGCTCAGTCCTGCGTGGTGAGGACAGCCAGTGAAAGCTGTTGAGGCGGAAGATATGTGGGTACGAAGCGCTGGGTAATTCATCAGCGTTGGCTGGCCGCTGGGCCTGGGGATGAGGAGGATGCATGGTGTGTTCCCGCTCTGCATCGGGGCAGGAAGCCTCCCCTGCATTTCTTGGCGGTTCACGGCGCTCTGCGTCTGGCATGGGTCTCCCTCGCTGTAGCCGACACGTCCAGGCCCTGTCGTCAGGGTCAGGCCCGGCTTGTGTTTCTGCTCCTCCTGACTGCGGTTCAGGACAGGCCACAGGGAGAAGCGTCTCCCCTGACCGCTTGTTCTGTCGCTGTCGGCGCCATGTCTGTGTCCACAGGCCTGCCTGAAGCATGCACATAACCGCCTGTGATGCTAAAAAGACTCCTCTCTTAAAGGTTACCTCTCTGACTAACCAGCGAGGAATGAGCTCTCCCTGGGTTTTTTTATGCATGTCTTGACTTTTCAGATGAATATTTGAGGAAAATAAGACATTTCCCTTGTACGTTCCTTGGCATCAGGAACGTACAAGGGTTTACCTTCATATAATGTACTGTATCCGTATCCTTACTCAGCTTCATGTTGCAATTAAGGAAATGCGTTGCTTTTCAGTGAAAGGTGAAGTCAAACGCTGGTCGCTTCAGCTTATTAAGGGGAGAGGGAGTGAGGGAAAGTGTGGCCTTGTTGAAAATCCTTTAGGGTATGGTGCGGATTAAAGTAGACAGCTCTGGATGAGGCTCCTGAGCGTGTGCTGCGTAATTGAATTTCATGCTTGGTACTTCCCTCTGAAGTAGTGTACCAAAGCAGTCATTTGAAAAGAAAGCTATTAGCCAAGCCCTTTGTGAAAGCAGCAGGTCTCATGTAGGAAGTCAGGGATTACGAGACAACAGCTGACATCGCTGCAGTCGTCAAAACACGTCAGACGTAGTTCGCAATTAGGGGACAGCAACAGAAACATGAAGCACGGTTTAATGAGTTAGCATTCAATGTACAGTATCTGGGAAACCCATTGCACTTGATTTCAAAATGAGCCTTTGCTGTATGCTGGACCTGTATGTCTATTCGGCTGCTTTCTCGGTTTTTGTCTGTTAAGTTCAGCCTGTAATGTATACGACGGCCCTTTTAATGGATTTAAAATAACTTAATGTCAACAATTCAAGGTTTATGTAAAATCATAAGCCAAAATAGGCCATACTTTGAAGCTCAGCGAATTCAAAAATGTAAGTGTATTAAGTGTACAGTTAAAAAGAATCTGAATTAGAGGACTAATCTATCAGTCCGTTTTGTAGAGTCTGCTGGCAAATTCGTGGAGCTAAATTTCAGCCCTCCTGCTTTGGTTAAAGTGACTTTATGTTTCTCTGGGCTCTTCCCAGCTCTACAGATTTATAACTAAGCTTGTGTGGTGGCAAACGGAGTTTTAAACAGCTGACTGTGGCAACTGTATGTTTAAGAGACACCCAGCTTATTGGCACTACAGGAGAGTGTTGATCCTGTAACATTAAACAGTGGAAATCTCCTCCCACTGCTGGCCTGTCAGGCATGTGTTAAAATGGCCTCAGGCCTCAAGACTGCACTCAGTGATAGTGTGAAGACACTCTTAGTGATGCCTGTGGCATCATTTTGCGCTGTATGAGTTAAGTGCAAGCGCACAAGTTTGAAAAGGTCAGAGACAGTCGCCATGCTTAGACTCACTGCTGAGATCCTGACTGTGTCTCACTTTGTCAGAAAGAGGTATACCTCTGTGGAGTCGTACATGAAACAAAAATGCGAGTGTTTAAAAGAGCCAAGTTTTTGCTACCTCTGTGATTCCAAAAACGTGGCAGGTTTTCACAACACACTATCACTCCCTTAGATCCACATATAAACCAGCAGTACTGTAAACGCTATGCGGCCTAATCTTCTCTTTGCTCTTATGCCAGACTTGGCCCTGCTATGAACCCCTCAATTGAGAATCAATGTATTATGAGTGCTATCTGCTGACATTTTCCCCTCCCTGCACTCAGGTATAGATGTTTGTCTGTGCTTATGCCCCATATTGAAACATGCAGTGTTTTATGGACATAGACATTTCATTTCATAGATAGTTATAGTTTCTACAGCCATCAAGCTGTTTAGGCAGAATATGATTCTGCTGCTGCTAATGAGAGTCCAATTCATCTCACTTTGAAACTCTTTATGTAAAGAAAATAGCGCATAACTGATAGTACTTTCAGACCAATAAACTTTCAATAGCCATTTATCTGTTGGTTTTAGAATTACCTATATGGTAATACTGAGAACAGGAAGATACTGTATATATAATTTCTGGTTTTAAGTATCCTGCAAATATTAACCCAAACAGAAGCTTGAAATTGTGATAATCCTGCTTGCAAGCTGACAAGGGATTTGTGGAAGCAATTTACAGTTACTGTTACCGATTTGCTGATGCTACTGGAATTTAGCACATCAGTATCTCTTAATTTATATCATGTAGGCAAAGAATACAAGATGATAAAATACATTAAGTTAAAGTTGGAGATAATTTAATCAGTACAGTGCATGTGCTGACCCGTTGAGTTTAATGTTTTCATCATGAAATAAATGGGAGACTGAGTAATAAACCATAAAACCTGCAAAAATACAGCAACAGAGTCGAAATAGTCAAATCTTGAGCCAACAGAGAGAAGGGATCGGTTTAAATGATTTATAGGTTACCTCGAAAAGAACAATATAAAGGTTGGGGATGGAAGGGGATGTACATCACAGAAATATGCATGTTTTAGGAGGAACAGGTGTGGGCATTATTGCTGTGATTGATGATGTTCCAGCCAGCCAGTTGGTTATTCCCAAGTGTACATGTTTTCATCATAATTATATTATCTACATATTATTTTTGTATAAAAATACCAAATACATTAGAAGACATACTTTGTAGATATAGATATAGGTACTATCAATAGTAGACCTATTGCCAGCCCAAGTAATCTATTCATAAAGACATTTCTTAGTTATTGGTTTTCTCAGTTATTAGTTTGGTAATAGTAGTGTGACAATTGTAATGCTCCACAATGAAATGTCAAATAAATAAACATTTACATGTGATTACTGTGATTTATGTCTTGAATGAGAGATAAAAATAGCTCCTGTAGTTATTGTTGGAGCAAAGCAGGAATTGTTTCATTTCAAGTTTCAGAGGAATGCAGTGCTAGTACCCACATGACCTTTCCAGAACAAACGTAATTTGTTTTTCTGATCTTTTTTGAACATGAAACTCAATAATCGTTAAAATATTTCCCTATTTAGATTTTAATAGGGATGTGAACCCAAGTAATGAGTTTCAGATCTTATTGCAAATAGACAACATTATCTTATTTGCAGCCCTGGTCCTAATGAATGATATTCCTAGTCTAAAGTCCCATCTGCTGAATAACATGCATATGAGACTTTAGGCAAGCACAAGCCATTAAATCTGTGTATCACTTTTCTTACAAAAACAAAGTGATGAACAGTTGGTGTGTTTACACAGTTACGCAGGGTAAGAAAAAATAAACAAGTTTATGCTACATTTCTCAAATGAAAACATCTATATCTTGTGATCAGTGTCCCATAGCCTGCAGTCAATCTCTCTGCATTGTGTGAGAATATTGTGATTTATAACATCACTTAAAACAAATAATCATAAATAAATAGCATCATTTGGTCACTTACATCACTGTGCCATGCAAATAAAACACAATGAAGAAGCCATGACATGACTCATAATGATTATGAATTATTCTTAAAATAAACTAATATTACTAAATAAAGTGCTTCAGTGCATGAGTGACTGTGTAACTGGCCCATAGTGTGCAGTTTAAAAATATACATTTGGAAATGCTTGCTAACCAACATGAATATTAATTACAAAACATTGGCAGATGATTCACAGATTTCCAGACCTTTAAAGGTTCCAGCTAGCAAGCTAGTATCACTGTGAGTGGTGTTTCTAGTTAGTTAGTTTAGTCTCTAAGTGAGTAGTTCTAATAAATGCTAAAAGGAATAAGGAGATTAGTTCATTCCAATTAATTAGTTCTAATTAGTTCTGCACCTAGCTAAGTAATTTCCTTGCTGTTCTACCTATGGGGTATAGACATTTAAACTGAATTCAGAGTATATTCAGAGTTTCCAATCCAGTGTAATTATCTGACTAGAGTAAATATTTATCCAAGCTTCAAGTACTTTATGCAAAGCAAGGCAGGACAAAATAACTATTACAATGTGTGTCTTTATACCTTTCAGGAGCATCCATGATGATCCACTCATAGTAAGCTAATCACCCTCCTATCACAGGAACAGGGATCAATGTCACGCTAATGCTCAGACAAAATGGCTGTCTGAAATTCCAAAAGAAATGTCAATAACAGATGTGAGATGCCAGTCCATTGTGTAATAATTCAAGAGAATCAGTAAATAATATGTACAATACTGCTTAATTATTCGAATAATGATTTTAATAATCAGGATATTAATAATAAGAAATCAAAAATGGTTTAACTATTTGCAACTTCACCACTGCACCTCTTTTAGTTTAAGCAAGCTTACATACTGGATAGAATGTCACACATATATAAGTAGCTGCTGTAACTAAACTATTTCACCGTTTCTAGAGCTGGCATTTTTCCAATCGACGCTACTTACAGTAAGTACAGTTTTACTTCATGTGTCATGACCATGGGTTTTGAATTGATATTGATACCCGGAGAAATACAAAGAGAAAAGCAATCCATTAAAAACCCATGGATCGATGCATGGATAAATCAAGTCTGGTAATCTGATTTTGGCCATTCAAAGAATCTAGCTTCAAGCAAATCTGAAGATCTTCCTGGTATACCACTTTAAAACAATGGTGGGTTTACTGAAAGAAAGCCAAAAAAGATCTTAAGTAAATAGTTTACATAGTGTAGTGTAACTCTTAAAATCATAATGTAAAATGGTGTTTAAAATTATTGCTGCTTTTAATAAAAATAAACTTTTATTTAATCTGTCAGCAGAACATTAAAGGTCATCTGTCACCTCTTCTGTTTGTTCAACATGAAATCATAAAATATATCAGTTTGGTGCACACTTTTCTATTAACTCAGAAGAAAGCAATTCTGTAAAATATTCTACGTACATGCATGCGGGAGAAGAAAGTTACACCTTTCAGAATCCTATTGGGTCAACTTTACCCAGTGGCCACAAAGTACCGGGTAATGGACATAAGCTCAGCCTTATGAAATGTCTTTTTCATTTTTGCTGCACACCCAACCCCCTGTCCTCACGACACTGCATGTGAGAAAATAATGACATTTTAAAGCATTTTTCAATTCTCCTGGTTTCAAAGAGAATATCTGTAAACAAAGTCATCAAGGAGTTTGGTCCTGGGTTTAAATCTCTGTGGAGTTTGCATATATCTCCCCATATCATTGGGTTTCCTCCACGTGCTGTTTCTTCAGGTTAGGTTAATAGGAGAGTCTAAATTGCCTAGTTATGAGTGGGTGAGTGAATGTGTGTGTGCACTGCAATAGTTTGGCGACCTGTCCAGGGTGTATTCCTGCCTATCAGCCAATGCACGCTGACCAGGAGTAAGCCTGTTAGGTAATGGATGGATGGAAGTTTGGCAATGCATAGCTAAGTGACCAGCACAAGATGGAAGTTGGGCCCATATCAAACTGAACTCTTCAGAAGGTTCTCATTCTTCAGGTAGGATAATTGCTAATAACAGGAGGGCCCAAACATTGATTTGACCGCACGTGGGGTCCCTCCCTCTGGGGTTACTGTATCTTTATTTGAGATACCAAATGTTGCCTGTTGGCCTGTAAACTCAGAACAGCTTCACGTGACACACTGAGTCAGTGGGTGACTCCATAAACCACTGACACACACAACCAAGCTTGCATTCTTTTCCACATACTCTTTGAGAGGAGTTTAGAACATGAAAAAATTAAAAGCAAAACAATCACAATCTGCTGGTCACAGACATACAATCCCTAATGTTAAGATTCCCACACTGTTCTGTTTATTTGGAGATAATTATGTGTAATCTAGGAAATATTAAGTGAAAAGAATCATACTTACGAACAGCACTGGAGCTACTGCCTGCTTTTGGCTGTTTTGGTTAAAACATAATAAACATAATGACAATAATTACATACAGTATCTCCTTGAAAGTAGAGGCACATGCTGAGGTGCTGGTTCCCGAGTGAATCCGAGTCTCTAAATTCCACTGGCGAGCTTTTGCTTGTGTTGGAAATCGAACGCAAATCAACAGCAACAAGCAGAAAAGATAAGATTGCTCTACCAGCGTCAGAATGTTCTCATGTTTCTCCACAACTATAGGCAATTAAATATGTCGTAACAGTTTGTCCCACATGTGTTATTTGTCATAAAAGTTTTAAAAAATTAAAATAAATACTGATCAGATTATATTTCCTCAGTAATATCTCGGCTTGATTAGAAATCCAACTTAAATCATAAATTGAGACTGAGCCTGATTTAATTGAAAGTTTAAATCAGTCTCAGTCAGGAGCTTAGTATCAAGGAGCTTATACAGTCATGTGAAAAAGACACCCCATTAAAACCTTTGTCTTTTTTAACATATTTACGCATATTTACAGACATGGGAGATATTGAGAGATGGAGGTGATATAAATAATATAGTCCGAAAATCACAGGCTGAAGTACAAAAATGTCGATGAAGGCAGAAGGAATAAGTCAAAATAACCAAATAATCAGGAGGCAAACAAAACAGAAGGGTAAGGAAAACTCAGAGTCAATGGCAAAGGGTGTCGTTCATGCATCTCAAATAATCAGGCTTACTATGAATCAGCAACTGAAAATTGATCAACGTTCTGACAAAGTATCAAGCAGAGACTGGGGTATAGATACATGAGGGAAGGTGAAAAACTACGTGGGGCATGGGAGAGAGGTGGGCTAAACAAATAAACAACAGGTGGAAAACATAATAGGGTAATGATACGATAACAAGGCGGAGACCAAAACTCGGACTGGATGGACATAGACCAACTCGTAATACAGACGGCTCCGGGTTAGGGAGCAGACATTTGCATAGAGTTAGGAGGCATAATGATAGTGAGAGACAGGTGCGAACACTTGGATCAATGATCAGTGATAGAACAGAGAGGCAGAGTTTTAGAGCAGACTTGAAACGGGAGATAACGTTAGTAAATTAGTTACATATATCAATCTAAATTACCCAAAACAAGTGTCTGTTAGTTCATAATTTGTACTGTACAATATCTATATTAGTAGTTATTAGTAAGTATGGTGCTATACAACATTAACTAACGAGAAAAGCAGGAAGTAAGGAAATGCGAGACTGGGAAGGAATCTTGACACATAACAGGGGATGACGAAATGCAATGAACAGTAATGGATGATAAGCAGAAAACTAGATATGATAATGAAAAATAATAAATTACAAGAAATAAACAAATAAACTAACAGACAAACTCAGACACATAACAAAGGTTAGGACACCCCCGCATTTATTACTACTTGAAAATGCCTCCAATTAGAATCAAGTGCACCTCATCATTAGAGACTATTTTGGAGAAGCCTGTCTCATCTAAACCTCAGACATTTAGCGTGATCAAAAGAGCTCTCTGTGAGGCCTTCAGAAAGAAGGTTGTAGATGCGTATGAGTCTGGGAAGGGATTCAAAAATATCTCCAAACAATTAGAAATCAGTCATTCCACTGTCCCGAAAATAATTTACAAGTAGAGAACATTTAAAAGAACTGCCAACATGACCAGGTCAGGCCGTCCTAGCAAGTTCCACCCAAGTGCTGACCGCAAGATGCTTAAAGAAGTCTCCCAACAATCCTAAAATCTCATCACGGGACCTACAGGTAGCTCTTGTCACAGTTGATGTCAAAGTACATGCATCTACCATCAAAAAGAGACTGCAGAAGTTTGATTTTCATGGGAGGTATGCAAGGTGGAAACCCTTGCTATCAAAAAACAAACATCAGGGCAAGACTATCACCTAGACGAAGACCAGGACTTCTGGAACAATGTGCTTTGGACAGATGAATCCAAAGTTGAATTATTTGCGCACAGTAACAGAAGACATGTTTGGTGTAAGCCAAAGACAGCATTTGAGCACAATAACCTCATACCAACTGTGAAGCATGGGGGTGGAAATGTCATGGTTTGGGGTTGCTTTGCTGCAGCAGGGCCTGGCCAGCTCATCAACATAGAATCCACTATGAATTCTTTATTGTGCTTGAGGATAATGTGAGACCATGCTGAAGCGGGTGTGGACCATGCAACATGACAATGACCCAAAATATTCCAGTAAATCCACCAAGAAATGGCTCAAAATAAAGAAATGGAGAGTTGTGGAATGGCCAAGTCAAAGCCCGGATCTTAATCCTATTGAGATGCTGTGGGATGATTTGAAGCGGGCTGTGTATGCAAGAAACCCCTCAAACATCACACAGCTGAAGTAATTCTGTATGAAGGAATGGGAAAAGCTTTCTCCCAGTTGATGTCAGAGATGGGTAGACAGTTATAGGAAATGTCTATTTTAGCCAAAGGGGGCAATACCAGCTTTTAGGCGTGTGGTGTCCTAACTGTTACCTCAGTAGGAGTTGGCATCTTTGTTTATTTTCTTGTTCAATACACGACAAAGTTAAATTTTCATTGTTTTTGGTTCAATTACATCACCTATACATCATCTATATATATTGTTTGAAAGACGATCACATTGTCCATATTTCTTAAAAAATATTCCATGGGGTGTCCTAATTTTTTCACATAACTATATGAATGACCTACTCCTTTGGATAAAACCATGAGAATCTTAGTATCCACCTTCCATGATACTTTTTCAGGCTTTTCCCCAGAAGCGGCCACATTTTTTACTCTTTAGTAATCATATCCACTTGCCAATTTAGCTAGCGATCACCATATTAGTATCAGCCGTCCTCTGCTTGTCTCACATTTTGTATTAATTATTTGCACAAGAATTCTAATATCTGCTACACAATGTACAAGCACCAGATACCCTATACTTGTTTCATAATGACTTGATATGCCCCAAAACATAGAAAATAACATTGCGTAAGAACATGAAAGCAGAAATAATTAAGCTTAATCTTAAACAGCAGAATTTAACTGTGTAAGTATTCCTTTCAAAAAGTCCCAATATTTTACATGCTAGTAGAACATCTGGATGAGATGACATAGAAAGAACAAACCTTCTTTTTTGTAAAAACTATGTCAGCGATAAGCATATCATGTTTTACAGTAACATAGCTTTACCATGTCAGGCACCTAGACAGAATTCTGCCACTGCAACTCTGGCTTGCACAAGCTCAGTTTACAGGGGCTGAACATTGTTGCGCTGTAAGTCTTGGAAACAGGTTAACTTATGTAGTCAATAATATCCATAACCCACAATAGTAAAATCTAACAAAAAATCCACACATGGTCCTTGTCAAATTGCTATGTGAAGGCTTTCAAGAAACAGTTCTGTAATCTGTCACTACACTGTTTGTCTCAAGGAATGCACTGGTGTGTATCAGAGCATTACTTCAGCTTTCCATTTTTATTGTTGGTTATGTGCGTCGGGCGGCACGGATGGCGCAGTGGGTAGCACTGCCGCCTCACAGCAAGGAGGTCCTGGGTTCGAATCCCCGTCGGCCAGGGCTTCTCTGTGCGGAGTTTGCATGTTCTCCCCGTGTCTGCGTGGGTTTCCTCCGGGTACTCCGGTTTCCTCCCACAGTCCAAAGACATGCACGTTAGGCTGATTGGAGAGTCTAAATTGCCCGTAGGTATGAGTGTATGAGTGTATGAGTGTGTGAGTGAATGGTGTGTGTGCCCTGCGATGGACTGGCGACCTGTCCAGGGTGTATTCCTGCCTTTCGCCCAATGTATGCTGGGATAGGCTCCAGCCCCCCTGCGACCCTGTTCAGGATAAGCGGGTTCAGATAATGGATGGATGGATGGATGGTTATGTGCGTCGGTTGCACTTTGTCATTAGTGGCCCGTCATGTATTCAAGCTGATCACAATGAGATGGGATAGCTCCAGCTTAGACATCCTCCAGCTGAGATGGCCTGTGCTGCTCGTTCGTTTGTGCTAGTCTCACCCTCTGCTCACTTTAGGACACCACATGTGATAAAAGCTAAGAACTGTGGGCTAAATGCCTCTCTGTAAGCAGTGGTCTTCATACAGTAGATTCTACATCCTGTAGATAGGTGTTGTGTGCGTGTGTAAGTGTAGGTATGTGTGCATGCGTGTGTGAGATGAATATGTACTGAAGGATGATTCACCCTCTTAAGATCACATTATGTCAGACATGTTATGACATTACATGTTTGTTAATGTTTTGGTTCAACTATAGACTGTGATAGTGTAGTCACCAATTAAAAAATTAATTGAGCCTGTTTGTTAAAAATTAAGATTTCAGTGACACAATGACAAATTGCAATGAGCCAAACCAGCATACTGGAATACTGTCTGTAAAAATGTCAACAAATGCCTTCAGCAACATTAATTGATGAAGATGCTGGTTAATAGACAGAACAGACTGCAGGTTTATTGAATGAAGTTGAGTCTTCATCGCTGAAGCTCTTGTCAAACCCAATTCCCCAACATTCACTCTTCTTTAAATCACCGAGCCCTTGTCTTCTGGCCATGCCAGCTAGTTATAATTGCAAGCAACCAAGCCTGTCCGCCAATTTTTTACACGCAGCTTTGCATGCTGTGATGCTAACTGCTTAATGCTGAATTGTGTTATATCTACTGTTTTGATAGTTTGTATCTGTAATACAAAATGAGAATGTAGTTTTTGCTATTTACTTATGTACTAATGACATGTTTTTGCTATTTACTTATGTACTAATGACATATGTACTAATTACATGAACTTGAATATGATTTTAAATCAATTGGATTGCCAAAAACCCTGCTTTATAGCATATTTTATGATATGTCCTGCTTTTAAACATTTTCGCAATTGACTTAAACCATATTAAGTTACATTCAGTGATGTTCATAGTATACATTATTTCAACTAAAATGCTCCTGTAAAAAAGGGTGACTATTAACATTGTAACAATGTTTGTCTAGACATGATGCATGTGCTGCTCGTATGATGCTTTAACTATAGACTATAGAAGTTTGCATTTCTTATATGAAAATCACTGCCAACTATTAAGACAAATTTTAAATGCCTGTATCTGTCCAAGCATAAGACTATTAAGCCTTTCAGAGCAAAATTCAGTTAATAATTCTGTTTAATTATTACTGTTTTTCAAAAGAATAACAATAAATAAATAAATAAAGCTATTCTACATTATACACCTTAATGGTCACATTATTGGAGTAGAAAACATAATTATTTTATACTTTGAAGCACTTTACAACTTAAGTACTGAGGTAATGCTGAAAGAGTTTCTGTGGGATATGTATGACTGCCAATTTTCATAAGAATCACAACTTTAAAACCACAGAGCAGGGAGAAAATGTGTTCTACGCCACTAACAATTACTATCATGCTGTGACCGTTTCCTTCACTGGTTGCCTTTTTTTTGGAGTAAATTTGTATTTAAAGACTATTACATCACACGTTTAAAAGAGAAAAAAAGGTTATCCCACTTATCCCAAGGGTCTATGAGAGTTATTCTCATGTACTCTGTCTTCCCTGTAACTGTGATCACTGTTGAATCAACCATCGAAAATAAAACAGTCTCCTGAAATGATGTCACTGCAGCAATGGAGGCTGACAAAACGGTCACTGTGATACAGTGTCGGGCAGCCAAATAGGGTTCATAACAATGGGTTAATGATGGTGCAAAGCAGGACAACTTGCTCAGCTTTTCTCTATGTGTATTAGCTTGCTTTGTTTAGGCTGGGGTATTTTAAGTATGTATTTTATTGAAAGGTGCTGACGTCAAAATAAGGTCTGTATTTTGTTCCATTAACTTGTTTAAGTTTTGCAAATGGAGCCACGTGGAAGTGTGACAGGATTACAATGAATGCAGAAGCATATCCTGGACCTTTGCCAAGCGGTCAGGTTTGATTATTTTTCAGTGTTGTGGTCCGTATACAATGTATGTATGTACAGTGTATGGACATTGTATACGGACATTCTGAAGCTGTTCGACATTTGGGAAGAGACGGATACTTTTATTGTCTAGTGTCAAAAGAGTATAGGTTTCTCATTGCACATGGTTCAAGACATCATCTGAACTCCCATTACAATGAAATCACATATACTGTATTTTTTAATACACCATACCGGTTGGAGTACCTCGTATCACACAGTGAAGTAATATTATCCTGTCGTTTTGCATGCAGTGTTAATGATAGACTATAATTTCAGAGCTCATTTCAGCTCATTTCATGCTCAAGCAGGTTTTATTCATAGTGCACTGTGTAACTTTAACCAAAGTCTGTCTGCTTACATCACATTGCTGAGTATTGCTTCTTAAGGATCTGTTCACCTTTATGACTCACACAGACGATCATTTTCTGTTAAAATAATTCTTAACATAGGTGTCATCAGAGCCATAAGTGATGACGTGCAACATTCTGTTCCTTTTAGGTGTTGCATGCACACTACCAGGAATACCTCACTGAGAACTGAGTCATAGCCTCAGTGCCATGATGTCATGTATACGTTTCATAGGCTGCCCAAACACAATAGTATTAAGATTACAGGTCACCTAATGAATCCAGTTGGTTCAAACAAATTGCTGTTATGATTAAAGTACAGATTGGAAATGGTCATTTGAAATAGTAGATGTAGTAAAAATATTGAATATAATAAAATTATTTCTGCATAATTAAATCATTAGTATTTTCACTCAAAGATTGTGTATTTGTTTTTTCTCGGCTCAAACCAATCAGTTATATTTTCAGGGAATATAAAATATCACATGAGTGGAATGTGTTTTTGACCTTCACCATTGTGAAATGTTTAAACAAGTTGTTTAGATTCGTGGTAGACTGCTGCAGGTGTGCTGTATCAAACAGTGTTCCAGCTCAGCTGAGGACTGAAAAGTGGAAGCAGACACTTACTTTCTTGTGATAAGATTACATATGTGGCCAAGCACATTCGCAAAAGAAAGTTATTTTTCAGTTGGAAGATTATTATTTTTGATATAATTTAGCTGTTTTTATGTCATAGCTTGAGACTTTGATCAACGTCATGTTGTTCCATGTACTATAGAAATATGAATTATGCAGGTTTAAGTCATCTTTGGGGAATATGGATAATAGTCCGTAGTAATAATGAATCTTATTATCACAGTAGTATTCTAATGGCCTGAAAATTAACCGTTATTTAAAATACTAATTGTTGGATTGTTCAGCCGAACATTAGACGTATTGATTGTAAATGGGCCTTTTTGGTGATATCGCACTTTTGTATTTATGACACACTGATGGTTTCCCCTTTCCCCACTTTGTGCATTATGGATGTGTTCATATGTGCTTTAATACTTTCTCTTGAGAATAGATGTTGTGTTTGAATGCCAGCCGCATTCCAGTCCCACCCAGCTCTGCTCTGGCAGGAACACTGTGGCAGGCAAATGCTGCACAAGTGACGTGGCCTCTGACATCGGACAGAGCCGAAAAGCAGCCGTGTGTTTGAATACACAGTAGTCTCACGACTTGCGGCCTGACAAACAAGCCATATTAATTGTAAACGGAACACGTTCCCGAGGAGAATGCAGGCTGAGGGGTATTGTGTGCAAATGTATGAATGGAAACTCAGGAGGAGAAAGGATTCCAGGGAGGTCCCTGCTGTTTTCATGATGATGGGTATGGTGCGCTAAAGGTTGTCACACAAAAACTGAAGAGAAGTACACCTACTGTAAACTTTCCAGGAGCTTTTTAAACATTGCTAGTGCCAGCCCACGGTGTCAGTGCTGAAACAGGGAGACTCATGAGAAATGTCACACACAAAGAGTTTGCAAGCCTTGGAACAGATTATATGGTTTCTTGTATTTATATTATCTTATGTATTTAGATAACATGGCTTCTTTGTATTTAGCAAAGCACACTGGGCATTATTCATCATGCCATCTGGATACATGTGGTGTACCAGTGCAATTGGTTGGCACTTGGGAGTCTTGTTAAGTTAGCACTGACCAAATCACTGCGGCTTGAGGTTAACACAGGACAAGCATCTATCAGAAGAAGGCTGTCAGATAGTTGATGATTGTACTATAAAAACAATGATGGAAGAAGGTATTGAATCATATCACAAAGTCTGGAAATTGAAAGTGCCTATTTTATGCATGTAACTGGCTTCATATAATGCCTTAATGGGATTTTTCATCACATATCACACAGATGTTATGTTCCTGTAAACATTTTTACTCATTATAATGATGATGCATGTCATGAAAAGATGGAAAACATGACACGTTGATTGTTTAATTAGTAAAATACAGGTTAATTGCACTAAAACATATGGACCTTCAAAGAAATGGACAAACTATTTGTTTATCTTTTCTATAATAAATTATGTTAACAGTGTGCATTTTATGTAGGTCTCTTTACAGCACTAAAAAGGCACTGAACTGGTTAATGATTTTACCTTGAAAATGTAGGGTTCTCTGTGCCAAGAAGCATTAACGTCGAGCGTATCTTTCCTACAGAAGTGTTCAAAAGTTCAATATGAAAGATCTTGGTGTACTTTGAGCTTGCTTAACCTGGACATGGTCATTGTGTAGACACTAACTACTCTCTGGCCAGACCTGTTTCTCCTTTGTCCGATTTTAAGATAGGCAAATAGAAAAGAATGCAATTAATTTGAAGCACATTAGAATTATTGTGATAAAACGCGCCAAGCTGCACATAGGACTGACAAACATTAAATCAGAGTCTCCTCTACATGGTGTGCAGCACAGGGTCTCCAGGGCGTACATGCTCTTCCCTTCATCCGGAAGATTCCTCCAGAGTAGGCACTGTTCAGCCTGTTTATCATCAGGCAATCATCTCAATCCATGATTTAGCCCAAGCAGGATTTTTATCACTGAGCTGATAGGGCTTCTGTGATATGGATTGGTTTTCACCAGAGCCGCCTAAGAAGTTATCGGATATATGCTGTTTATTTATTAATTTACTTCACATTAACATACAATTATTTCCACTGTAAACTGTGCTTTTAATCCTTCATGGACAGATGCATTGAAGCCATTGTTCCCAAACCCTTTCAGCTATGCATTGTGATGATGTGTGTTCTTACTGTACAGATTTAGCTGCTTATGAAGATTAAGAGTGGGAGACAAAACTCGTCTACTTGTCTGTTACATCTACTTGTATCGAACTTACTTGAGCCAGCACTGTCATATTGATCTTTTTCACTCTTCCTAGGCTGCCCCCAAGCATGCGTCCTCCTGTCTGTATGAGGGCTGTCAATAATCACTCGTAAAAGTAATTATTTTGGCTGTATGATAGAAGTGAAGCATTGCCCTACTAATGTGTACAGTTAAATTAAATATTGGAATTACCAAGTGGCAAGGGTAAGGGCACAAACCTATTTTCTAGTTAAAACAGAACTATGTCACTATGCAAGAATATGCTGTTGTCCACTTCTGGTATCTGGTAAATGTCTGCATTTAGCGCCTTTATCCAAAGCTCTGTGCAATTGATGCTTACCCATACAATCATGCTTGGCTGCCATGCATCAACCAGCTCGTCAGGAGCAATTGGGGGTTAGGGATCGAAAATTGCTCCAGGACACTTTGACACACCCAGGGTGGGATTGAACTGGTGACCCTCTGCCAGGCGACTGCTCTTACTTCCTGAGCCAATGTCGACCCAGTCGTTGATGTGGGAGGAACTCATTACAATCATGAGGAACTTGCTCCCTTGCTTTTTCCCTATACAATGATGCCATCCTGTCACTCATTTTAAGGGCCAAGTCAACTAATTAACTGTAAGAAAATGCACAGAGACATTCTCATCCCCTGTGCCTCAGGTGATGGATTCACAGCACGTTTCTGTTTGTCACAGCTGCTGGAACACATCTTCTGAACTGAGACAGTAACAGATCCTAGTGTCTGTAATGTCTAACAGTAATCTTTCTTGGCAACTCTTGTTGGACCAGCTCATGTTTTTCACATGGAATTCATATTATTTTCAGCTGAATTTAAGCATAAGCACTCTTACATTTTCTGTTGAATTTACATTACAAGTAGTCTTGGAATGTTTTCCATTTGAACTGTTATCGTGTTGATATCACAGATAATTAATTCATTTTGTGTAATTACACGGAGGGTACAACACCGCTATAACACGATAAGTGGGGTCCAAAAACTTAAATCTCGTAAGATGCAGGCTTGAGTTATTGCAAGTTTAATGAAGAATAATGTTTTTTCAGTCAGTCTTCCAGTTACTTTGTGAAAAAAGGGAGAAAATATTTCACCCATCGCCCGAACTCATATGTAGACTACGTGAGAAATTCACTTCTTTTATTCCATTATGAATAAGGAAAACATCATCATTTCTGGTTTAACTTTATACACAGATGCTCACGTATAAACAGAAGTTAAAGATACAGACCGATTATTACAAACAAACAGGCTTGTGACAAATATAACCAAACTTTACAAGAAATGTCATTGCTTTGGGCCTGACCAGGATGTATTCCTGCCACTCACCCAATGCATGCTGGGATATGGTCCAGCACCCACCGCAACCCTTACCAGGTAGAAGCTGGTTAGATAATGGATAGATGGACATTGCTTTCTAATACTAATACAGTACTGAAATAATCTAGCCTCAATTATCATACTGGAGTGATGCTGTTGCATATAGACACTTCTACTCAGATAAATGTCTTCATCGTAACAGTAAGATGTATTACATGCAGAGTGTACATTTCGCAAAGAAATGACTGAGTTATCCGCTTTTTGGCCACCCACTGTTGAGAATGCTATGCTGCATTCACTGGAAGGTGAAGGGACCGAAGCCAAGCGATGATTGCATTATGTATACATTTGCATTAATTCAGTGTTTTATTGTATTTCTTGTGTCATTTTGTGCAAATCCATTGCTTACAGCTACACATTTTTTCAACACTGATCTTTCCTCATTATCTGCTACTTATCCTTTCCTAACATGTCTTATGCTTGCTATTTGAAAGAAAGTTGGCAGTTATTTCATAAAACAGAATTTGTAATTGCTTACATGTACATGACCAAATGACAACCTTTATTCTGGTTGGGATCCTATTTCGTATGCTATTTTGCATGATAAAGCAGCATGTGAAAGGTCTTCCTCTGACTCTGTTTAGCTGGTGTGTGTGGTGTGAAAAAAGCAGCTGGTGAGCTTTGGGTTTGCACATGAACAAGGCTGCGGTTGCTGATAAATGGATATTACAAATTAGGGTGGGATTGGCTATGTACAGCCCACTTTGGGCGCCAAATTTATGCATTTTTTTAAATCAATTTTTTGAAAAACACTATCAACATTAACATTGTTGCAATTATTTTTTTGAATGATTGATTGATGATTATTAGAAATCGGTCATCTCAAATTAGCGTATGGATTATAATACAAAAACAAATAAATTAATTTTGTTTGCCACGCATGCTTTCCTTCTGTGAAAAAGATCGGCAAATAGCTCCACAGCACGAGTGTAGCCCTAGCGTAGCCTGTTATCTACCGTAGTACAAGTACTGTATCTTTAATGCTTTGAATGAGGTACAAAGGCCTGGTGCACCCCCTCTGCACAATTCTTCTTAGTGGATCTCTGCCAATATAGGATTTACTGTTTTACATTGAAATGAACAGTCCTGATAGCTATTCATGGCAACTTGCCATTTGGTCACCTGTTATATGTCGAGTTGCCATGCTTGGCTAGGTCAGTAACTTCAAGTTAGCAAGTTGCGAACATCAGCAGCGATTATGAAAATAAAAATGTTTTTGTCACTTTTGCAGTTGACAGCTGTACTGCCGTGCCATCACATGCAATGCATGCCCTCCTTCCATATTCTCCATGAGCCTGTGATTCCTTTCTGTACTAGCTACATAATTTACAGGTACAACAGGGGTGTTCAGTCTTATTGGAAAAGGGCTGGTGTGGGTGTATTTTTTGGTTTAGACCAGCACTACAACACTTGATTCAACTAATGAACTAATCATGGTCTTCAATCAAGACCTTGATAAGTAGGATCATGTGGCTCAGAGCTGCACCTAAATCAGCTCTTTCTGCATGAGATTGGCCACTCCTGATATAGAAACATGCTAGTTCACAGAAGGTGGATTTCTCACTGATGACATTTTGTAAGCTGTGTTAGAGCAGTACCTTACTGGTAATGTACATCCGGCCTACTATGCCATCCTATCTCAGCTGGACAAATGGGTTTTACTCCTAGTTTTATTGACTGCTATCTGCTCTTCTGCTTTTTTTTTTATTGTGAGGGAGATGTATAAGGTACATTTGTCCACACGCACACACGCACACACACATGCACACACGCACGCACACACACACACACACACACACACACACACATACACAAACTGTTGGAAAACACCTTGACATAAAAATGTTATTTAAATAACCATTAAAAAAATATATTCAACAAATTTCAAACATATTCATTTCAATGTACGTGTTCCATGTAGTTTACGTGTTCCATGTGGTTATTATGTACTGTATAGATCTGCAGTTAACTATGCATAACAGCAACTGAGTCAATAGCCATGGCATTATGTCCTGACTTTAAGAATTCCTATATGTCCTTATACAATAAAGTTCTTACTCTAATTTAAAGAACTTTATAAACTTGATTGAGTAACATTCAAACTAAATTATATCAATGTAAATAAATGGCTAAATAAACTGCTAAATCTAGTTTAAGATAACACTGACTGATTATAGATGCTGTTGATGATTTGACTTTGTAGGCATTTGCTATGGGGACAGAGGCATTTTTATTACTGTACAAAAGCTTAATAATTGTAAATAAGTAGTTAATCTGTGGACGGTTCCATTTAAAATAAACTAATCAGCAAATATTGTCTCTTGCAACCACGATATGTTCAGAAGAGCTTTTGTCCTATCTGTATTTATTTAAACGTTTAACCATTCAACATTATCCATCAGTTTACATAGCTAATCTCACATAAGTTACACTACAGGTCTGTATGCATCAACTGTCACCCGCAGCTTTTAGTACACTTTCTAGACTAAACCAAATTGTTCATAAAAAAGGTAGAAGTAACCAAAAAGCTTGGGTTGTTTAATGTATTTTCAAATTAATATCCCGACAGCCATTTCTGAAATAACCTCAAAATAATTCAACGTTTTAAAATAAAGAGATACTTAAACTGAAACATCACTTGTAAAAACCTATGCATTTTTAAAATAGCATTTTTTAGGAATTATCTGGAACATTCAGCAGCAAAACAGAAAAACCTTTATCAGCTGAGTTCTGGGATCTTGGTGTTTTAGTTTGCTCCTCCGTTTAAATGAAAGGATATTTGACTACTGAGGTGGAAACACAATGAGATCAATATCTGCATTGTGTCTACAGTGTACAGTGAACACCTCCCTTGCATCAACATTTGCAGGTTGATGTTTCTTTACTCGTGCTGCACAGACATTTGTAAATGCACAGAGGGGAAAGTTACATTACTGGAATTATCTGGATTGTTGTTTAAAATCCAAACATTCTTATGACTCTTTTTTTTTTTAAAGGGCTTGGTTTCAGATGTGCAGCCCTGGAGTCTTTTACTGGGTTGTCTTGTCTGTCACTTGACAGTTGACTGCTGTAGTTATCCCAGCTTAGCAAACACTTGTGTTATATTTTCCATTAGAAAAACCGGGGGTCACTGGCATGCCTGACTCTACTAGCCAAAGCCAGATGGGGTTTTCCTATAAACAAGTGCACAGAGAATATTTATACAGGCTGTGGCACCTGACGCCATAACACTCATGACATTCTATTTAGTAGCCAATGTTGCCATAAGTCACTTTGGAGAATTAAGTAAATATTTTCAATATAGCCATGCCATTGTTTATTATAGAATGGCAAAAGCTCTAAATCTTGCCAAATGCTCTGTTAAAAAGTCATTTAATAACAACTTGTCCCGCAAATCGGGGTGTATGTGAAGCCTGTATCTTTTTTATTATTTGCATGTCTATTTATTTAAAACAAATCTTTTTACACAGGCTTTTCCATTGTAACACAAGTATGGTTTCATGGGAGGTAAGAGCAAGATTCTAGTGCTCATCTGGGGCAAATAATTGATTGTTTGGGGGCAAATAATTGAGTTTTGCCAAGGTTTGGAGAATAATAAAACATCCATTAATTAAATGTATCAAAAGTATAATGTACAAGGCAGGTATGACAGATACATACATATATGAGCCCTATGAAAGAGGTTTACATTACCTCTCAACATTGCCAATTCTACTGTCTTAGTCCTTCCATTTCCATTACTGCAGCTTGTTTTTCAGGATAGACTGTGTTTATGCCTTGAAATGTATGCAGAGTTTTCATTCTTTGTGAAATTGTGGAGGAGGTGTTCTTTCGGGGTGGCCTGCTGCATCATTATGTCAGTGTCAGTTGCATGGAAGAACTGGGCACATCCTAATGTACTACAAATAACACCTTCATGTTAATTTAAAGCTGGCTTTTTGGTGCGTTCACAGTGGATTTGGACTAGTACTAGCCCGCTTCCCAAAATAAATGCTGTGTACTTATAGCTATCATTCTAATCTCTGTTAACTTTTTGTAATACACATAATTATTATTGAACATGGCAAAAATTACACTTCCTAACGGTACTTCCCACAGCTCATAAACAACTGTGATAACTATGATAGCTAAATTAATCCAAAATAAAGACATTTGCACTTGTTCCCAACTCATTTTTCTTGGCAACCCACCGCCATGCTCTTTGCCGCACCATCTCTCTGGGATTATCATGCTTTAGAGAGAAAGAATCATGTGTATTAATTTCACAGTTAATTAACACGTCATTTTGGAAGTCCTGGGATAACCCTCCTTTTTATGTGGCATTAATATGAAAGTAAATGAAAACCTCCCATAATTCTGGCAATGGTTCAGCACAACTGGTGGTCTGTAAAAGAGAAGAAAAGAAACAAAACATTCCAGATCAAACAGTATCAGGAGGGAAATAATCTCTGGATGGTGAGGGCATCTGGCCTTGGTCAAGATGGAAATGATTGGTCTGAAGACGACTCTGAGTTCCATTACGCCATATCTGAGCGGTGAACACTCAGGGATCAGCTGTTCTGAAACTTGAACTCAGCTCCGACTTACACTGATGATTAGGCAGGGAACTACCTCAACTGCAGTCCTTTGATGTTCTTTCTTGCTTTCAAAAGAAAAGAGCACGTACTGTACATTTCAGATGATACTAATCAGTCTACAGTGTGCTTGAATCATTGACTATTGCATTTTAATAGACAGAACAAACAGAACACAACTCTGTCAGCATATGGATGTTTACTTGCATGCTATATCTCTTTAAAGTGTTCATGATTTATACACTGTTCTTTGGAAGGCAAATAAAAGTAATTACATTTTTCATTTCAGTCCAATGCCCTTTTAAAATGTCATGCATTTCTTAGAGCTTACCATACCTACAGCTCCACTGCTGTCTCTATAATAAGACCATAACTCAGAGTGTGATTTTATCGAACTTCAAGTGTTTGAGCTTGCCTATATTAGTAATACCTTACGTTAATTTATTTTACACAACTTAAGATATTTTTATTAAATCAAACCTTAATATAATGTAACATCATTTCTGAGTGACTAAGCCTGTTAGAAGATGGTCGCTACAGTTTTAGGTTATACTGTCCGGTTTTGGTTCGGTTGACACTGGTTGGTTCTCATCCTGGTATTTTAACTAAATTTGTATTTGATATGAAGAAAAGAATATCTATTTGATATTCTGGGAAATATGAAATAGAACAGACATTTGGATAGCGGAAATAATGGTGAATAACAATATACAGTGCTGTGAAAAAATATTTGGCCCCTTCCTGATTTCCTCTAATATTACAGATCTTTAGACAATAAGCAGTATTAGACAAATGGAACCTGCGTAAACACAAAACACATTTAAATTTTCATTTAGTTTCACTAACTGACGATGGGTGCATGGAGCAGTAGCTGTCATATCGTGCATGAATGCTCTAATGGGAGAGAGGCGTGTCCCGTCCTGCAACTTCTCACCACCGACAGCGACTTAAACACCTTTACTTTTCACTATGGCAATGGAGGTGATTATGGTGGTGAAATGGTATGTTCTGCCATTATCCCAATCCCCACTGCTGCCATGACGTTGTATAGCTTATAAACTAAATGCGTTCCACAAAAGATTATGCGGGACTGAGCCAAAAGCATTTGCAAGGTCCAAAAACACCACAAGAAGATCCATTCCCTTTTGCTGCCTGAATTTGGTGCCAAATCATACTAGTATGCTCTAAGCACCCTGAGAATCCCAGAATTCCTGCTTTCTGGACAGCTGTGTCGATTCATTTATTTGGGTCTAAATATGCAACGACCCTCCGAGCCACAATGCTAAAAAAGATTTTCTCCTCAACATTGAGGACGTTGATGCATCGAAATTGCCCAATGCCTACTGCCTCCTTGTCCTCCCGTATAAAAATACCCCCTGCTCTCTGCCATGGCCTTGGCATAACTCCCTTTTACCACACCACAGTCATTAACATCCATAAATACTTTAATACATCAGGTGCTCATTTATAAAAACCCGGTCAGGCATCCCAGTAGGTCCAGGAGCAGATGTAGCACTAGCACGACACGGTTTCTTGCACCTCTCCCCTCCGAGGGGGGCTAATATCTATCTGACATTCGATTTATCAAATTGGTGGAAAGTCTGCTGGCAGGACCAGTTCCTTTGCCCTTTCGCTATGTGTATGGATCTCTATGGAGATACTCTTCCACCTGCCTTTCTACAATTAAATTGCCTGATTTGCTAAGGTTTTAGTGAATTAAATGCTGCCCTGGTTCATTACTTCTCGTTCCTCCTTATCCTGAGGAGCTCAGTCCTCCTCAACACAGCTAACCTTCTCTTCATCTCTGCCTGCAGCTCATTAATACCCTCTCCCTCCTCATAGCCTGCTTGCTTCCAGCATTTTTTAAGCTGCCTCATCTCCCGAATAAGCCTCTCTATTTCTGCCTGTCTCCTTGATTTTACTGGACTCTGCTTTCCTTTATTCCTTACCTCTAGAACATATCTCCCTCCCATAATTATAAACTACATTGTCTAATATATCTAGCAGTCTCTCAGCTGTCCCTTTTACATTTGCCAGAATTCCTTTCAAGTCACTGTTAATACTATTCCACTTTTTAGTTTCAGTAGCCCCAGGCCATCTAACCGTCAGTATCTACCCCATAGACTTTTTCTTTCTGAACTGGTAACCTACAACTTGCTCTCCACTTACCCCCTGGTCTCCACCAACCTGTAATTCAGTGCTAGGTCCTGCCTACTCTGACAGGGGTACTTATATCCTGTGAACATTGGTGTGTAACCTGCCACTGGACTTCATCTGTCTGACTTGAACTACTTCTCAGTAGGTAGTGATCAATGCGGGGCCCCTGCTCTCATTCATCCAAGCACTTTTTCCACAAGGACATACCTGTAGCTTCTTCCCTTCCTGCTCCAAGTTAGTTGCCTTTAGGCATTCCTCCTGCTCGAAGTCAAAGCCGTTCCAAGGTCAAAAGCCATGTTATTCATCTGTCAGTCATCTTCCATCCCTGCTCTTGCATATTCTAGGGGTGTCATGAAATTTAAAAAAACCATTGCAACTAGAACCATGTCATACATTTCTCATCGGATTCAACAAGCGCACCTAACTTCAGACATCTTCATATTCCTAAACAAAGATGTCCATTATAATACTATATATATATATATATGTGTGTGTGTTACTCTACATGGGCTGCATCGGATAAATGGCCAATGCGATTTACAAGAACAAGGGATGACTGACACCTGATTGGGTAGACTGTTAATTTGTTAATTCATTATAATATGGAGGACCGTTGATAAACTTTCTCTTTTTTCTCTCTCTAAGTCCAGTGAAATACATTTCTGAAAACATTTGAGGTAAGAAATAAGCAATGCAGTTTCTGAATCTTTATTCATATTTGATTTGTAATGCCTAGCTGGAAAGTTTGATCCAAGTTCTCTTTGCCACGCTAGCTGTGCTGACTTGCATGCATGTGCTGTTCCTACCTAAGAAAAAATTCCAAATAAGAGAAAATTGGTGAAGGCGCCAAGTTATCCTAAATCACTTGTTTTAAGAGATTTAAGCGATTTAAGAATAAATCTGGTTGTACAAGTGGTTCTTGCATGAGGCCCAATGTACCATATAGTGGAGCAATTTTTGTTATGTACTGTTGTGTTCAGACATTTAAAACCACCAGTCATTACAAATCTATTTTTGTTAGTAATCAGTGACAGCAGGGATAGTTAAAGGAATTGATCATTCTGGCACCAATATGTAGGAGAATGTATCTTGCTATATGCGATCCCTACATCTTAATTGCACATAAAGCTCATGTGTCAGCTCTTAATTGTGCTTTAATGCTGCACTTCACTCAGAGTGCAGATACTATCGAGCAGTAACGTATGTCTTTGAAGATTGGTCTCATTTTATTGTGGAGATTAGGGGGTTTCTTATACCATGAGCCACTCAGACTCCCCACCCTGTCTAACCATGGAGCAGGCATATGGCTCAGTGGAATCACTGTCCCCTGGGCCAGAGACCACTGTCAAAGCTTCCCCGGGTCCAGCTGTCACTCCCTTGTAAATTGCCAGGATTCCATCTCTGGGTGGACTTTAAAGTGTGGCCCATCAGTTAAGGTCCATTAAAGAGCGCATTTCTGAGCTAGGAAGAGAGGGTGCTCTCTGCCCTTCGTTTATTGAACATAATTCAAGTGTTGTCTTGTGTCTGAAGTCAAGGGTTGGTTTGTTATTGTTCCCTCCACGCGTGTTTACATGCGCATCCTGTTTCTCTCCCTCCTTAAACCCTCTCAGCCCATATCTGC
The DNA here is from genome assembly GCF_963514075.1 of Conger conger. Taxonomy (NCBI): domain Eukaryota; kingdom Metazoa; phylum Chordata; class Actinopteri; order Anguilliformes; family Congridae; genus Conger; species Conger conger. The sequence continues at coordinate 64,022,637 of NC_083761.1, read as the reverse complement.
GGAGTGTGAGGTCTCAACTCAAATATGCGCAAATGTTCTGTCCAGACAGCGCTCAGAATCAAACATGCATATCGTTACGTGCTGCTGCGACAGAGTGACGGAGACCTAAGGAGACCTAAGACCTTAATGATTTAATTCACACAACATAATTTCAGTGGTTGTTTGATACATCAATATTCGTTCATACTTAATAGGCAATATTTTCTACATTTGGCAATATAGGATTTTCTTAACAGTACAATCTAAAACCAAGTTCACCTGGAATTTTCCAGTGGGAATAGTTTATATTATTATATTGCTTAATACAAGGTACTATACTCATACTTTTTAATAATAACTGTTTAATTAGGTCTTTTTAGTGAACAGTAATTCTTGAGTCTGTATAATCCAAGCATCAACTTTGTCATTTGTGAACAAACAAAATGTACCAGTCAAAAAAATGTTTAGACTTTTTAGTTTAGTTTATACTTCCATTAGTCATACAAAATCAGAACATGAAATAGAAATGTGAAAACATTGTTTTTATGTAATAAAATGATCTAGTAACTTTCCATTAAAACTGAAACTGCTATTAGAATAGGGAGCTGTGCTAGTTCTGGAATTACAGATTTGCTTGCAGTCTGAAACAACCAGAGGCACACACATCAGTATTAAAAAGTAAATGTGTACCCATTTTACATGAACCGTTAGCTCTTATGCACTTATTTAACCGTTCGTCTCTCTGATATGTTTTGTTTTTTCTTGTGCTTTGCTGGTGTCTGTGGGGAAACATAGACGTTTGGGTCAATGTGACATATGCCAGGAACACCCTGTATGTTTCTGACCTCTGGTGAAGCCAAGATACTAGCTATTAAAGACTTTATGGTTCCTCTTGAAACACTGAAATGACACTTTGAATGTACACTACTTCTCCAACCCTTGATATCTCTCATCTGGGCTATTCTTACATCATGCTGGCCTGCTTATTGACCTGTGCCATCAGACCATTCCAGCTGATCCAGAATGCTGTGGCCTGGCTCTTCACACCACACCATTCACGGACAGTGATATGCTGGTTGTTAGTAGCAGGTATCACACTTGCCCAGAATAAAGAAAATGCCACTGCACTGCACTCTATTATTCATTACAGATTCAATATAGTAAATATACAGAACCCTTGAAAACTGAGTTCCGGCACAGCACACCAATTTTGCAGGTCACACAGTGAGAGGGGCAGAAAGTGCCAATAGCTACCACTGTTAGAATGGAGTCCAGATTACTAAAAATACAGTATGTATACCTACAATTATTATACTACACTACCCTGCTATGCTCAAGAAAATGTATGTTTGACCTACTTGTACAATATTGTACATTATTCCTATAGTCCACAGTATAGCACTACAATTCTATTGCACTCTACCCTGCTCCCAATACAACATCAAATTATATTGCACTTAACCCAGGTCACCATACAATAACAGGCTCAGGTCCACTCCTATTTATGGTAATAATATTGCACAGTACTCGCAATATAGCACACTCCAGAAAACACTTTAAACTCAGCACTACATTGGCAATTACAACAGGTGTTACTGAGCGGTGTGCAGATAAACTTTAAATACAAAACTACAATATGGGAAAAACAGTGGTTATTATTTATAATAGCAGTTCCACTACATCCGTTTCCCTTCAACACTAATCACTTTTCCCTGGGGAGCCATGCTGGACCAACCCCGTAGCCGTTCCCCTTCTTTATGGAGTAGATTTAGCACACACCTTCCCAAGATGGATATGCGACATGGGGGTGACATGGCTCAGTCAGACTGCAGTCGTCTGGCAGTCGGAGGGTTGCCGGTTCGATCCCCCGCCCGGGCTGTGTCGAAGTGTCCCTGAGCAAGACACCTAACCCACAAGTGCTCCTGATGAGCTGGTCGGTGCCTTGCATGGCAGCCAATCGCCGTTGGTGTGTGAGTGTGTGTATGAATGGGTGAATGAGAAGCATCAGTTGTACAGCACTTTGGATAAAGGCGCTATATAAATGCCAACCATTTACCATATGCCTTACTTTGTGGATGCTCACTCCATTCACCATGCTTCTTACCAAATGATAGTTAAAAACTTGCAAGAGTCACCTGGCTATGAGAGGCAGAGGGCTTAAAGGTACGCAGCCCTATGCAAGGCTATGCTCTAGGTCCAAAGGTCACACCAAAAAACCCATCAAAATGTATGTATGTACAGTATATATACATGCAAGCATGCATGTACATATGTACTTATGTATGTATGTATGTATGTAAAAAAACACAAATTCTTGAAAGGCCTTGAAGATATTTGCTGCAAATAAAAGCTGAGAATTTAGAATTTATGATAAAAAAAAAAAAAGAAACACAACCGCATTTTATAATTAAAAAGATTATTGGTGTTGACATGGTATACTTTTTACTGAAGGAATAGTGAGTGACCCAAAATGTCTTATTTCTTTTTACACCAAGAATTACATAAAATCCTAATGAAAATGTATTCAAGGTCATTAGCATTGTCCTTTGCTTTCAGAGGGAAGAACTGTGCAGACCCATGTTGTATGTATGAAAAATAAATGCTGACGGAGTAGAAAGACAATGTTTTTTGGGACTAGTAATATCACTTTTTTAAGATGCCATCAAATTTCCTTCACGTTTTGGCTACCCAAACATGTAATAAACTGCCCACAAGGCCCTGACAATGTAGCTGTTTTTATTGCATCCAGTGACCGAATGAATCATTGGTCTTTACAAATCTAAATGGCTTTCTAAACACAGCTTATTAAAGAAAACAGATGTGTGTTTGTAGGGCCCTATGGGGTTTGTTTCTGTAGATGATGTACTCTACCCAGGCTTGCAATAGAGAAAGATTGGCCTGTCCAACAGAAGATGGTGGCCTCATCATATTTCACACAGACCCACTGTGGGGGCTCCCAAAGCTACCGAATTCTGGACTTGTGTGTTTAATATTTACTGACAGGTGGAGACCATGCAAAGGCCTGCACTTTGTACGTTCTGTAAATGAATAAGTTGGCTGAAGTTCTTGAGGACACGTTCGTAGGCTCAAAAAGTGTGCTTAAGTTCTGTAAATAACATCTGATTAAGCTACACGTTCTGGGAACTGCAGAATGTCTTCCGGCTAAAAACCGATTCAAAGGAAAACAAAACAAAGAGATTTTCTGTGCTGGAACAACATGAAGGGTGAACTGTCACAATGAAAACAAATAAAAAAGAACAGGCTCATTTCTTAAATCTACACAGAGAGAGATATTGGTGCATTAATCTGTGCAATTTTTTAAAAGGTACATTGCAGATTTCTATGTCATGCCTTTTTCCAGGTTACATGAAGTACACTTCAGTGTTTTGACACTTTTTGACTCCAATTATTTCCCACTGTATTTGTATGGTATCCCTGTCCTTTTATCATGTGACACATGTTGCCGTGTGTGGAGATGGGACTGATTGTGGTGACTTGTGTGACAGGCTGTCCAGACTGCGTCCATGGCGATGAATGGAGCGGTGGCCAATGAGCCGCCCGCACAGGATGAGAACACAGGGCAGCACAGCTGTGCCAAGGCCGAGCGTCTCTCTGACTGCGCTAAGAAGATGAGCCTCCCCCCCAGCACCCAGCTGCCCCCGCTGACTGAGAGGAAGAACGGTGGGTCAAGCCCGTCACCTTCTTCTTCCACTAGTATGTGGCATGTCCATATTCTCCTTGTGTGTTTCAGTTAATATCTCTTGATTATTTATCTAGCTACATTTTGAGAACTTCTCAGTCTCTTCACTGCAATCGGGTCCAGCATATTATGTTGCCTGAACAAAACTTCTTGAGAGCTTTTGGCCCTCATAAAACCTCCTTTGTTCTTGTGGCCTAGTACACATTCCTCCTCTTCAATAGTTATCAAGATTTTCTACACACATTAATGAATCAGATACCAGGGATCATCAAATCTGGCCCTCAAATGCAAATCCAGCCCTGGTTTTTTTTCCTCCTGGGTAATTGGTGCTGTCTTCACACCTCCCAGGAAAATTGAGGACCTAGACTGCTGATCCCTGCAGTATGATATACAATGAATACAACAATGATTAAAATGAACCATCTGAATGATATCTAAGGAAAAGCAAGGTATTTGATCCAGATGAACTTGAAATAAGGCCATCTGGGTATGTCATACTTGATAACAGTCCCAATTGGTTTTAGGTTCAGTATTTCACAGTTTTAGTTTTCTTTAATGTCACCATAGGTATGTTGTGCTGAAAGGGATAGCTCAATCAATAAGGATTACTTTGACTGATTTGTAAATGCACTGTTGAATGATTCTACATGAGACTGGGACATTTAGAATTTTGTGCCAATTGCAATAGCCTGTTTGCAGTTTAAGTGGTGACAAACATTCACATACATAAGCTTGATAATGAGCATACTTTGTGGAGACTTTTTGGAGACTTCAGAACATTTTACTTGATTTTGTTGTAAATAGCAGTCCATTCTCAATCCATACATGTGATATTATTGCCAAATGGAGGTACCATCTTTCCAGCATGTTAGCTTCCAAGAGCTCTCCTCTCTGCATTTCCCCTGTGGGCACAAATAACTCTACAGTTAGTTTGATATTACAAAAATGGGATTTGAAGGGAAGAACCCAGGCTTGCCAGAGTTGTGCAGTAGCCTGCATATTCTTTTTTGCCAAAAAATACAGGCAGACACGACCAATGAAAGCTTATATTTGCCCTTGAAATATGAGGCTGTCAATAATCACTTACAGGCTAATAGGTAAAAGCTCTAAGGCTCTAAAATAAACAAAGGATGAATTGCCATTTGTTTATTACTTTGTGTGAAGTGGTAGGATTTAGTTTCTTTTTAATTAAGATAAAACAGATTGAATACAATAAAAAGAATAAAAAAGAGTAGTCCTGGCTATTGAAACTAGACAAGGATTGGTGTTTGAGTTGATTCCGTTGACAGCTACAGTGTAGCTAGTACACCAAGTCTCTTGCGGCCAGAAATATTTAAAAACCTAAAAAATAGGAATAGTCCTCTTTAAGAAAAATGTGTATATTTGCCAGCATACATACCAGGTAAATAGGTAAGTATGCAAGGCACAGCTTTGCCAAGTAACTCCTTTGGCCAGATAAAACAAGATTGTTTGAACATTTTATTAAAACCAGCTGATGATTAATCCATGCTGAAATATCAGTACGCTCTGCTTTTCAACTTCATAGACTAATGAAACCAGCTTAAATGCCACTAGAATCACAAGGTTCGAGATGAAAGTATTTGAGGAATCCTATGATATAAATTGTATTTTTAGAATGATACACCCATGGACTCACGATGAAAAAAAGGGCAGCATTTCCTACCTTTAAGGACCACTAATCTTTCCATGACGTCATGCGCAGTAGTGGGATGAAAGTAAATGAAAGAGGTGGATGAACATCTTGACCTGCAACCATTATTTATGTATTTAAACAGGTTCAGGGCAACTATAAGATACATTCCTCTATGTCTGCCAGAATGTGAACAAACTACAAAAGGAAAGTAAAAAGAAACTGAGCTATGAAATCGATTATTGTAATTATATGATAATTCCCTGTACATCTTCATTAACACCGCTGTTTTTTTTCTGGGAGTTTTTTGTTTGGGGATATTAGTATCTGTAGTATGTGTGTTTACATTATAATAAAAGCATATGCTTGTTTTATGTAATGTAGTGTGTACATTATAAAATGTAATATACACTTTCATACAGAATTGTATACATTTATGGGTCCAAAAGTAATTACACTGTAAGTAATTAGCTGCTTGGCTGTTTCCTGGCTAGCTGTGTGTCTAACAAAAGGCCTAGATCTGATTCTAGGTGTATGTAGGTGCCATTTGTATTTGGAGTGTGCTGCTCTCATGAGGACCAAAGAACAGGGTTTCCCCAGGGCTTCATGTGGTCAGCCTCCCGTAAATTAACCAGCACCTCCCCTAACCTTAACGAGTAATGAAACCCAGTCTCCGCCCACTGCACAACTTTAAAAGATGCAAATTGGAAGAAGACTGTGGTTTCAGTTGTGGGGAGGGGCGATAGAGCCATTCAGTGACACATTAAAGTCAAAATGCGACAAGAAAATATGGCTGTGGGATTCTATAATGAACAGACTAATGTTAGCCACTGCTAGGGGAGCACCAGTGGGTTTCATTCTACTGGCCGCATGGCAGAATTTACACACAGTATGTAACATAAGCAGGTATACTCACAGAACACAAAAATGAATTGTCGCTTTTGTTTTTTTGCAGCTTTGCATAGTCCAGCGTTGTGTATCTACTGCAGTAAATGTCTCTACCACCGCAGCCAGCTAACGTGGCTGCATTTCCCCTTCAGCGGATCACTTTGAATAGCTGCCCTACCAATCAACAAGAAGGGCAGAGTTGCGGTGTTCACTTGCTTATGTCAAAGTAGTTTCCTTAGCCTGGTCGGTGCACTGATGCCAACAGTGGTTTCTTTAGGACGCACACATCTTTCTCAGTTCTGTGTGAAACGCTCTACATTGTCAAGTGGATTTGATATTGTAAAGATTCCTTAAATGAGGTGAGTTGATTTTTGCATTTCTATTGGCGTCGGTGCACCGACCACATCACGGATTGGGGTGCGGCTCAAACTAAACTTTGCAGTCAGGGTGACAGCGAATGGCTCTTTATTTTTGCTCAAAATGGCTAGCACGGCTTAATTAGATATGATTAATATTATCTATACAATCTAAGGAAGACATGCCACTTTACAACTCACAAAAAGTGATTTAGTGTTTATTACCATTTTAAGGGATTTTATGTTATAAAATATAAAAAACAGGCTTGTGATTATATGTAAGATGCAACAACAACCCACTAACTAATTTCTAACCTAATCACTGCACCGTTTGCTGATATTGTAGACTATTGCCATTTTTGTGTCAGTTCCCACAAATGTGTTCACTCAAATGGGTCCACACGTCGGCTATTAACAAAATATGTTACTGACAGATGAAAATGAAGCGGATAAATTACATGACCAGTGTGTAACAGTAATGAATCAATGTGCTTAAAATAACATAGACATTCACAGATCATTTTTGTCAGCAGTGGTAGTTTAAAGATTTAAACATAAACAGAGTTGACGTGGCTTCTAGGCTACTGTATAAGCAAATGTACTTCCAAATGGTCAACTGGAACGATGGGTCTTCTTAATGTGTGTAGGGCATAGTATGAAACAATACAAACAACAGATTGAACAACATAACATAAGCAACATATTCTGTTATTGTACACACTAGTATGGTAGGCGACAAATAGATTGGGGTCTGTTCAACATTTAAATGTATTTCTTCACATGTGGATAATATCTTGTATGATGCTACCAAAAAGACTGAAGGAACTACTTGCTCAAGGCGGCACAGATCCAGTTAATTTTATTTTCATTCAGCTTCTACCCCAGGCAACCACAACTATACTAGGTCATTCACATGGGTAGAACATGAGATTCACACTTTTCACACATCATCAGTGCATTTAGGCCCTATTTTTGCAGTTAAGATGCAATTTTCACACTCTCACAGTAACTAGTAATGTAAATTAGGACATGCCCAACTCAATTCAGTTCATTTCTGGACTCCATTTCTGGAGTTATATGAGTACAAATGAGGGTGGTGGGGGTTTGGTTTCATTGTTGCTAGTTGATCACCCCATTTCTTTCCCTTTGAAGAGTAATTGCATTTGCTGTTTCAGCCTTGCTCTGCCTTATACACAATATTGAAAAAATGTGTTCTGGGGTGAGTGGAGTAGGTGTGTCCATTTCATTAGCATAAAGTATTCTCTAACCAATCAGGTGCTGGCAGTGTCTCATTTCGTATCCATCCGTAACAGCTGGCTTGAATTTGTGTATTACAAATGTAGACTTATTTGTTGCACTTGCTGCATGTGTCTTTGTGTCCTCTGATTGTCTTCTTCTGATCATATTGATGGATTATGGAAGTGATGCACACTTCCATAATCCATCAATATGATCAGAAGAAGGTGGGTCACTCGGCTTGGGACATTTTCTTTTGGCCATATGTGTATAACATGGTGAAGGTCCAGTTCATGAAATATGCTGCAAATCTGATTCTTAGAAAGGCAACAATGTGAATGTAAGTATTCATGTAAATGTATATGCAGAGGTGTGAGAGTAAATTAGAGATTAATGTAGTGTGACAAGAAGAGAAGAGCCCTTTTGGTTCATATTTACCGTGATCTCTTGGTTTTCACCAACAGTTTCAACCCTTTCATTATTGCCCGGTCAAATTGACCGGAAAACATCAGATCAGTGACGTAAATTTGTAGGGGGGTGTGGCATGGGTACTCAATTACAATGTGTTCTTTTACATGTTCTTTCAGGTTTTAGAGTGTCAGGTTAGAAAAATAATGTCCAGTATCACTTTTCTTTTAAATTTATAACGGGTCAATTTGACCTGAACACCACATGAGGGTTAAGACAAAATGATATTATTTCACAAATGTTGAAATGATGGCTTGGATTATTTAAAGATTAATCCAAGCCATTATTTCAACTACATTATGAGCATCTCTGCGAACCATTACTTGTGATATAAAAAGAAGCGTGCTACTGAATCGTTTGAATTTTTATATTAATCTTCCCTCAAAGTATATTTTCCGTTTATTTGCCAGTGCAAAGAACCGTAAGAAATGGTTCCCATTTCACAACAAGTGCGCAGGGTGAATATTCCCAGTCTGGCCAGGGGCAGGAGGCACCATGGAGGGACACCCTCCCTTATTCCTCTCCATCAGGGATACTCAATCTTTCCCAGAAAGGGCCAGTGTGAGGGCAGGCTTTTGCTCCAACCAAGCGCTGATACACATGATTCTACTAATCAAGGTCCTTGTAAAGACTCCAGTGGTTGATTAGTAGAATCAGGTGTATTAGTGCTTAGTTGGACAAAAGCCTGCACCCACACAGGCTCTTTCTGGGAAAGATTGAGTATTCCTGCTCTCCATTGTGCTGCCGACACAGAAAGCATCATATGTGTGAACGGGAATGAAGATGGTTTGAATTTAGTATAGGTTTTTGTTCATTTTTAATACCCTCAGAGACCTAAGCATATTTTGGCACACACCACACTCCCCCCCCCCCCCCCCCAGTTTTTAGCTCATAACTTCAGTCGGTCTTTACTTTCACCACCAATTCATGGCTCAATGTATAATTTAGAACTCTCTGCTACATGAGCAAACAACTGAACAGTCATTTAATTGTATTATGTCTGTGTGAAGTTCAATGAAATACCCAAAAAAGAGAAAACATGTAAGTGAAATTATTGTATTTTATAACACACAGCCAACACATCATGTGTTCCAAGGCCTTTTATTCATATTTCTGTCACTCCAAGGTCTTGCCATGAGAAACAACCAAAGCACAATATCGCACATCACAAAAAACTAAATATTTATATAATTATAAATACTAAAATTGGAGAATAGAACGTAATTAACAATGTACATCTAACAATTTAAGTAGCCTAACCTACATGTTAAACTACATACAACAAGCTGTATATACAAATATATAGTATATACCCAATAGTGTTGTACATGCTATATATACTCCTCCCACATTTTTGAGAGGGTATCTGCGGCTCTGATTGGTTTAGAACCGTGATTAAGGTGTCTACGCAAAGATACAAGGATCAATTTTCAATAGGTTGAGAAGCAACTTTCAGCCCAACTCAACTCAACATATGCCCATATTAATTTCAGCCTGAGCCCGACCTGAACCTGAACCCACTTGTTGCAGCATTTTGAAAGTTCAACCCAGTTTGAACCTGGCTTTAGTAAGTACGTCAGTACACCCTGGTTTGGGGTGTCAAGCCCAAATGTTCTGTTTTTGGAGAAGATGCTAGTGATATCTGGGTTGGATCAGTGGATGGTGCATGGCTTATGCAGTGTACCATACATGGTCACATCGATATTCCTGTTTTACAGCTACTGTACACTCTCAGAAAAAAGTGGTTCCAAAAGAACCTTATCTAGTTCAAAGGTCCTTTGTCTGGGAGATTTCACACTTCACACCTATGATATAGGGTTATATAAAGAACTGAAAAGGGTTCCTCTGTGGAGACAAGCCAAAGAACAATTTTTTTTTTCTGAGTGTGTTACTGTACTACATGACAGTGACACACAAAGACAGCTGTGTGAAATTAATGCAGTAATGCTGTATAAGCCTGACGCCGCAGGGCATCAGATATAGCGGTTCTACTGTATGTAGTAACACTTCTATGGCATTTCTAGTGTTAAGCAAAAATTCAGCTACATTTTACTGTAGCACTTACTGTATGCATACTGCATATGAGCCATCAACTGAGGGAGAGGTCAGTTCACATCGCATTGTTTATTAGAGCTCCTCCAATGTCACATTTGTCTCTTGTCCATTAGCAGACACTTGTTGCACTTGCTCTTGTGTTTGATTTGCACTTTGTTGCACTTTGTTGAGTGTCTGCTAAATACCACCATGTAAAGGCAGAGGACAACATGCTCCAAAATAAAAATGGCTTGGACATCATGTGGTCAATAGTATTATCTCAAGTTGAAAGATAACTTGATTTTTATGTCATGTAATTATGTATTAGGCCCATCCATCCATCCATTATCTGAACCCGCTTATCCTGATCAGGGTCGCAGGGGGGCTGGAGCCTATCCCAGCATACATTGGGCGAAAGGCAGGAATACACCCTGGACAGGTCGCCAGTCTATCTCAGGGCACACACACCATTCACTCACACACTCATACCTACGGGCAATTTAGACTCTCCAATCAGCCTAACGTGCATGTCTTTGGACTGTGGGAGGAAACCGGAGTACCCGGAGGAAACCCACGCAGACACGGGGAGAACATGCAAACTCCGCACAGAGAGGCCCCGGCCGACGGGGATTTCGAACCCAGGACCTCCTTGCTGTGAGGCGGCAGTGCTACCCACTGCACCATCCGTGCCGCCTGTATTAGGCCTACAACTGCAAATTTTCACTGCGGTTTCTTTAAGAAACACACATCTTTATTCGTTTCAAATCTGTGTGAAATACAGTTTGCATTATGAAGTGGGATTTGATTTAAAGATTTCCTAAATGAGGTGAGCTGATTTTTGCGTTTGATTCTGGCATCAGTACACCGACCAGCACCTGCAATAAAAAACATAAAAGGTGCTTTGAAATGCACTCCGTGCTGGTTTTTTGGTGATGGTGGCTGAGAGATTAAACGCATATGGATATAATTGTGCCCTGCTTGGAGGGCTCACAGAGACGGCTACGAAGAAATTATTTCTCGGGTTACCGGGCCTTTCGCTTCAGCAGATTAAAATATAAGCATGACCAGAGAGCTTGTCATTAATAACAGGGCTTATGTACGTAATCTGCTCACATATAAATGAACTCCTGGAGTTCTCATGTGATATCCTTCCATAAATCGTATACTGTTTTTACATTTAAAAACCTGAGTAAACCTGGACAAATGCAGTGATCATAGATGACAAAGAGCTCATTTCTACTTTTTGTTCATTCATTCAACATTTATTTTGGTAAGGCATTATAGATGAATGCTTAGGCCATCATATGTATTCTAGTTTGTTTTTAAATATCGTAAACATGGTGATGTGACATTATGAGCAGCACAGGATAAAGAAAAGAACAGTTATGACATATTTTAAATTAAGCAACAGGCATATTGTGTACAAGTACAAGTTTTCCTGGTATTTTGGACACTTATCATTTCAATTCAATTTTGCCTTTGATGGAACCCTTTTAGGAAGATTGCTTCAATGATACTTCAAAGTTTTCGGGCACAAGGGTGTGGGTTTAGTCAAACAGGCCTCAATCCAAAATCATCAGACAATACAAGTTATTAATGAATTTAAGATTAAAATAAAGAATAAATACATTTAATTTGGGATGGAAGTGTAGAATTCCCACCTTTGCATACAGTGCCATGAAAATGTAATCACATTATTATTTTGAATCACATTATTACTATCATGCTGAAACATTATTGAACGTTATGCTGTGGTCTGATCTCAGGCACATGAATAAGGCATCATTACTGTTGCTGCCAAAACGTTATTCACATGGCAAGTGTTCAGTGGTCTGGACATTGATGCTTAATTTTGTGGTAAGCTTCAAAAAATCCAAACCCACAGCCAAGAATTGTTCACCTATTAGGAATGTACAGTTTGAATCTGTTTTTTGCTAATATAAATAAGAGCAACGGCACTGCAGTATGTATTGTTAGGTGATGGTAGCCATGCACTGCAGCACTAATGAACATTGGATGAGAGTACGGGCACTGTCACTGAACTTGCTCTGAGATAATAGAGAGGAAATCAATGGCCCTGTAAATGTACTTGCATGCAGTGAAACACTAGATTTCACTGGAAAAGATTAGTGTGTTACTGAATACTTTGTAATTGGCTGTATGGCCGTATTTTAAGCTGCACTGATGGCTTTTATTGTTGCTATCCCACGTATCTCAGTGGGACCAGAAGAGGCAGTGACATTATAAAATTCTGGTAGACCACTCATGTAGGAGGCACTTATGTGGAAGTTTTTTTTCTTTTTTTCTTACATGTATGTATGGGTATCTTTATATTCATGAATGTATTGGTTCAGTAAGTTTTCAATTACTGGCTCTTAATCTTTGACTTTACGTATGTAGAACAGTGATATGAAGATCTGTGGTGGTTTATGAACCAGGAGATGGCACCAGTGCTGTCTATTTGAAACAGTAATCAGGTTCCTGGATAAGGATTTGTGGGTGTGTGTGTGCGCGCATGTGTGTGTCTGTGCATGTACATGTATGCATGTGCATGCATGTGTGTGTTTGTAAGTGTGCATATCATTTAAAGTATGACATTGTTTTTGGAACTATACCATTAAATTCATAGTGACATTATTTACTTAGTATTATCAACAATTTGCTAAATAAAATAAATGTATTTCCATTCTTCACTTTGAATATTATTTTATTCAATTGCAAAGTAACAAATCGCCCAGAACAAATCTACAGTTTACAAGATTGTAGAAGATTTGCTTTCAGTGATCTAGTGCACTGATAAGAAAATAGACTTTTTAGGGGAAAAAAAACTATGTCTTGAATAAAAACCGTCTGGAAGAAATTAGAATGTGCATGCATGCACACAAACCAGAGCAAATCCCTCATGTTTTATCAATACGATTTCTGAATAAATCACTATTTGTTAAATATGTTACATGGGATGATTTAATGCTCATATTTTGAAAGAATGATCTGATCTACAGCAGCGCATAATTATTCTTTCAGCGTTCAATAGAAAGGGAAATACGGCTGTCAGATTTTAAATGTCCAAAACTGTGCAGTGTGACTGGAAAAGATTAGGTCATTTCATCCAGTCTATTTATAGACATTTAACAGCTGCATGTTAAACAAAATGGTACAAAAATCAATTAAGGAACTACTGGGCCACGGCGACCTGAAAACAACCCGCAAAGTTATTCTAAAACAAAGGGCCGCGGCGTGCACGGTACTTGATCACATGTGGTTCGAGAGGGAGAATGCCTAAAACCGTGGATTTTGCAGAAGCAAAGATTAATGAACGGTTTCTTTTTCCAGGTGTTGTATTGTGGATACAAGAGATTTGGGTTGTGCATTTTACCAAGGGAAAAAATCCCTCTCCCTGGAAATGAAAACAGTAACAGAATATACAGCCCTGATCCAGCTCAACAGGGAAATGAAATGAAGTTTGTGTTCCAACTAAGGAGGTGATTTAGTGACGTGCCGCAGATATGAAAGGGTCGTGAATTCCTACATCCCTGCACGTAAGCACAACGCATGCCGTACGTATGTATAAAAATCGATAAATTGCTGTTATTGTTTGCCTTTCTTAAATATAACAGATTTATTGTTTGGATTTAAGACACTGTCAGAAGGAGTTGCTTGGATTCACATATGATGCGAATGAATTTAAAAGAAGGTATTTGAGGAATATGCCAACATATGCCAAATCTGAGTGGTAGCTTTAACCACACGTATGCCCAACAACATATAATATTGAGAATCTTTTTAACAAGACAGTGTCTGTTAGAGGTGCATGAAACTGAGAACAACTGGCATGTAATTGAAAGGGAATGTGAATGTGTGTTTCACCAAATGTAAACAGATTAATTCATCAGTATATGTAATAGAGAAGTTGATTGTATACCGTACACAGTACAGCTGTATAAAAACGATGTGTACACCAGCAAGCCATTTGTAATTGAGTGGGAAAAGGAATGCCTTTGCATGCAAGGTGAAATCATTTTCAGTTAACTCCAGACCTGCATTTTGAAACAATTTCATGTGTTGCAAATCAAAAATAAGAATTCATTGTAAGGTTTACAAGTCAGAATCCAAGGTATGTATGAAAAGAAAAAAGGAGGGAAAGTTAAAACCATATGTTAATTTCAACTGGAAACATATGCTCATGATTAAAGACATGGAGTTCATGATAGGAACACACTTGAACATGGGCTTTACGAAACATTTGGCAGAAAAAAGAACCCTTTTAATAGAAATAAACTTTTTATTACAAATGAATGAATGCCGCACACCAGATATGCATATGTGACCCGTTCTATCAGTCATAAGTTGTGACGGCCAATTTCACATAAATCGATGTTGATGTAAAAATATAAATTTTGGGCTGTTTTAGGCTTTCATCTTCATTTTGTGAAACAATAGGCTTTCATAATCTGCATGTCTTAATGCCAAATTCAGAGTAAAAATAAAGTTTTTATGCTTTTAAACGCAAGATGTCAAAGTGAAAGTAACACTGGAGTTGTGCATTGTTTGGAGGCTAGCCAGCTTGTCACTGTTCCCCAGGCAGCTCTGTTCATTGCTACATGTTAATGTGTTTTCCTTCATGGTCTGTATGTCTTAAGGTCAAGAGTAAATGTTCAGAGTAAAAAAAAAGAATATATATATGTATAGTTATAAAGGGTTATACATAAGATGACAAGTTATAGCAAAGTTTCGGTAGTCTCACAACATAACTTTGAAGCCATTCTTTTCAAAAACATGGTTTGGTGGCTCTAAAAATGCAGACTCCCTTGATATCTGGAGTAGTGAGATAACTTTGATACTGTTTGAAAGCTTACATTCTCTTCTTTCTAGTAGTGTCTGAAACTGAAAATGCCTTTTGGAGTCAATGTGACTGATTTTCATTGAGCGGGTGACATATCTTCCCATTTAATTTGTGTTATTTTGTGTTTTTTTCACTTTGTTTACTGAAAAATATGTAAATACATTAAATAATTAAATAAATAAATGCAAAGTTCATATCTTAAGGACCTAGGTTTATAATGTACAACAAAATAGTATCATTAACAAGCAATGTTAATGTTACTACTACCAAAGAAATGCAGTGCTTTTTTAGTTGCATGTTTCACTGTTTATATGTTTATGATAAAAGCAACATCACACAAGAGGGAACGTACCACGGCTTTAGCTTCTAATGCTTATTTACAGTTCTATTTCAATTATTACTGTGCGTATCACTGCAAAGATAAGTAGTCATTCATGTCAACATGAAAAACCGCTACATGTAGCCGATAAGCCTCAGCAACATTGTCACCTTGCGACAATGTTGTCCAGGATTTGTGAGCAAGCAGGGATGCAGAGCTACACTTTCAAAGCTTGCACATCGGGAATGTACAAATAAAGATCAGTACGTATTTATGTTCATTACTGTGCTGGATTATAATACTAGATAAAATTAGTCAATCCAGGGAACAGGAAGAAAGGGTACAGAGAGGAATAATATTGAGAACAGGCAAAGTGCCAAGTCTCTTGATATTTATTTCTCATGAAGTGAAATGAGAGTTAAAGTATTCAGTCAGATAATGGCCTTTGCAGAGCTTGTTCAAGTACACAGCACAGAATCTTTTAAAATTATTTTTATAACAGCAGTTTGCTGGTAATTCCTAATCTCCTATACGTTTGTCTACAGACAGTAATCTAGGACAAGGTTTCTCAACTCCAGTCCTCGGTGGCCACTTGCCAGAAGGTTTTTGTTGTAACCAGAAACACACACAAACACCTGATCAAGGGCATTAGTTAACAAACAAAACAAAAACAACAAAAACTTTCTTGCAAGTGTGCCTCGAGAACTGGAGAAACATTGATCTAGGACCACAAACCTAGAACCTAGTTAGTTTCCGTGCACAGGTTCATGTCATTGTTTCTTTCTTTAGTTTCTTTCTTTCTTTCGGAAAGCACATTCTCACATTGGGATCCTTGTAAGGCAGTTGCTAATTATCCACTGAAATGCTCAGCAGTGAGTGAAACTGCATACACTGTATGTGGGTGTTCTGCTCAGTTTATGTATAAGAAAACCCTCACAGCTCTGGTTCGCGACTGTCTCACCTGCTCTCTTCTTGTGCCTTGAGTTACAGATCAAACAGATGCTATTTTGACTTGGTTCCTCTGCAGTCTCATTCTTCATTGACATTAGAAACAGTAGGTCTCAGAGTCAAATAATAACACTGCAAATACCCACATTTGCTGTAAGCACATAGAAAGGATTCTATTTTGAACATTCCTCATTTATTTTATTATGAAATGAATCCCAGAGATTGATATTATGAGGACCTATGTCAGAAGAACTGCCATTTAGAATAGTAATAACAGATTTAAGCCAATTACTGGCATGATCTTAAAACCACAGACAATAATAGCTTGGAAAACAAGACTGACATGTACATTACATTAATGGCATTTGGCAGACGCTCTTATCCAGAGCGACTTGATTAGACAATCCTCCCCTGGAGCAATGCAGGATTAAGGCCCTTACTCAAGGGCCCAATGGCTGTGGGGATCTGTGGCTGCACCGGGTTTTGAGCCACCAACCTTGTGGGTCCCAGTCATGTACCTTAACCACTACGCTACAGGCCGCCCCCTGTATCTTGCGTGAATTAAGCCACATGTGATGTGGACTGTTACATCTAAAATGGTGTCCATGAACTAAATGTGACTTACAGTACAGTCTCATACTGACATCCAAAATATGGTGGAATAATGGTTCCATTTATTTGTGTGCTAAATAGTCACTGCATTTCGGCCTGTTGTGCGTATGTGATTAAGTTGCAGGTTAAGCAGTGTATTGAAATGGGGGTACTCAGACAGGGTGTAGTTATTTTAGTGAGCCTTTAGATAAGTCTGGGATCCCCTGTCTTAATGGACCAAGTGGTTGGTCTGGTTCAAGCGCAGCAAAATAAGTTGTATATTTTTAGTTGACTTCGGGATATTGTAAATTCAACATACTGTTCTCAGAGAGGCACATTACTGATATAAGAACCCGGTACTGCATATATTTGGGAACCAAAATTAGCCAGATTAATTTGCGAAAATTCCTGATAGAATGCTTTATCTTATCTGTTGTGCTAATGGGCCATTTGGAAAACATGGGAAATATTTTAATTTTCTTGTTTTTAAACGGGTAAATATTTATGTATACAATAGATATGCAGCTATGGCTTATGCACATAAATATTGTATCAATGAATACATTTAAAAGAGGAATTGCATGTACATAAAATACAAAAATAGTTTGCAAATTAAAATTCAGACCAAGTAACAAGCTGTACATTTTTGTGTCCATGTTCAGTGGACTGTATGAGACACTGTAGGTAGATGAAGCTACTGGTGAATGTGTAGCAAATGTAATCTCTATTTGTCATCACTCTGAAGGAAACAGATCTGCATGTTGGTTCCCTGTATCACAGTGCTATCAGTAACAGGGCTCTGGACACTGTTGTGGCCAATTGATTGCAGTGATGTTTCATCCCCTATGCTAAAAAAGAAATCGCTATATTTTCATCATGCCAATTACTTTGTAGCTGTGAAATTTCTGGGACTTAGCACAGAGAGCATTTGTTTTACACTTTAGCATGGAATAGTATGGTTCCCCTGAGTACTGCAGAGATGCATGGCTTAGTTGACACACCTAAGGGGGAACAGGTGACAATCTCAGTGCCATAACAGAGCAGTTTGATGTTGTATACTGTATGCCGAGCAGTCCCAGAACAGAATGTGAGGTGATTCAGTTATTGTGTGAGATGTGTTAACATGTAGCAGTACATCTGAACCATTTTGGTTAGGAGCTCAAGAATGGTATGAGGTCCTTGACTTTGTTTTGTGGCCAATGCCATTGCTCCTGTCCCAGAACATTAAATCATACAGCAGCTAACTTGATCTCTGTACTTGAGTCATGTGGTAATCTATTATCAAGGTGGTGACTTAATAATAGATTACCACAGTTTTCCAAGTGCCTAATGAATGAAGAATCCATATTCATGCCTACATATGTTCGGGCATGGGTTTATATGAAAAAAAAACTGTTTTACTACATAATCAAATCATACTTTATTATTTACTTGGTATAGTCTACATCATCCAATATATTGAAAACAATATTGGCCTACGTATAGGCAGTCTCCTCAACAGGAAACCCTGCTAAAGTCTTTGAATATGTTCCATGTGGTAAAACCAACATTTATTCTTTAGTTTATAATCTTATTAGCTAAATATACATGCTGGGTCTCTTCCAATTACCTTCAGCCGCATGTTGTAAGACACATTGGAAGGATTAGGTCCCCTTAGTGACAGTCACTGTGGTTATACACTCGCTGAGAGCTTTATTAGGTAGGCCTGTACACCCGCTAGTTAATGCAAGTATTTAATCAGCCAACCAAATGCATAAAAGCAGGCAGACATGGTCAAGAGGTTCAGCTGTTCTTCAGACCAAATATCAGAATGGGAAAGAAATATGTGTGACAAGTGACTTTGACCTTGGACTTTGACCACCAATGATTGAGTGGTTTGAATATGATCTCCTGGAATTTTCATGCACAGCAGTCTCTAGAGTTTTCAGAGAATGGTGCGAAAAACAAAAAACATCCAGTGAGCAGCAGTTCTGCAGGCAAAAGTGTGTTGTTAATGAGAGAGGTTAGTCGAGATGGACCAGACTGGTCAATGCTGATAGGAAGGTGACAGTAGCACAAATAACCACGCATTACAACAGTGGTTTGTGTCTCTGAACAAGCAATGTGTCAAAGTGAATAAGCTACAGCAGCAGAATACCAATAAGTCAAAAAGATAAGTCTAATAAATACCTAACTATGTACTATGTACAAAACAGAGGAAAAGTTGGTGAAAACATGGTTGTATAGACTGCTTCGGGCAAGATCATTTATTTACTTAAGGACAGTATATACCAGAATAATGTTCTGAGAGTGTCATGCAAGACCCCAGAGACATTACCCCTCCATGTTTCTTTTTGCAGCTTTTAAATCTGAAAAGACAGCATGTTTTGTATGTTGTAATTATCTCATATGGTGCAATGCTGTGTAATGTTCTGAAACAGCCAAGCAGTGTGACTAATGTAATTTCACACTAAGAACACAAGTCATGGTGGAAATCCTTGTAAAAATGCCACACAATGGAAAAGTCAGACATTTTCTATGAATGCATCATGGGTTAGACAGGGCCTTACTCCTAGGACTATTTATAATTCGTAATCCTGGGGTCAAGTGGAATTGGCGCATTCAGATAGCTCACATTTATCTAAGGAACAGACTGAGACCACGATGGCCTTTCGCCCATTTCCTTGCCATCAAGCAAAATGTCATGCACTCTGTAACATGGAGTCTAAAGGGGATTGGGCCATACCAACAAAAACATTTCTTTTAGTTGCCTCGGCCTTTCTTTCTTGCGTTACAAATGTGCTGCTTGACAGTAGGTTTCAACCAGGCAGTTTGGAAGTGTTGGGTTCAGTCAAAGACATGAAAGATAAATATTTGCACTATTCAATATCCCGCTTTTTTGATGTGAGGGCAGCTTTTTTATTTCCTCTCAGAGTTATTTGAAGCAGACGATTTTTCAGCGTCGGCTGCTGTGGATGTACGCGGTCAGAGTGAGATGAACGTCACTGGGGTGATGGAGCCAGACTGTGGTGGATTGAAATGAGTGCAGTAACTGGGAGGGGGAGAGAGAGATCCTAAGTCTTAGCAGCTGCAGGTTGACATGGCTGTCTGTGTTTTGCCCTCAGCATCTTTTAGCTTTATCAGTGATCCATGATATCATAGCCTGTCTGCTTTCTCCCCAAGGGTGACAACTGCTTCAGCTTTTGTGATAGGATGAGGGTGACAACAATGACTAGAATAGATTGTAGTGAATAATTTTCACAGGAAAACTGAGTTTCGTCAGACTTGTATCATGGGGTAAGAGATGATGTTGGAAGTGAACAGGGTTGAAGGGGTTTATGCAAATAATCATTGTATTCACAAGTTGTTGTAACCAATTTTGCTTTCGCTACATGGACTGCAAGCCCAGAGCATTGAGTTGTAGGGGGCCTCACAAGCAGAAATGTTAGGGTTCCAAGCACATAGTGCCGGAACGCTATTGTTTTTGCTGGAATTTTTTCATATTGATGTCACTCTGAAAGTCCTAGAGTAAGCATATTCAGTAGGCTGCTTTGGCCCCCACTGCTCAGGGAAGGTATCTGAGCTGGTGTTGGTCCATACCTTTCATATTGCAATTCCATTTGATGTGAAATTTGATACTTGAATTTGGGCATTCCAGATCTGCGACTCCAATGTCCACCATCTTTATTTCTCTTTTATATAACAGTTTTTTTCCCATAATAAAAAAGGTTTGCATTAAAGGTATGCATCTTCAGGAGACCGGGATACACAAACATCCTATCATGCATGAATGGCTGCTATTAACTATTGATATAGTACATTAATGAACTTGCTATTAATGAATTAGCAAAAAACCTGTGGCACTGATCTTTGATTCTGTATGGTGTGTGCAAGTGGAGTGCTATTCACAGATCTATGTCTGCCTCTTCGATTTTTAAGTTGCTTTCTTCACCGAATGAAGCAAGCTGGCAAGCACCACATATCAATGGCAGAAATTAACTCGCTAGTTATTTAAGCCTACCTTGGATAACTTAATTAATTATTTCCATTGCATTTTAATGAAAACAACTACACATATAAGTATTGATTTTTAGCCATGAAACCATGTTTCCTTTGACTACTAATTTATCTCAGAATCTTCAGCTGTTGTGTTAGTATGATTTGAATCATTGCAAAAACGTAGGTCCTATTCAGCAGACGTGGCTGTTTTAAATACGAAATAATGTAATATTTATCATGTAATGCTTCAGAGGGTAGATATCCTGCCTTGCCTAGATTATCTGGAACAGTTTTTTCATGTGTGAACAGACTCTAGACATAATCTTTCCTTAGCCTAGCTACAGGGGGTGAATGGGGAACACCACTACCTATGCCCAGATAATTTAACCTGGCAGTGTTGCAGGTTCCATGTGTGAAAGGGACTTCAGTTAATTATTTGATGTAATCTTGACTGATTTAATTTATGCCTGATTAATCTTCCTACAGTGAGACTATGCCAGGGATACTTCAGCCAGCTATCACCAGTGAGAATGTGAACAAAGACTATGGCTGACAACAACATAGTAGACTAATAATACCCCACGTTACATTCAGAATTTGGAGGACACCTAATAAAACCGCTATCCATCCATCCATCCGTCCATAATCTTAACCCGCTTATCCCAACATACATTGGGCAAAAGGCAGGAATACACCCTGGACAGTTCGCCAGTCCATCGCAGGGCACACACACCATTCACTCATACCTATGGGCAATTTAGACTCTCCAATCAGCCTAACGTGCATGTCTTTGGACTGTGGGAGGAAGCCGGAGTACCCGGAGGAAACCCACGCAGACACGGGGAGAACATGCAAACTCCGCACAGAGAGGCCCCGGCCGAAAGGGATTCGAACCCAAGACCTCCTTGCTGTGAGGCGGCAGTGCTACCCACTGTACCATCCATGCCGCTGTAAAACTGCTATTATGGAGCTTTTTTAGACTAATCAGAGAGGACATGCTTAGTTTTTCAAAAGGTCAAAAAAACTTAAGGGAAGTGGTGGATAATTTGTTTAGTACAAAACAATGGCTCTTGAGGGATTACTGAAGTAAAATTAAACACTTAAAGGAAATATTAATGCTCCACTTAAGAAAACCATTGTATAACTTTAACTGAACTTTAAGGGATTCTTAAGGGTAATTGTGATGGAGAACTTCAGGTGTTTTATTCAATTGGGCACATGCCTTTGAAACAAAAGTTCAAGTCACCATCTTCAAGACATGAGCAGTCAGCTATCAAGAAGCTGTTGGTGCAATTATTTTTATGATACCACACAGTTCAGCTATCACACTCGTTATGATCCAATGGCAATGGAAAAAACTTTTGCTTGTTTGTCTGTCCATCTTGTTTGTGTTCCATAATGTTTCCTCTGTATATTTTTGTGTGCTGTGCATTGCGGCTTGCAGCTATATTTATGTATGATTTCATTAAGCTGGTTCATGTATTTTTGTTTTGGTATTTCTGATATCTGCCCCAGTGTAGACACAGCTTGAATGAATGTCAAATTGGCCTTATCCAGTTCCTCAGAAGCATGACACTGGGGTACAGAAACACAAACACCCCCAGCTAAAGTTAGCTATAACAGAAACTTTGCTAAAAAATACACTGAAATTAGCATTATTTTGGAAGTCTGCCAGGCAGTGCAAGATGGTAAAGATATCAACAACAACAAAAAACAGAATGGCACTTTAGCAAGCAGAAGAGAAAAAGCCCTGGGCCACACATTTGGTTAAATGGGGTTCAGGCATTCCCTGCTACTATAGTTCAAAGTGGCACAAAACCTTTTTTTATAACAATAGTGCATATCTGGAATATATGGTACTTCTTGTATGTGTTATTTAATACTTATATTATGTAATTAATAGCCAAACATTGTCAGTAGCTTATTTTTTGAAGCTTTACAGATAAACACTCAGAATTTTGTATACCTGAACGTATTTGTATGTGAAAATGTACTTATAAAAGTTTAGCAAAAGTGTATATATTTTAATAGTGGTGTGTTTTCCTACTAAAGTAAGCACACAAACATTTTAGTAGAATGGCCCAGCAAATGTATAAAAGGCGTTTGTTTGGTTTTAAAGGCTCCCTCATTTGAGGTGATTTAAAGGCATACTATGCAGCATTTTCAACTTGAAAATATTATAAAACAAACATGCTCAGTCATTACTGATACACTGACAACCTGCATCTGTGTTCAGTTCTGCCAATACCTTGCTTGTCTACTTGTATTTGTGAACTTTGTGGGTTTTTTTGTAATTTTTTTACTGTATCTGAAAAGTATATATTCTATACAATATATCCAGTAGAAAGAGGGCAAGTGGAGACGTGTTTGGATTGGCTACTTCAGTGTTGAGCTGGGTTTTTCAGAAATTGGCCTTCTTGGCAAGAGACTGGCTAGCGATTGGTAACATTACAGTAGGTAACTGCCGTTGTCATTAGCTAGCTAACTAAATTTAGTTTCATATGTCAGCTGACAGGCCATGATAGCTGGGTCCCACTGCACAGTACTACTGCTTATATTTTTGGGATATTCTACTGCCTTATTTCCTCTCCTGGTCAGGGAGCTCATGCCTAGGCTCCCAGACTTTCAGAAGATGTCTGATAAAAAATAAAAGCAATAATGAATTGATGTGTTAGTGAGAATGCATGCTTATGTTACAGAATTGTGCTTTCTTCCAGGAATGCTAGCTAGAGCAGACTGAAATCAACTGGTGTTAGCAGTGGCTAGTATCACCACTAACAGTTTCTGTAGCTAAATACAAACATGAGTAGCATTAGTTAAAAAGCTTACATTAGCTAAATGGCTTGTGTGGAATATAGTGTATAGTGTTCTATCACACTATAGTCTGCATAGCCAGGATAATCTGGGAGATGTCGGTGGGCAAAATTGAGAATGGGCCGCATCAAGGCCTAAAATTCTGCAGTCTGCCTTTAAATGGTGGTTTCTTTTTACGCCCCTTACTCCAGTTGCTAAAAGTTAATACTTGTTCGAGTTTCAATTTTAATGTGAAGCTAAATAAAACATTTGTTTAAAATTTATTTGACTTGAAAAATAAGTAGAAAATGTACACTGAAAGTGTAGGTTAGGTTAGGAGGTTAGGATTTTTGTTCCTGGGGGCTTTGATATGCATGTAAATGAGATCTGTGGTGCAGTACATCAGAGTGCCTGTTCCTGCATAGTTACATAATCTTATAGTAGCACGGTAACCCCATGCTCAGGATGCACAACAACAGAGATGTGCTTTGATGAACAGACGTTCATTACAGCTTCATTAGCTAGCTAACTCTGTAGAGTAGATACTATGATGTAGCCTGTAATTTTCAAGCTGCACGATGTGTCCGTCCATCGACCTAGACCAAAGCCATGCAGCTTTATGTAAGCTGATGATCCTATCTGAAACAAACATAGAAGATCTGACACTAAGCACATTAGGTCTGTTTGAAAGGCTTTATTGCTGCTGTCATGATCCGACCTCTTGACTCTCTTCCTGCAACTGCCATTTTTATTTATCTCTTTCTCTTTATGTTTATCAGTAATTAACTATTTCTGAGACTTGAAACATTTCAATTCCTGATTCAACACGATTTATCTCTTGAAAATAGTTTTCCAACTCAGTTTAGTCCAAAAAAGCTTTATTCTGCTTAGTTTCTTATCATAACGATGTTGTGCAAAAGTCTTATCCCTGCAGCCTACTCCAAAATGTATGCAGAGGCAAGTATGCAAATGGTTAAAAGATTTCAGTTTTCAGTGCAAATGTGCTTTTCTTTACTCTCCATCATTTATATAAGTGCTGGTATGATTGACACATTAAGGATAATACATAAAAAAATGTGTGAAGACATTTTAAGCACAGCTGTTTTCAGGAATACCATAGAAAGTCTCTCATAACCCCAAGTGATATCCACCAGGTAATAGCAGGATTTGGCGATAGCAAGGCTATTCGATTTCTCTGCTTTAACCTGAAGTCACTGAAGTATTTTCTGACTCCTGTGGCATGATGCCAGTTTCCTAGGATGCAAGCAGAGGCAAAGTCAGTTACTAAAATATAAGCACCTCAAAGGCACAAAATAATATTACAGTGCTCAACTTTGTGCGCCCAGATTTTGTGTGCGCAAACCTATGTGATTGCGTCCTTATTTTGTTTGCTAGCCCAAACATTCACTCCAAAGTTGCCTGTGTCTGCTGGACACAGCAGACTTCAGGCCCCAAGCTGCTCCCGTCACTTTTAATTTGGTGCTCCTTTCTTTGTATTTTCCTTTTTTGAAGCTCATCATACTGAAGTAACTCATGTGGCACCCTATAGATCCGCCCTCGTCATTGCCTCAAATTCAAAAACACAAAAGAGACATACACATACACTTACACAGCCATTTCAATCATACATAGTCATACATTTGAGTCATACACTGAATCATACACAGCTATTTGAGTCATACCTAGCCATTTGTATGTTTTGAAATCCTAATGGATGTAAACCCTTGTTGGTCAGAAGTGATCATAACAAACTCTTTACCTCTTTGTACATTTTGAGAGGGGTGGTATATCTGGTATTTGTTTTCAGCACACTTACACGGTCAAATTAAATCAGTGATGATAAAAGCACAGAAAGTCAGCAGTCTTGTGTGTAGACATTTTACAAAAGATTGTTTAACACTCGAAAAAAGGGAAAACCTGCAGATAGTGCTGTCCCTCTGTTAACTGATGAATGACTTAAGTGCACCCTTTCTGAATGTTTACCTGTGGATGCGGCCATCTCTCCAGGCCAGTGCGCACAGCGACAGTAAGCAGAGAACTGTAATTAAAGCAACACTGAAACTGAGACCAATGGGCTTCAGACAGATAAGAGCCAGCTGCTGCTCCAGGCCTTTCTCGCCTGGACAAAGCAATTGTTCACTGTTTGTAACTTTCACGTTGTGTGTGTGTGTGTGTGTCTGTCTGTAGGGGGGGTGGGGAGGGGGTGCAGCCGTTACTGGCCTCTCTGGCTCCAGACAGTATGCGGCAGGCAACATCCATTCTCTGACTGTCTGCACTGGGAGACCCAGTATGACTATGTTTGAGGTGGAGCCAAAACCATGACAGAGGAAAGCTAACAACCCCACAGTCCACTTCCCAAAAATAAGATCTACAATCACAACCAAAAATAATAACGCTAACTAATTTCTGATCATAACCGTTAGAGAAAATTGATGAATGAGAATGGTTTAGGATAATTAAAGCAGGGCCTCATTACACATAACAGCTGATGTTATGGAAACACTAGTCTTGTCACATCATACAAGCTAAATTTGGCTTTGCTGCCGCTGGGACTGAATTGACAACACACAGAGCTAACTAATCCATCTGACTGTAAGCACCATAATGAGCTCTATATCTTTGATTCAAAGACTTAGACCTGTTTCAAACAGTGCTTTAGTTCTACATACGGTATAGTAAACCATACAGTGCATTTTAGTTTTTGAGAATGGTGGTTGGAATTTATGCCAGGACACTTCAAAATGTCACCTGTCAAAGGAATGCCATTGGCCGCAGCAACAAATGAATTCCTTGGGCTCCGTAGAAACTAAGACATGTGAAGCATTTTGAGTATGCCACATCTTTTTTTTTTTGTAATTACATACTCTTGGAGGAATATCCCGACACATGAATATTATATATGCATAAATATTAATGAGACTCATGGCCCAGATTTATGTTTAACAATATGCTTATAATATATATATATATATATATATATATATATATATATATATATATATATATATATATATATATATATATGTATATATATATATCATATGTAATTGTGGCTATTTTCCTTCTGCTTTGAGTGCATCTAACTCTGTGAAAGGTGCCAAACCTAAAATGCATGCTTGAGTATAAGTGTACTTTTTTCCATTAAAATGTAATTGTATTGTAGACCAAAACCTTCATGTAATGTATTCATACTCATCTTTATCAATAACACTAGAAATTAAGTTTACAAAATTTTCATTGTATACTTAGCAAATCACACAATTCAGAGTGCCAATAAACATCTCTTGTAATAAACAGAATTTATACTTGTTGATGAATTCAATGTGGCCAAGAACCGCTGGAAAAACAGTTGTCGCTGATATAGCATGCCTTTAAAATTAATATTTTTCTAAGAACACTAGTTGCCAATTTTGTGTGCACTACTGTATACAAACATTAACCATAAATCCAGCCGAGTGATTTATGACTGGCAGTGTTACACAGAGAAGCTCCAGTATGTCCATTCAGACGAAACATGTCATCTGCATTGACACCAGGCCCAATTAAGGCGGGGATTAAGACAGGGCTCTGTGACCTTCACTGGTATTTCACAAGGATGCTATGTGTTCGTTGTCAAACTCACTGGTGAAACCTTCCTTTAAGCACTTTCACCTGCTAATTAAGCTGTCCAACATCGAGTCAGTAAAATACGTGGGTTTGGGCCTCTCCGAGACAGAACAAATGAATTTGTAACACAAGATGTTTTAATCTAAACAGTTTACTTTGATGGCATAATGGAATGAGGTCTAGCACGTGTCACACTCTGACGCTCTGTGTGATCCAGAAGGCATGGCTCATACACAGAAATGCTGCTCAGAAGATTATTTTTTTAGCCTCCGTTGTAATATATGTCTCTTCTTCCGATGTCTGCATTTTCTGTGATTAGAGCCAAGCCCTCTTAGCTATGGGTGACATTTTGCCAAGGGCAGGGCTCACCGCTGTGTCCGGAATCAGGGGTAGAGAGGGTGGAAGCGGAGGGGCGAGAGGTCTCTTTTCGGTGGTTGTTACTCGGGCTCTGTCAACAGTGCGTGACCAGTCTCTGACAGGAGTGTAGGCACGGTGACATTATACATGTCACGGACATTTGGCAGCTGCATTCTCAGCTGTACCCACAAGAGCACTTCAGCTGGGAGGAGGGAACGACCCGGAACCCGGAAACAACTGTGGCCGAATATACAAGGTCACTGAGAAAGTGGCTCTGAAGCCAATCTGGTGAAAAAATACAGATTAATCTATTTTGTTTTCTTTTGTAAAGTAGTACTTTTTTTTTTTACTACTTTAGTATAAAAATCAAAAACTGAATATTTTGCTGTAATGATTATATTGTTTGTTGCTTGAAGAATTGATCATTATCCTGAAATGTGTTTTATCAGGTAGTGGGGGAACACAAGCAAGCAAACAAGCGTGATGCAGGCCAAGTGGTGCTAAGGCTAATTCAATAAATCTGTCATGTTCGGAGAGATTAGCAGGAATAAATGTTGGAGGTCTCAGAGACAGTTGGCATGCAGTGTGTTAATGTCTCCATGGAAGAATTGCAGACATTTAACAGAAATCTGTAGAAAATACAGACAAATGTTATGATTACAAGTGGGAGCTGGAGGAAGGACCGACTTTCGGGTTTTTTCTCAGGATCATTTTTTTCATGTCAAGAGATTTGGTCAACAGTATTTTCTGAACAAGACCGTTCAATTAATGAATTATTTGAGGTTACTTGTGTAAAACATTACGCGTTGACCTCACAGTGTGTGTTTAAACCCCCCACTTCAACACAAGGCTTTTATAAATCAAATATCTCAGGAGGAAAGACATTACGCTCCCACTTAAAGGCTTTTTTTTATGTTGCTCACGGGCAGCATGGCTTCACAAACCATTTGCCTGTCTCTGTGCAGTAAATCCTCTTTCTTTTTGGGACAGAGAGAGGCAAGGTGCTTTCCTCTTATTCGAGGGCCACAGTAAAGGATTGAGGCTCTTATTCCTGCTTTTTTTTCTGTTTACTTTCACTCCCAAGTGCTCCCCGTCCCCAGACTGGTCTGAAGAGTGGTTTATATTTGGAGGGCAGACTGGGATCCCTGCGTGGTGGCGCTCCCGAGGGAAGGTGGTTTAGAGGGGAGTCTCCAGCTCTGATAGTAAACTTCGGGAGGAGGGTCTACTGAGTCTGGTTTTTTAGACCCTCCCAGCAAGGGGGATATCATTCGCTCTCCGGTGGAGGATCAGGGCTAGATGGGACCAAAACCTTTCACAAGTTTTGCTGGCTGACTGAATCCCTGCTGCGGCTCTCAAGGGAAAGTCTAGTTATTAGTGTGTAGAAGCTGAAACAGGCACACTGCGATTTCTTCTTCTGTCAGTTTTCTTGTTTATAAAATAGTGTTTGATGAAGTGCTCTTTATTAGTTTTGGTTTCTCTCTCCTTGGAACCAGCTATTGGTTTAAAGTGAGGGGTGTGCTTTATTTATGTTGTTGTTCAACTGACATTGGAATTGTATACAGAACACCATGACTCTTCTGGGTTCTGAGCATTCTTTATTGATTCGAAGCAAGTTCAGATCAGGTAAGTCCCTCTGAATTCCCTGCCTGCTCTGCCAATTTCATTTTAGTGATGTTACTTATTATGTTTTTAATGTAATGTGTTTTTCTTTGAGCTTTTACATGGAATGCATTTTATTCATTTGTGATATAGCATTTTGCTGAGGTGGTTGTGTAAAATGTGGTTTTAATTAAGAGAAAGGATGTGTGTAACTGAAAGGTGAAAGGTACTAATAACAGGATAAGGTGATTTGATTTGTCTATAATAAAAACAATATTTTTATTATACTGTATTCTGAAAATAGAATCATGTTAACCATATTATATGTAAAGCATTATGTGATGAATGGCTTATTTATATATATATAAGAATATAAAGATTCACAATTTCACAATTTGTGGAATTATTTATACTTGGCATGATATATTTAACTTTTACATCCATTTCCATTCTAAAAACCTATTCAACCTGTTAAAGTTACATTTTAAGCCACCTAAATATGTCATTGTGTGTGCGTATACATACAGTATATACTCTATACAGTGTGTGCATATACAAAACATGGTCAATACTGCCATCTCTCTGATGAAATTGTAACTGCTCTGATCAGTCCTTTGTGCAAGGATTACAGAAATAGCATTCATATGGATGATTGAGAACATGAATTTATGAATTGGGAAGGGGTGGTTATATGTTTCCCTGTTTTGCAAAAGAGTGCCCTTTTAAACAGGAGTCTGCTGGATTAAAGCAACATTTATCATCTTAATCCATCACAGTTTTGTTTAATTTTGAATTAAGTAGGTAACTACTGGCCCATGAATCCAACACAAACCTTCAGTTTCCCACCAAAATGTAATGCATTTTTGTCGTTCTACATGGTAACTGCCCGCTAGCAGTCTGAATGCAAATTGAGCATTTCCTTTAGCTTGTTTAGAATACCTAACATTGGGGAAATTACACAGCACTCAAAGGAAGTGAAAACGGAAAGCTTGCAGTCAAAACTGTAGCATGGGCCGAGACATTGAGAAGGCGGCTTGTTCTATCCACACACACTTAACTGCTAATACACAGCAGATGTTGAACTCTTGTTTATGCATGCAAGTTCAGTTCGTGAGAGGCTTTCTCTCTTACTAAAATGAAAGTGTTTTCCTACTTTGTAATAGCAGGGATCTATGTGTTCACTATGGATAACAGGCACGTTAACTCAGCTTCAGAGTGTGGTCACTGTACACGTGTCCAGGCCCCGTATTGGTTGTAGGGGCAGGACAGCCCCGTGTTCATAACTTCACATGCTGTGAGATTAGATGACATAACAGCATGTCTGCTCGCACTCTCACAATTACACCAACTGTTTTGTAATTTGGTGTAAAGTTACATAGGAGTTACTTATCCACAGCCACGTTCACCTTGTGTGTGTACCAGTATGACATGATTTTCAATTAATCTACAGTAGGATTGTCCACCAGCAAACAGTCACGCACATGCACATGCACATGCACACACACACACACACACACACACGCACGCACGCACGCACACACACACTGTGCCATGGAATGATTGTGGACAGGCAGGTGGTGGGCTGCCATCAAGCGATTGAAATGTTTTCTGGGAAGAAGTGGGGGGGCTTAGCAGTGCCAATAAATCAATATGTAGTATTATTCATAGTCTTGTCATAGCTATTCCATATAACACAGGCATTGCAGGTGTGAAAGCAAAATAATTTCAGCAAGCACAAAGACAGTATGGTGCAGCCTGTGTGTGGCAACTCTATGTGATAAGCAAGGATATTAGCACAACCTAGCCTTTATCTCCTCCCTAAACGACAGTTCACATAATGTGCTGACTTTTTTAATGATAGTGATTGTGGGTGAAGGATGAAGCATGCTGCAAAGAGAGAATGCCAGTCATGGAACCTCAGTAGAATTTAAGTGGATGTTTGGAGATTATGCTGCAAATTCATTTTTGGAAGGCTATTGAGCTTTTTTTGATTCACGCTTAAATTAAGATACTGCAAATGCATACAACTGGATGATTTTTTTAGGAAATTGAGGTTATTTATACTTACAGTACATACCAGAGTAAAAACATACTACAATCCTGAACATTTGCCAAAAGGTATCTTCCATCATATTGTTGATATGCAACATAAGCAACATCCATCCATCCATTATCTGAACCCGCTTATCCTGATCAGGGTCGCAGGGGGCTGGAGCCTATCCCAGCATTCATTGGGCGAAAGGCAGGAATACACCCTGGACAGGTCACCAGTCCATCGCAGGGCACACGCACCATTCACTCACGCCTACGGGCAATTTAGACTCTCCAATCGGCCTAACCTGCATGTCTTTGGACTGTGGGAGGAAACCGGAGTACCCGGAGGAAACCCACGCAGACACGGGGAGAACATGCAAACTCCGCACAGAGAGGCCCCGGCCGACGGGGATTCGAACCCAGGACCTCCTTGCTGTGAGGCGGCAGTGCTACCCACTGCACCATCCGTGCCGCCCATAAGCAACATAATCTTCTTTTTTATGTTGTGTGAATCTTAGAATACAGCAATTATTTTTGCTGCCTGGAAAGGATACTGTGAAAGCTGTAATGCTAGAACCATGCTTCATTATATTAGTACTTAGGCTTAGTACTCTAGTACACTATAACTGCATGGAGGAATAGTCAAACTTACAGTGCACCTCACGGGAAATGCAGCACATTGCCAGTATTATCTAGTCCAATTGCACTATAATGGCTTTCCATTTGGTTCCTGCCCCATGGTCAGCAGGGCAGAGTAGAACTTATGTTGGCAGGTGTACATGCTGCAGACAACTGCTGTTACTATTTATATGCCATTCGTTTTAATCATCTGGTTCTTATTGCTCAGGGAGATATCTGATCCAGAGAGACTTTGATTACACTAGTGCAGTGCAGTCACAGTTGGTATGATTCAGGCTGGCCTATAACCTGCCCAGGTGGTGCGCAAACCACCGCCAATGATGCATTTTCGTGTAATCGCCCTTTATGTGTCACTGTTTATTAGCCTATATTAAACCGCATATTCTTGGTTTATGTTCCATGTATGTTCACCTGACAGGTCCCATTAATCCTACAGTATAAATGTGGGCAGGATCAGGCACAAGTATATTTCATTTCATAGCTTGTGGAAGCAAAATAAATGTGCAAATAAACTGATAAATAAGTAAATACATTTTCAAGTGCTTTCGCATTTGAAGACTATCTCATGCTCATCTCTGTTTTATCTGGGAGACATGGTAAATAGCAATGATTTAAGGGCTAGGAACTCAGTTCTTGGAAAAAGGCTTTTTCCTGGCCACCAGGAATGGCAACTACTACATATCATGCTGGGGCTAAGGCCTGGACACATACAAACAAAAGATAACATGCTTACAGTACTTCTTAATTTACTTGAAATCAAAGTGTGTGTTCCTTTGAGGGCCATTTCGAGCACAAGTCTGGGGAATGAAACTTTAAAGCTTGTCAGTAATGTAAATAGTGAAATAACTTGAAATGAAAAACACTTAGGCACACGCAAATAAAGTCAGCTGACTTCATGTTTGTGATGAGTGGAAAAGTTTGAAGTACACAGAGGATTTCTATTAGTAATTACAGTAGCATGGCTCTCTACAGCTTGACAGTAAATCTATATGCCCTGTATGAGTCAGTGCCCAGTGAACTCCCAAGCCTCTGGCTTTGCCACGGTGGTGGCACTTGATGCCAGATTCAGAAAGGTTAAAGGTCATCCAGTCATTGCTTTCTAAGCAGCAACAGATGCCCTGCCCTGATTGCTTTCCAGAAAACTTGTGCATTATTTCCAGAATATTTCACATATTTGTTTTTAATGGGGCAGTGTACAACTGTATGCACATTTTATAGACAGAATAATGTCTTCATTGGAGCACAGGACACGTTTATTGATACCACAGAGGAGGATATGGAAACATATTGAAGTCAATTGAGGAACAGTTGGAGCTCACACATGTCTTGTTTGGCAGCCTTCAAATGTGCCTCCTTAAAGCTCAGTAATGACTGTGTCTGGCATGGCAACAAAAGGAATCCAGTAAAGCAGCTGGAAAGGGCTCTGTGTCAGTGTGCAATCCTAATATCCTGTTACTTTGGTATTTGGATATTGTCACAGTCAATTACCTCAAATTTGCTTCTTGGATATGTGCTTTGTAAGTCATAAACAGTTGTAAGTTTTATAAAATATTAGACACACAAATTTGGTTACGGTTTGGGAATGTGTGCCTAATTGGAAGACTTTTTACAGAATTACAGATTTTGCAGAAATATTTTCACTGAATTTCTTCCAAAAGACTCATGTGGTTCTTTTAGAAGAATCCTCTGTAATACACGACTCCCACAAAAGAACATGGCTGCATTTTAGTTTCGACACCAGTTGAAGCTTGCTAAGAAAATAAACGGCACTGGTAACCTTTTGTTTGTTTGACCATTAATTCATAGACAATCAATAGCATTTTAATTACACTGAAATACCTAGAAGTTGAAAGCAAGAAATAGTGAGTTCACTGCACGTTGCATCATTGTGACGGTGTGTCTCGCAAACAAATTTCAAATGCATGTGCAAGAAAGTTCAGCAGAAGAGGTTTTGTATCCTGCTGAAACAGCTCAAGCCAGGTTTTGAAACAGCTGGTAGCTGGTTGACCAGCTCAGACTAGCTCCATACTCAACACAGGTTGACCAGCTCCAGCTATGTTTTGAAACAGCTGGTAGCTGGAAATTTCAAGATAGTTATAGCTTGGTTTTACACCAGGGTAGAACTCAATTTAGGCTTACAGTGGGTGACTAAACACCTAATGTCTGCTTTTATGAAGTGATACAACCATGGAGACCACACACTGCAGAGAAATTTGTTTAAAGGCAGAAACTATGTTTACTATCATTGTATATCCTGTTGCATGTTTCAGCCCATTGCTTCATTTTTGTTTTTGTTTTCTGTTGAAGTTTTTTCACCCAAAACACCTGTATGTGTGTCCTGCATTTATAAGGCAGATACTGATACAGTATTTTGACGATATGAATTTATTTTCTTCCTTGTAAAACAATGCTTCTCATATGGAGCTGGGCAATTAATGCTCAGAGATTACTAGCACATTCTGGATTAGCATTGTGATATACACTTAGTGAGCACTTTATTAGGTATTTATTAGACTTTTATTAGACATTTTTAGATGTATTGGTCTTCTGCTTTTGTAGCCTATCTACTTAAGAAGTTTGTATTCAGAGATGCTCTTCTGCATACCACTGTTGCAATGTGTGGTTATTTGTGTTACAGTCACCTTCCTGTCAGCTTTGACTAGTCTGACCCTTCACCACTGACCTCTCTCATTAACAAGGCGTTTTTGCCCACAGAACTGCTGTTCACTGGATGTTTTTTTTTTGTTTTTCACACCATTATTTGTGAACTGTGTTATGCGTGAAAATCTGAGATATTCAAACCACCCTTTCTGGCACCAACAGTCATTCCACAGCCAAAGTCACTTAGATTACACTGCTTCCCCATTCTGACATTTGCTCTGAAAAACAGCTGAACCTCTTGACCACGTCTGCATGCGTTTATGTTGCTGCCACACGATTGGCTGTTTAAATATTTGCATTAACAAGCTGGTGTACAGGTCTGCCTAATATAGTGCTCACTGAGTGTAAATGAGCCTCTAGAATTGTTTTTACATGCTAGAGGGAACCGTACACTATCATATGGACAACAGATATGGGTCCAGATATTTTTCTTTCTCTGTGCTGGACTGGATTATCATAGGGTGAGTCATCTTACAGTAGCTGTGAAGGATGCGCGTGTCCAAAGTTATCCAAGCTTTAGCCTTCCACCCACTGCACAAAATGTGTGATCATGCTCAAAGTTTGTTTTTGTATGTTTATATATGAAAATTACTGTTTGCTGCATCTACAAGCTGAAATTTAGTAAACGTGCTGCAAATACAAAATAATGTGTGCAAACTATCAGCCAAAATCATATTTTACTGTTGGCTTACACTACCTTAGAGCTCACAACCATCAACACCAGATGCATCGTGTGAAAAAGCATCATAACAACATCAATATGCCAGACGTCAAAGACTAAACACGCTGAGGAGATGGAGCTTAGGGATTATCTAAGGGTTATCATGCTTGCCCTGCTGTGATAAAAAATGCCCATATATCACTGGGCCTATTTACACTTCAGTGTGAAAATCCAGTAATGTCAAATATACCGTATGTCTTGTCAATGTCTTTCAATCTGTGCGTTTTGACAACAGACCACAACGGCGGGGAGTCCTATTCAGAGATTACAGTCATGCCCCTTTAAAGAAAATGGTGAATGTAGTTCTGGAGTGAGTGAGTGAGTGAGTAAGAGTGAAGTGTCAGCCTGTTTTTTTCCCCCTCGTCCCCTAGTCCTGCAGTTACGACTCCAGCAGAGGAGGACACGGGAGCAGCTCGCAGACCAGGGCATCATGCCTCGTGAGTAACACCTCCCTCCCACAAGTGCTTTCGCGGGCCTCCGATCTGCATCATGGGCACAGTGGGAATGCAGCCCGAGCTGAAAGGGCTACGCAGTAATGTCAGACAACACCCGAGAAACACAACACGCCATGGCACTGCCTCCACAAGCCAATGCGCTTACCTCATGAAAAAAAGAGAAACCTGAGCCTCAAAGTGCTTTTAACTCCATCTGTATGCTTGATCTTTGAATCAGCGCAAGCAATAAACATCTTATATGTCTCTGGCAGCAAACAAATAACAGCAAGGCCAGAAGCTGACCTCGGTGGAATGCTCTTGTGCTCGAGCTGCTATTTGGGCCTGTGCTATTCGGCTTTGCGGCGGGATAGATTTACGCCAATGGCACCTGTTTACATCAAACCAGATTAGAACTTCATTTTGTTGATTTAGCTTTGCCACTCGCAGGCTGGCATGTGTGCAACCGAATCTCGAGTTTTGTACTTTTTCAACCAAAATTAAAACACACACTTTGTAACATAACAACACACACACACAAAACAACACACACAAAAGCAATAAATCACATTCATTCGGACCTCTGCTCCCACCCTCCCAGAATCCAGAGTCCTGTCAGCATATATTGTGAGTGTCAGGAGACCAAGGTTTTTCCACCTTCCATGTGGCCGAGGTGGACTTTTAAACGGCAGTAGCAGATTAATGAAATGAGCCTTTCTGGATTGCTTCAGCTGCTGGAGTATGATTTTCACAATCAAAGTAGCGTGTAATGCAGGATAATTAAATATACCTCCTTACATATCTATTAGTCAAACAGAACAGGGGTTCAGGAGTTGGTCACTGAGGCACTTGGATTATTGCACAGGGTACTGAAACATTAGATCTCCACCTCGAATCAGAGGCTTTGCTAGATATTTCAGTTGTGCTGCCTGGATTCGGGAGCGTTGTGGCTCTGCAGTTTTCTTCAGCTGAACAGGGCCTTTAAAGAATAATATCAAACTGAGCTGCATCATTGCTGCGCTTATGTATTCACATCTTTGATCTGGTCATGTGTGTAAAGATGGGGAAGGAACTGTTGAGTGCTGTCTCTGGCACAGTTCTGCAGAATGGCATGAACAGGAACATTAAGATAAGTCTCCCTAAGTGTGCAAGCTAAAGGAAACCAGAGGCCAGCCCTATCAATTTCTTGGAGTCTGCCACAGATAAAGCCCCCCTGAAAATGTGATTGGCTGGTCTGCGGCTCTTTTAAAAGAATTTTGGATTGCCGGTTTATCTCTGGATTGTAGGCGAGAGGCTGGTGAAGCAGATGGAAAGGTTTTTGAAGTCCGTTAGCGTCCCCACACAGACCCCATTTGCTCAGCCCATTTTAATCTGCTCACGTATTGATTCCATGGCTGGTTTATTATCCTTGTTCCTTGATACTGTATTTCTTAAATTAATATAATTGCCTCCCTCTCAAATGCAAGTCACCCTGTGTGTATGATAAATTACTTGATGAAAATTGTAATTATGCAGCCATTGTTGAA
This sequence comes from Conger conger, assembly GCF_963514075.1. NCBI lineage: Eukaryota > Metazoa > Chordata > Actinopteri > Anguilliformes > Congridae > Conger > Conger conger. Next base: position 63,985,279 of record NC_083761.1, on the reverse strand, counting down.
CAACTCTTCAGCGAACGTAATAAATATTATTTGCTTTGCTGACTGTCTGGAAGATTGAGTTACAGCACTTTACATGGTTCTCTCTCTCGCTGAATTGATATTCCAGTTATTTCAGTAATTTCAATCTTTTTTTGGAACATGGTTGGTGTGTATGGTCTGTGTATACATTTCCACAAAGAACATCTGGAGTGCATTATACTCCTGAACAGGCTGTCAGGCCCTCTGTGGGTCGCCTGGCCTGTGGTTTCAGAGGCGTTGGAGGACATGTGGCTCAGCGTGTGTGTGGCTTGTTCCCAGTTTGGGTGGGTCCTAGAGGGCGGTATCTTGTCTGCTGAAGCCCCTCCCTCCCCCTATGCTTTTTAGGGATGCATTTCCTTTTTACTATACTGTGGAGCTTGTGTTCAAGAAGCTCAATAAAATACTCTGCACTAAACAACAAGATGTGGGTTGTGCACAGGCAAGCTTACCTATATTAAATGTATATTCAGTCAGACTGTGGCTCCTTGATGTCATCAAAATAAAATTCAAATAAATAATGATCACATACTGTTTCAACAGTTTATAGAGGAATACACTAAATGCAAGTCTGAGCTGATTGTGCCAGTATTTTTGAAAGGTCATTTATCCAAGGCAATTAAGTACTGTCCACACAATTAGTGCTGGGATTACAAAACAATAGGAGGGAAATCATGGTGAGTTAATAAAAAATCAAATCAAATCAAGGAAAAGGACATCAGCTGTTATTGTGTCCTGTTGTGTGGATGAGATTGATACAATCTCTACAGTATGCCTGAGATAGAAGGCTAATTTTTAGTCAGTAGGCATTAACTAAGACATTCATTCTAGTGGCAGATTACCACCAGCTTCCTAACGTGTGACAAAGCTATCAGAGAGACAGTGCTAACTCTTAATGATGCATGGGATACTGGGGTAAGGCTGAAGCTTCCATTAATCCCATGGTATAGACATGTCCATATCATACCATAAAACTATTCCCAGCTAGACTAAAGAGGAAATTCTTAATTCAGATACAAAACACACACACACAAATACATATTTAGTAATTAAAGTAAAGAACACAAAAACAAGTATGCAGTCAATTCCTGCTTATTAATATGATTCGGCTAACCTGGATGCGTCGCACTTCTTCTGGTTAATTATGTAATCACAGTGAATATATTTTGCACAATGTAACACTGATGTGAAGTTATCCCTCTTGAGATAATGCTGCATTAAGCTTGTGCAAGAAACTGCATTTCTTAATTAAAGTATGCAAATTAATCCACCCTACAAAAAAGTAGGCCTTACTAAAAAACTGAAGCCTCGTTAAAGCATTAAAAACAAGCTTTTAAAATGTGCAGCTCTTACAGTAAGGTACCACACTGCCGTGGACCAAACATAGATTGTCAATCCCATGTTACTCTAGTCTGATAAGCCATTTCTGATTAAAAATCTAATTTACTAATATGAGAGCTCAAGACCTGACCAAACTGGAGTTGCGCGACAGGCTAGTCAGATCATCGGGGTTGACCAGATCTCTGTTAAGGAGCTCTATGTTAAACAAATGGAAAATAAGGTCACACAAAGTCCTGGTGATTTGGGATTTGTGATTTGGGTCCCTATGGCTGTGCCTGCTCAGCCATAGGGACAGATGATCCTCCTGCAGTAGGGGAAAAGGACTAAAGCTATGCAGGCTCCTTTATCAGGCTCCAATGAGCACTCAATCACAGCAAAAGTAGGCGTATGCTAGTAATACGTATTTACTCCCCATGTATTATTTATCATTTGTGTGTGCTGGAGTTGAATGTCTTTCCTCTTTGTGTACTGGATGTTGATGTTTTTGGTTTTATAGCGTATTTATAGTGCGTAGCCAAATTAATTTCCCCACTGTGGGATAATTAAGCTGACTCGACTTGACTTGATCAGCATCAACCTGTTGCAGATTAAATGAAATGCAGAGGTCTTGCATTAAGCATTTGAAACAGTTTGTGCAAAACCTTTTTCAATGGTGTTCGCTCCCTCATTAAAGTACAGAGAAAAGAAAGAATAAACAGGCGGATGGTTTGGAATAAATCAGTGGTGGCGACAACAAGTGATGTTTCAGATTAATGTAGAAAAACATTTATATCAGAGCTCACTCACAGGCTGTTGCAGTTGTACAGGCAACACAAATAACAAAAAAACAGCTGTTTTTGTTTGAGTGTTTTTCATGTCATATTATTCTTACAGTACATGTAATTGACTATTGGCAATACATCCACGTTCCCAAAACCCAGTTCTTTAACCATTTGGGGGGAAAATATATTAATATCCATTCATAGTGCATAAGATGCTCTCCAGAGAACAACAGGACCCACAGACTATACCATCAAAGATACAGTTTCATCACCCACCTGCTGGGATTGGCTAAGAATATTAGCTTTCTTTCCATTTTTTCAGTTTTTTTGCTTGATAGCGGCTTGATAGTGATCAGCGTGGGGTCTGCCTGTGTATATTTATGTAGGGTAATTGTCAAAGTTTACACACAGAGGATTATCGGTATCAGTTGTTGTTGCAATCAGCTTGATTTCATTGTTTGTTTTCTCAGCACTGAAGAGCCCAGCTGCATTCCATGAACAGAGGAAAAGTCTTGAGAGATCCAAGGTAACAAAAAGGAACTCCACTAACTCCATTTCAATCAGCAGAGAAGCAGGTGCACCACTGCTCAAAAGCAATGCCATCAGAGGCTCTCAGTGCTGAGTCTGCAGGATCAGACAAAATCAAAAAGTGACCTTGAAACAATCAATCATACTGGTGGCACATGACACCTTCATGGCCGTGAGAACGAATTGGAGTAATGGTACTTGATATTAGAGTTTTCAATTAAAATTTGGAGCATTTTTGGAGCTGCCAATGAGGCCTACCATGCATGGGAAGTAGCCCTCACTGACAGTTGCCTCACTAGACAACAAACCCAGTGTATGCATTTGTAGTAATACTGCAAAATGCCCAGTGTATCAGTGGTTGCCTTTGGATAAAGCCAGCTATCACCAATACTTTACTATGTTCTTTGATAGTAACCAATAGCAAACGGTGAATGGAAAGTTTCTGAAATCTCACTTCAACCAACAGAAATGGATAAGATTAGAAGGCTGCACGAGCCAAAGAACAGGCTATAGATAGCTGTCATCTGAAAGGTCAGGAGGCTTTTAGCTTCATTCCCTGTATTAAACCCAAGGGAAATTTGTTTTACCTTACAATATGCTTATGCATTTATTCATGTATGCATTGTTTTCTCAGATGTACTTAGAACACCTCTTGTTATAAATATGCAAGGTTTTCAGGATATTACAATGGTAATGCACTCTTTTAATATTACAAGCCTAAACACCGAAATATACAGTGCTTGATAAAAGAAAGTGAAAACATATTGGCTCTAGCTCAGTAAATGGTAAACAATAAAAAACTATTATTTTTCAAGGAAGATAAAGCAAGGTGGCAGTATTCACATAAATCAAACAGTTTCAGAGGTATCTAGACTTGGGCTAACTTTTTCTTGCAGTAAAATTTTCTGTGAATATAGCCTTTTTAAATGATAGATAAACACTTTAAAATACAATAGTAAACAGGCTGCGGTTAGTACATACAGTATATGACTGTAAAAGTGTTGTGCTTTTTTTACAGACTGGAGATTATTTAAAACATAAAATTAGAAGTAGACCGGATAAGGCAGATTTGGTCAACATGCATATTTTACAAGGTAAGAAACTATGAGTGCATTTCTGTCACATTGAAATACATATTTTATTTTTTGAAAATCCAAAATATAAACCATGGTCAGGATTGTTGAAAGGTTTTTGCAAACATACTGCTGGCACATGCAATAGTTGACGAAATAAACATGTATACAAAAGCATAATGAAAGCAATTTGGCTACCCAAAGCGATAACACATTATATGTATGTACAGTGTGTTGGCTAGACTAAAGAGCTATTACTCATTATTACACATTTGGGAGATTCGAGGTTGCTTTCTCAGTGCCCTTTCTGATTCAGGGACGCAATTTGTTATGCTAGTTCTGGCAAGGATGGTGTCTCCATTAAGTGGAATCCGTGGCATTAAGTCAGGAGTTGTGGGATCATAAACGACTATGTAATGTGAACTAAGGGGATGAGTTTCTCTCTGATACAATGTCTCTGTACTGGAATGTATAGAATAAATAGTATAAAATAGTGACTTTACATATGCAGACCTTACATACATAGCTCTTAATTGGATGCATGTATTAATAGGGGTGACATGGCTCAGGCAGTAAGAGCCGTCGTCTGGCAGTCGGAGGGTTGCTGGTTCGATCCCCCGCCCGGGCTGTGTCGAAGTGTCCCTGAGCAAGATACCTAACCCCTAAATGCTCCTGACGAGCTGGTTGGTGCCTTGCATGGCAGCCAATCGCCGTTGGTGTGTGAGTGTGTGTATGAATGGGTGAATGAGAAGCATCAATTGTACAGCGTTTTGGATAAAGGCACTGTATAAATGCCAACCATTTACCATTTACCAATGCACAGCTGTTTACAGTCCATGTCATGCAGCCCTGCGGATGAGTCATGGCTGAATATTTTAGCATGGACAGAGGCGCTCCTGAGATAGGAAGCACACACAAACTGTTTACGTCATGAAATGACTCCGCTCATGCCTCATGTATGTGGTTCTGTCAGAAGCTACTGCAGTGGATTAACGGTGCTTATCGTTATGTTTACTGTGCAGACTCAGCCACGGGAGGCTCCATACAGGCCACTCAGATGAAACTAAAGCGAGCCAGGCTTGCCGACGATCTTAATGAGAAAATTGCGCTAAGGCCAGGCCCTTTGGAACTGGTAGAAAAGAATATCATTCCTGTCGATTCAGCTGTCAAAGAGGCTGCAATGAAAGGTATCTTAAATAATAGAAGCTATGCTTTTACTCCTGACTTTATCTGAATGGTTGGGTCACTTCCCCCTCCCTCTCTGTAAAACCTAGAGGGCAATAGGGCTTCTTTTTATAACAGCTCACTAGCTTTAACTGATGGTAACATACATAGTGCATCTCCTGTGAAAATCAACCCATAGTCCTAAAAGACCTCAACTAACCACATCCCAACATCTGTTTCAGCTCTAACCAGTATAAATCTAATTTTATACTGTAGCTGTGTGCATGTACAGAATGCAGTAGTACTATAACAGTAAATACCACTAATGCTAGAATGGTTTATAACACCTGAAATCTGTAACATCTATGCCCTTATTATTTTTAGCTTTCAATCAGTAAATTGTCATTTTGTCAGCATTTAATTTAATTAATTCTTGGCATTTTCGTCTGACTACAGTGAGCCAAGTGTTTTAAAGGTCTTTACTATTTTGAATTGCTGTTTTTTGGATCGGTTAAGTACAAAATATTTACTGACATTATGAGTGACATGAGGTTACTGCATAACTACTGGTGCTCTTGTATACACTCACTGAGCACTTTATTAGGAACACCTGTACATTTACTTATTCGTGTGATTATCTAATCAGCCTATCAGGCAGATTGACAGGAACGTGACGGTAACATAAATAACCACACAATACCACAGCGGTATGCAGAAGAGCATACAACGCGTCAAACCTTTTAAGTGGACAGGCTACAGCAGCAGAAGGCCAATAAGTAAAAGAAATAAGTCTAATAAATACCTAATAAAGTGCTCACTGAGTGTATATTCCAATGACAACACAGTTCAAAGCAAAAAGACATAACAATTGTATTGCAATGCCAAAAATAAAGAGGAACCTTCTAAACATTTCCTATAAATGGTGGATTCAAATGTCCACCTGCATCTTCTTTATGCAATTTATTGCAGAATTGTTGGGTTGAAACACATGCACTATTAACTTCTTTCTGCCGAGGTTTCCCCCGTTTGTGTGTTCATACTTGTTTACATTTGTTAAAGAGTGTTGCACAAGACTGACCTAAGGTTAGCTTTGTTAGTTTACTTGACCGACGTACAAACCAGAACATGTTTTATTGAGATAAACAGCAGCTGTATTTAGAACCGCGCCTTTCTCCAGATCAATTGAACGCTCCCCTCTGTTTCTCTGTGTTTTGACTTCTCATGATTTATATGGCATTGCTGAACCACCTACAAAGGTGTTTGACATGACTGTGCTGTCACACAGCTGTCTGTCCTTCTGGTCAGCTGAGAGGGCCTGGCTTTGGGTGGGGAGGTGGCAGCAAAGATTTGGTCAGCTACCATTGCTGGCCATCAATTTCTTTTGGAAAAACTTTTGGTATTTGGCTTTTTTTGATAACTTTATTTATTAGGTAATAGCCACCTATGAATTTGGCTCCTAATTGTATGGACTTTGTTTATTTCATAGTATAACCTAAGAAGACTGTTGAATAAATGAGTCCTTTTGAAAGTTCTAAAAACATCTTTTAGCTCTCCTGGACAAGGCTGAATAATACAGAATATTTTTTGACATTTCAATACTGTAATGTGGAAATCCTTTATTTTAAAATGTGACATTATATAATGGCTCCCTGTATTATATCCCCCTCGGAATAAGTCCTCTAAATGACCTAAAATGACAAAGAGCAGACAGCTTGTGGTCAGGTGCCAGTGTGAATGAGAACAGAATGAACAGGTGGAGGAAATGACAGTGTCCTGACGGCCCTGCAGTTTATGAGCAACACGGCGTCGTCATTTACCAAAGCTGTGGCTGAACCTGTAGCTGAACATGTAGCTGAACGTGTAGCTCAACGTGGAGCTGAACGTGTGACTGAATGTGTGGCTGAATGTGTAGCTGAACATGTAGCTGAATGTGTGGTTGAACGTGTAGCTGAATGTGTAGCTGAACGTGTGGCTGAACGTGTGGCTGACTGTGGAGCTGAATGTGTGGCTGAGCGTGTGGCTGAATGCATATCTGAATGTGTGGCTGAACGTGTGGCTGAACGTGTAGCTGAACATGTGGCTGAATGTGTGGCTAAACATGTGACCGATTGTGTAGCTGAACATGTGGCTGAATGTTGTATCTGAACGTGTGGCTGAACGTGTGGTTGAATGTGTAGCTGAACATTTGGCTGAATGTGTGGCTGAAGTTGTATCTGAACATGCGGCTAAACGTTTGGTTGAACATGTAGCTGAATGTGTAGCTGAAAGTGTGGCTGAACGTGTGGCTGAACATGTGGCTGAATGTGTGGCTGAACATGTGGCTGAATGTGTGGCTGAACGTGTGGCTGAATGTGTGGCTGAACGTGTGGCTGAATGTGTGGTTGAACGTGTAGCTGAATGTGTAGCTGAACATGTGGCTGAATGTGTGGCTGAACGTGTGGCTGAATGCGTGGCTGAACATGTGGCTGAATGTGTGGCTGAACGTGTGGCTGAATGCGTGGCTGAACATGTGGCTGAATGTGTAGCTGAATATGTAGCTGAATGTGTAGCTGAATGCTTAGCTGAATGTCTGGCTCTCATGATTAAAAGCAGGGTCTGTTTCTGGCAGGTCACATGCTCCACCCCCTACCCCCTCTGTGACCCCTGAATTTGACTTGTTCTGATAGTGCTGCATCTCGGTGCTCTGCTTATCAGGGCCCTTCCGTACTCAAGTGTTCTCTGACAGTCCTCCTGCGCTGCACTGTGGCCCTTCCAGGGCTGAGTGCTCAACTAGGTGCAAGTGACAAACAAGCCAATTCTTAATCCCATCATTAGACCGTTGTTATGATAAAGTCCTTGTGCAGTATGCAAACTGTAACTGCATTCCACACAAAAACACACACTCACACACGCATGCTCAAACATCAAACACGCTCGCAGGCACACACGCACGCACACACAGACACAAAAGCTCAGACAAAGCGTTAATATTCTCAATGCATCTGCTAATGTTACTTGGCTGAGAATTTGTAGTATATTTACAAGCCTTACTAAAACAGACGTGCATGCTTGTTTTACCTAATACTAATACAAGTATTTTAATGTGTGTTGGTGTGTGTGTCGTAAGGGGGCTGCAAATTCAGTACAGCACTGTGTGTCCTCTGTCTGTGTAGTGAACCACGGCAAGTTCCCCAAGCAGGAGGACTCGTATGCGTTTGAGGAGGACAGCAGCAGTGACAGCCTGTCCCCTGAGCAGCCCCACAGCAATGAGTCCCAGGGCTCTGTGTGCTCTTCGTCAGAGGCTAAGAGCAGTGACTCCTCTTCCCCAGCATTAACCAGTAGCAGACAGGTATGATGCATGACCAGCCCCCTTTACATTTCACATTTCAGTGTGCAGGGCAAGGCAAAAACATTGTCTGACTCCAGAGACCTGTACTGCCTCATACATTTGTACATATACATACTCATACACAATAGTTAATCGTTGATTAAATCAATCTTCTTTTATCTGGACAATGATCTCAAGCATATTATTTCTTGTTAAATGTGTACAATCCTTGTGGCTCTATTTGTCATTATAGCCTTCATACAAAACCAGTTGTAGCTTGTAGCTTCACATCAAATCATACCAAAGTTCAAATTGATACGGGCTGGCCAACATGCTCACGCATGCGCAGTGTCTTTTCCTCTGACTTCATTCTCAAGTTGTCAGCATGTCTGTACTCATGCCGTATGAGCGCTGTGTGAAGTTGTTTTATGGTCTGCAATCCATGTTTTCCTTGGCAGGAACTCATTTCATTTCGGCTTTTAAATGCTGGGAAGTGTCTGGCATCATACAGAAAAGCAATAATTTTCCTGTTACTATAGATCAAATTCACGTTGAAATCCTCTCATAAATTACATGGCATAATGAAGAATAATTTAAACCAGCAAAAGGATGATTTTACTGAAGCCATGACTTGTATTCTGGAATTTTTCTAATCATTCCCAAGTTGAATGATGCTACTGTAGTTACGTAAATATAAGTAACTTAGCTAAACCTAAATGGTTCACACATTGCATTGTTTATCTCATATAAATCATTAGTTTGTCCCCAGCTTTGTTAAGGTGATTATTTATGCCAATATATGCTTTGGCCATTGTTTCTTGTTAACTATTCCTTTCCATACCAAAAATTGGCGTGAAGCCATTTTTAGACACATATGTGGTTCTCCCATTTACCAAACACACCCCTTGTTTATCATTGTTTATATTTGAAATGAGGTAGAATGAACTTTTTGATTACATTACACTCCAAACAGAAGGAAAAAAGTTAGGATCGAGAATTTACTAGTATTGCGTCTGCCGATAATATGTTATTTGACACAACATCTCTTACATATTAAATATGGGTAGATATATTACATAATCCAGTGTAGTACTGGACATTCTGTACAATACTGAACACATATTTATGCATATATTAATGGAATTCTTATAGCCATGTTTTGGAATAAAATCAAGATACTTAGAGCTGGGTTGGTGGATAAGTTGCCATTTTACTGGCATAACCAACTGTAAGCAACTGAATTATGGCTTCATATGTGGGCAGATTTTTTTACAATTACTCATTGGCTTATACATATGTTGCCTGCAAGTTGTTGACAAAAGCTGTGAACAGTAATCCTTTAAGCATTTAGTTTATAAAGAAAAGACAGTGAGATCATATTTTATTTTGTTCATGATTGTAGGACCCATGACTATTTTATTTTGAGAATTCATAATAACCTATGATTATAGATGGGTTGTTGGCCCATGGGATATAGTTCAAGATTTGCATGGCAAAATACATTTTTTTCCAGACCACATAACTTTATAACATAATACATAACAGCACTGTTCTCAGTACACTTTAGGTTTTTTATATTGCATAAACCATCGGTATTCAGCTGTCATTCCAGTAGTCCAGTACTGTCCAACAAAAAATGGTTTCACAAGGTTTACGTTAAAGGGAATTCCACTGCAAACAAGCATCTAGCTAATTTAACAGATAAAGGCATAAATTATTAATTCTCTCTGTGTGGCTGGTCAAAGCAATACATAAAAAGATATCGGCACATTTTGGTTGAGGTATGCATCATAATGACATACACCTCTACCCTTACTCATTTTTGATAAATACTAGTGGGACAGCTCATTTGAATTTATGAATAGCTCCTTGTACCACCTTCGAGTTTATCTATTTCGGGAAAGATATGAACAACACTGGTTTAGTAAAGCAAGTACCTGGAGCATAGTTTGGGGCTGTATCTCTGCACTTGCTACAGGTACAGAGCTGACTGAGAGCTCATTTGACATTTTGACAGGACAGCTAATCTACAAGTAAATATTTCATTGTATGGTGCAATTTCCCTTTAAGTTAATTAATTGAAAATAAATAAATTGCTGTAACTCGAAAGATATATGTCTGCTACACTATTTATTTCTCAGCATAAGACAGTCATGCTTTCTGTTTCAATGGTAGCACTATATTAATTTGACAGTGATTGATTTGTTTTTAAAGCAAGCTATTCACTACCAATTTAACAGTTACTCAAATCATTCCCTGGAGGTATTTAATTTTTTGGGCTTCACTGAAATATTGAATAAACAATTCAGTTCAGCAGTCATTTGTCTTGAAATATTAATAGACTTTTGAATGTAAATAAAGTGTTATTATACTGTAGAGGCAGGCAGATGCTTCAGGTGCCCACTAACATGAGTGCATGCTGGTCCCCAGTGATGTCAAAGGAGCTTATCAATCATCATTATTTTCCCTGTGCTGACATGCAACATGTGTTTTCAGAAATCTGAGCCATGGATAATATTTATTGAGAAGTAGGCACTGAGTTACATGTTTTTAAAAATGTCATCTGAAGGTGGTGTGGTGACTCAGAAGAGTAGGTGAGGTCTGCCCCCTGTGGCTATTAAGAGAACTGCAGTGTTCTGCAACAGCTCTTGTATGACCGTTAACCTGAATGTGACAGGTCCTTGGCTCATACCTGACCCCTGCATGCCAGTGCCTTTGTTACAGAGTGGATTTGGTGCTGGGCTCTTATTTTCCAGCATGGCTCTAAACATTCCAAAGTATTGTTCATCGTGTGAGTACCAGTGGCACGAGACTGCTAACCTATTATTGGCGTCACACGTGTCTGGGATGAAATGCAATGGAGCAAGTGAATCCACATGTCTCCTAAGCCCATTTCCTCAGTGCCAACTGAGAAATAACACTGAACCCTTGGACAAAGTAAAGCCTGCAATACTGTTTCTGAGACTTTCTTAAGCATCTGACTTCAATTAAAGCAATGAAATAAGGCTTAAATTTGAGTTCCTTATCAAGGTCTTTGATGTTTACCTGATTGATGGATTCTTCTGCACCACAATCATGTTGGGGAAGGGCCTTAGTGATATTTTTTTGCCAAAGGAAAAGTGGAAGAATAGAAGTTTTTTGGGTAAAATTCCATGGTCGTTTTATGTGTAGATTTTCTGCATTATGTTTATTGGGCTGATTTACTTTCATCAAATAGCCTATACTAATCCTTAAAATGTTAACAATAAAAAACAGCAAGAATGTGTAAAAGTTTCATTCTGACATTTACTTTGGAAACAAGTAACAGAATTAAGTGGAACGTCTGTGAGTTTATTTTTATTGACCAATATTTGCTCACTGACTAATAGTGGTAATCCACACTTTTATTATTTTCCAGGGATTTCAAAACAGGGAGATGAATGGCCATATTGCTTCCCCTAATAATCAAACAAGCCAAGAAGAAAGCCAGCCTATGATGAACAGCAACCAACTGAGCCCACCGGTACCTGTTCCTGCAGTTGTCAAGGTAAGGAGTAGTTAACATACACTGGTGTAATACAATAATACAACAAGTGAATCATACACATTGTAGTTTAATTAGCTTTGTTTAATAAAGAAGGGGCTTTAAATGAATGTGGGAGAGAGCCAAGTCTATTTTCAGTTATTCTATCAACAAGAATTATTTTTTGTTCAATATGAGACTCGTCGGCAATTATATTATATATTGCATACCATACATGAGTGTCTAGCTTCTGGTTATCACTTCATGTATAGCATGCAATATACGACATAAGTAGCAGTTTCGTCCGCCGCATATGGTCATAATTATTATTAACATCTGTCGTTTGTCGCACGTACGGTCCTGTTGATGGAGCAGTCGAAATCATCGGATAAAAACCGCCATAAAAAGCTGAAGGACACGAAGCCCAAGGTGAAGAAGCTGAAGTACCACCAGTACATTCCGCCGGACCAGAAGGCGGAGAAGTCCCCTCCCCCGATGGACTCGGCCTACGCCCGCCTCCTCCAGCAGCAGCAGCTGTTCCTGCAGCTGCAGATTCTCAGCCAGCAGAAGCACCACCACAGCACCCAGCAGAGACAGCAGAGCTTCAGCTTCCAGCCCCTGCACTCACTGCCACACAAGTGAGTCGCATACGCCCGGCAAGCCCCTCTCCCACATCTATGGGGCATGAGCCATTTCCCTGAGCCACTTCCCTGACCCGGGCAGTTGGTGAAATATGGAGGGAGGCCAACTAGAATAGCTTAGAATATGTTGCGATTTGTATGTTTTGTGTGTTCAAGGGATCTGTTCAAGGATCATTTTATGTTTGTTCTTTTTAGTAAAATATTTTGTTAGTCATTTTTATTTTCTAGAGCACTAGTGTGTGTACTGTGCAGTAGCAGCTTGCAGTTTTTAAAGTTTACAGTAGGAATGTTATATTTTCAGTCCTTTTTTCCTACTTTGTAGCAACTTTTTGACAGCAAATTATTTTCTGCTTTAAGCAGCTGTTTTAAGCAGCTCTCAAAAACATTTACCATACTTGAGAGATGAACTGCAGTTTATCTTTATTTATTTTTAACCTTAATACAGAGACGAGAGGTTGTTCTGGCTAAATATGTTGTCAAGTAAATATTGTTTTGTTGCATAAACTCTAGGCAGTCCACTGAACAACTTGCAAGGAATTCAAATGCTTCCACAAGCACCGTGACCAGTAGTTCCTCATCACCTGTGAAGACAACTTTTTCTGGGCAAAGCAGCATTTCGCCAATAAAGCCAGGACCCTTACCCTCTAATCTGGATGATCTTAAAGTATGTTCAATTTGGAATATAATTTGGAATGTATTTATATTAGTAGTAATATTAGTAATATACTTCTAAGCCAGAAGCTTGCAGGAGATTTCAATTGTATTTATATCATCTACAGATGCTAGGTCATCAGAAGGTCGCAAGCCTTTAAAACTTAAGCTTCTTTCCATTATAGTATATGGTTTCCATAAATCATCAAATTTACAAGCACATTTTTTGTACAAGGATGTACTGCAAATAGAGAATTGAAGTGCTTTCAACATTTTATAAACTATGGATAGATGTTCTGATGTATTTATGATTTTGTGTAATTTTGTGTAGCTGTTTCTGATGCAGTGATATGTGATGTGCCCCTCGCAGGTGTCTGAGCTGAGACAGCAGCTGAGGATACGAGGCCTTCCTGTATCTGGCACTAAAACAGCCCTCATAGAGAGGCTGAGGCCCTTCAAGGACCCCAATGCGAGTCCACCGTCCAGCTCCGGTGACATCACAACAGTGACCTTTCCGGTGACCCCCACCGGCTCTCTGTCATCCTACCAGTCTTCAGGCTCCGCGGGGGGTGGCGGATTCTACCCCTTCTGCAGCACCAGCTCCACCCCGCCCATTTCACCCGCCTCTTCCGACTTATCGGTCAGCGGGTCCCTGCCCGACAGCTTCAGCGACGTCACCATGTCCTCCCCCCAGTTCGGCCTGCAGCCCTCCCCGGCCCACCTGAGCGCAGACGAGGGGCTGGCGGCCGGCCTGACCGGGGGCTGCCTGCACGGGGAGGCCGAGGGCCCGGACGCGGAGAAGGACAAGATGCTGGTGGAGAAGCAGAAGGTGATCGAGGAGCTGACCTGGAAGCTGCACCAGGAGCAGCGGCAGGTGGAGGAGCTGAAGATGCAGCTGCACAAGAGGAAGCACAGCCAGCAGGACCTCCAGGCCTCTCCGCAGCAGCAGCGCCACCTGCAGGCCTCCCCGAAGCACCCGCTGCACCTGCAGCCTCCGGCCCAGCAGCACTTCTTCGGCGTGTCCATCAAGCAGGAGCACGTGGCCTCCAGCTGCCCCCTCTCCTGCAAGCAGCTGAAGAGCTCCCCCAGCAGCTGCATGGAGGGCCTGGGCCACCTGTCCGGGCTGGCGGGCCCTCGCTGCATGGACCCCTCGGTCGGAGGCAGCCCCTCCACGCTGTCTGCCTTCCTCAGCCCCCAGTGCTCCCCTCAACACTCCCCCATCCCCAAGGCTGGAAGCCCTCAGCACAGCAGCCTGCCCTCCTCCCCCCACAACCCCTACCTGCTGCCCGGCTCCTCAGCCTCTCTCACTGCAGAGAACCGGAGCCACTCTCCCCTGCAGACCAGCAGCAGGCCACAGGCACAGGTAACCAGCAATAACATCTCAGTTTAAGGTTCTAGGATGTCACAGCACTGGTACTCATTATTACTGTTATTAGCTGTACTAGAGAAGCTGATAAATTCCACATATGGCTGAGTAGCCTTTTGAGATATTTTCATTTCATAATAATCTGGGTATGGATGTAATTCAGCAGTTATGACTGACAATTTGTGATCTTACAATTAAAACTGAGAAAATGCACGATTTACAGGGCCAGCAGAAGAACCTTGGGCAGCCTGTGAACTGCTCCTACTCTGAACAGCGGAGCTTACAGTCCCTGTTCCCCAGCCCTGCCAGCAGTGCCTTTCACCACAGAGATCACCCCAAAGCAAAGAACTCAAACATGCAACACAAGGTATGTTCCAATAAAACACTGCCCTGAGAAACAAGCACGTAGCTACTATTAGCAGACATAATTCATTCTTCTAATCTTCATCTACACCAATAATATTTGCCCAGGGAAGTATAACTTCCATCACTGTTTTCACTGTTTTCTGCTTTTCTTGAATTAAGCACCTTTTCCTAAATCTGTTGGGGTGGATTACTGTAAACATATTTTACTTCTGAAATGGCTTCAATCTTTGGAGCCTTCCAGCTGAAATTCTCCAGATGCACAGTCTACCTTTCCTTCTCTCTGTTATTCTGCTGTTTCCTGTTATCAGGCAGCAAGAATGTGAAAAAAGTAGTCATAGAAAGCCCATGGAAACTACAAAATGAATGGATCAAATCTGTGTACAGATACAAGGGCACATTCTCAATTTAAAAAAAAATCATACTAGTCACAGACACCTATGGCAGCTTTCAGGCTCCTTTTAAGTTCCCTTTTTTGAGCAAAAAACATAAACGTAACTTCTTTAATCTATTTCCTCATGTAGATGGCACTATTACACTCTCCCAGGCACGTGGGTCAAAAGTTTCCCATCTCCTCTGCTACCTGCTGTAGCTCAGATTCTGCATCAAAGATTAAACGGCCCCCCTGCTATGAAGATGCAGTAAAGCAGGTAAACTAAATTCAGCGCAAAACTAGCCAGAAAAGCAGATGCTCGTTTCTTCATTAGAGTCCTGTGACTTGAGGCTGGCCTGGAATGTTTTCAGCTTTACCTCCCCGCACTGCTCATTCTGTTTCTTCCACCTGCATTCCACTCCTGCTCCTCTTCTGTAGTAATCCATGATACAGGTTCAGACTTCAACCAAGCTTGTGTTATTGATTTACATCCATTTTAGTCATATCTGGTGACCTGTGAAATGCTAATGCTATGATGCCAATATGGTGCGCATGCTACTACATCCTGAACTTTAAATTAAATTAAAATGAACTTTTAGCTAAATTAATTTTAATGGGAAGAGTAACATCAAAATATATGTGAATATTTCGCTTGATGTTAAGCTCTGTGCTTAACCTGTTTTCTTTTTTTTCAAATGTACTCTAGTAACAACTTATTCAAATTTCAGCAATTGACTAGAAGCCAGCAGATGGATGAACTTCTTGATGTGCTAATTGAAAGTGGAGGTGAGTATAACCTAAAGGATATTATAATGACATTATAATCCAGCAGTTTATGTGCATACTGGTACAGTAACATGTATCATGCAAAACAAATTATCAAGCAAATAATGTTGCTTTTTAAAAAGGTAGTCTAATTACTGGCACTGAATAATATAAATGTTGAGATGCAAACCTCATTGTTATGAGGCATGACAGCATTTCTTTACGATTAAGTCATCTTTGGGTCTCTATGGTGCATGAATTATTGCTTCATAAATTCATAAATGAAAACAGTTTGGGCTCGACAGCCGAAAGGGGGTGCTTTCCCGCTTACCTACAGCACTTTTGACGCAGGGATTCTTTTTTCAAACTTAAGCACATCCAGATTTCACTCCTTCTTGGACATTAAATCATATCTTGTGCTGTGATGTTTTTCCCCCTTCTTTTCAAGAAATTCCAGCTAACGCCAAAGAAGACAGGCCCTGTGTAACCAAAGTTGTGCCTCACATTACAGTTTCTTCAGGAAGCTCCAGCCTACCGGTCCCCAAATTCCACAGGCACTATGAGCACTTGTCCCCATCCCAGCTCTCCTACGAACACGGCACCAGCAGTGGGGACCACCACCTGGAGGCCTTGTTGAACGGTCCCATGGGCAGAATAGGCGAGATCGCCATCCACAAAATGGCCCCCGAGGAAGGGCAGCTGGAGGACACAGGGGAAGGATTCACAGCTGCCCGCCAGGAAAAACTGCTCAACAACCGTGAAATGATGGGCACGCCTCTGTCCCCAATGGATGCCAGGGTCTCTCCAGCCAATGAGGGCCAGGGGCTGAGTATGGCCTTCACAGAGTCACCATGGGAAACCATGGAGTGGCTGGATCTCACCCCTCCAAGCTCCGCCACCGGGTTCAGCTCCATCCCCCCGGCTGGACCCAGCATCTTCAACACGGAATTCCTGGACGTTTCAGACATCAACTTGAACTCAGCCATGGACCTTCACTTAGAGCAGTGGTGAACATGAAGCCCCAAGCACCAACACAGAGCAACCACCCACAGAAATATTTTACAATCACAAATATATTTTTACTTTACATGCCTGATGTTGTTTTATAAAACTTATAAATACTTGCATAGAACGACATCAGGTGCCTTTTCGACAATCTTTGCCTTCTCTGGACATGATGCACAGATTGGCAGTTTGAAGTTATATAAACATTTATATGCATTTTAAAAGATTGTCAGAATGATGCAAAAATGAAAATAAGCTTACACAGGATAACTGTGCACAGTTGCAATAAACATAGTACGCTCACTATGCAATTAGTTTTGGACAAACAAAACTTGAAAAGCCACACTTCAGTATTATGAAAGAATGCATGTATTTTACTGGAAGCAAGAACTTAAAACTGAAAAGATGAAGTCTTTATTTTGGTCTTTGTATTGGCAATAGAAATACATATTTTCAATGATATTAAGTTTTTTTTAAGCATCAACCATTTGTAAATAGCTTATTACTGATATTTGTAAAAAAAAAACAAACAACAAAAAAAACCTATTAGACAAGTTAGTTGCATTTTATTTAGCAAGGTGAGACCGAGCACTTCAGCTGAATTCTCAATATACAAATGATACTCTTGTACTTTGTAAATACAAGAATGTTCACATTGCACACTGAGTAGTGTAGAAAAAGTTGTCACACTTGGTATTTTCATGTTTATTTGAAGGAATAGCATTTTAATTGCCCTTCCATGAAAGTATTTTATCACTTTTTTATTCCCTTTTTGCTTGAAGCTTGAATATATTTATTTGCTACACTGCAGTTGGACTAAAGTGTATAGAAAACACATATTTTATCAACACTGAGCTTTTTGTATTCTCACGGTTCTAGAAAAAAAAAAAAACAGGCAATATTATCACAATGTAAAATCTGTAGAAATAAAATGGACAGAGGAAAATTCAGAGTTAAGTATTCGGGTCACCAGTTGCCAAAACATTCAAAAATATTTAGGGATGAGGTTTTTTTTATTTCCACTGAAAAGTCATTAGTTTGAATGAAATTTGCCATGTGTAGCAAATTAAAATGTGTTGAAGCAGACCAAAAGAGATCACAGTTAAATCAAAGTAGGGAGATGGAGTTCTTTGTCAAACTGTGTGGAATGACAGAATGACTTACTGCCATTACATATGATTCATTGGTCTTATCCTGTATGTCAATTTAAAGACATTTTAAATGCCTTTAATTGTACCTGGATCTCCTCGAATTGTGTCCGCCTTTACTTCCTGGGATCAAATTTTGTCTACAGATTTAATGTGATTTTTACATTTGATACTGACTAGTTCTCCCTCTTGTTTTAGCCAAGTATCTTATAAGAAAGGACTTCTCAGATGTATTTATTATTTTCTATATTAGTATTTATGTGACATTCCTTTGTGAAAAATTGGAGTATTGGTGATATTCAAAACCCAAATCCTGTCATTTTAATCCCCCCTCCCACATTTATTCTGAAAGGCTCACTTGAAAACCGTACATTTATAGACATACAAAATCAATTATTTATAGAGTATATTTTTCTAAAAATCAGGTTTCTTGTTCAAAAGCTTTGCCAGCCTTACCTGCACTTCTAATGTCAATCACTCTATGTTTTTGTTTTTGTCAATTAAATTCAATGGCATGCAAACTCCCTGAAGTAGTTGGTACTATGTGACAACTAAATGGTTTCATTTACCGCCAGATAACATTATGAAATCATTTAAGCTGGAATGATTTCCATTGTTAAGGGGGTTATATGCAGCATAACACTATTAGTCAACTTGTTAATAAAAATGAAAGACTATTTAGACGTGAAAATGATGTGATCACGTTATCCATGGGAAAGCAAAGAAATAGCAGTCACCCAGCAATTTGGTCCAAATGCGTATCTATTATCGTTCTCATCATCACAGATAGAACATGTCACAAATTGACAATAATGGTAAAACCACACAGAAGCTTTGCACGAGCAGATCATGCAAGCGCAGTGAGAATTGTGTATTGTGTCTTGACATCCACCATAAATAGTTTCACCGATGGAAAATGTTAACTAGGAAACCTAGGATGTATTCATTGATGCATCATCGACCAAGTCTCACAGCTTTCCATCTGCAAGCCTTTGCAAATTTAAATGTATACATCTTTCACTCACAAAATACCATACTAAAGCCATTACAGCTATTAACTTTATATTAGTATACATCTCTAATGTGCTGAATGGACTACATGTACATGTAGTTTGTCAGTTGGACCAAAAGCTGTGAAGTATTTTACCCTTAACATTTTCATGGTGTCAACTGATTAGGTGCTCCTGAGGATATGTATTCATTGCTGTTATAGCTGCATTTCATAATGTTGGAACTGTAAGTACAGTATACAGTAGATTACCGGTATGTATTCTAATCGAAGGCTTTTTCAAATATTCACTTTCATCAACACAAGGAAAAGGGACATTTTCTCATTTTTAATAAGTGCCTTTGACCTGTATGCAAATTAAACTTTTACCGATGCAGACATCTGTGATATCTGTAATGCATTCAAAAATAAGTCTCTACTTAAATAAGAACAATGTGTTACATAACAATGAATGCATCTATACAATATTTTAAAAAGTGCCATGATTGAAAGGTTTAAAGAAAAAGTCATGAAACAATATGGTTATATGCAGTAGGTTATGTTTTCTTGTTTAAACAAAGTATCATAGGTGCTTTGGTATTTGGTATATGGCTTGGTTATGGTACAGTTCTTTATAGGTTTAAAAATCATACATTCAGAACAAATCTCTTAAAAATGACCAACCCTTTTGAGTTTCATTTTTTTCCTTGAGGTTTGTAAATCCCAGAGAATTAAGGATGCCTTGGGGTAAATGTCATATTTCATGATTCAGATAGTGACTGTTTGCAATGGGAGCAAACTCGTAGCTTACAGTACATGTTTTGAGGCTAAAACTATAATACAGTTATGAGTGTATTTTGTGATTTTGAACAGGCCTGTGAATATTTTTTTTCTAAATGTCACTACCACACCCAGTTAGGCTATATTTGCCAGTTCTATGTTTTATTTACACAAATTCATTAAAAAGTCCAATTAAAAGTACAATCACTTCACCCTTTTACTTCAAAGAGGCAGAGCAGGATAGAGCAGCTTTACTGAGGCACTTTTAAGTCACAATGTATTGTTGCTTCTACTGATACACATTCAACTAATCTGCTTATTCTGAACCAAAGAACATCCCCTTTGTATCCAATAATGTAATGAAAATATCAACTGAGATTTCTTGCCTTACAAGAAATCACATCTGATATACCCTTGCAGACAATATACCTTGTAATAAGTTGTTGTGAGAACAAGGTTACATTATATTGAGATGAACCAAGGATTAAATCTGACAGAAAGCTTTCTTGTTGCTTGGCCACTGAACTGTTTATGAATGTAAACATCCTCAGTATTTGTCTACACCACTGTATTACTGTAGATGAAAAGACAATAAATTAAACACAATTTTATTTCCATATGGAGAGTAATTTCTTGAGTATCAATGTCCAATATAAATGATGTATATACACCCACAGAAATGTAGGGAAATGTTGAAGATCAACTAATCTTTCAGAATATGCTCTTTTCTCCATCAGGTTGGGCAGAATATATTTAACACAACTGAAAAAAGCACTGAGGCTAAATAGCTAACATTTTAGTACTGCATGTTATACTTTTCAGTCTGTTTTATAGCCAAGTGTTGTTTTCGAGTTAGTTAATAGCAATGACACAACCCTGAACATACCAGTAGCATCGCATTAATTGCAAGTATTTCCCCAGGCAACAAACAGTAAAAGGCTAAATGCACATTGTATCCATTTCATAAAAGTAGCTACTTCATCTGATTGAGAGCCAGATTCAGAAGATGGCCATACATGTCTCACATTTTCCAAATCTTTCAATGAGATTTTAAAACTCTGAAGTATTTCTTGGAGAAATGACTGCTGAATGGGATCCCTATAATTTCTAAATGATACATGCATTTTATCAATATCTGTACAAAAAAATATTTGTATGCAGAACATGGATCGTTTAGTGGGATTTTGACAGCTTTAAATACAAAATTGTAATCAATTTTGCTTTTGTTCTAAAGTCCTGAAGATCATTATTATGAAAACATATCTACTTAACACACACAACTAATCTCTGTGACAGTGCATTGCTTCAGCTGATGAGCAAGCACAACGGGTGATCCCAAAATAAGCAATCCTGTGTTTTTCAAAGGGTAATTTCAAATTACAATTTAAGACCAGTATTCCTACAGATTTTAATCATCATCATAGGTTTTCCTCAAACCGAGTCCTAAAATATGTTTATAAATAATATATTACAAAATAAATCTGTCCAAAATATTAAGTTAATCATAATGTTGACACTTTGTTCTTTTCAAACACCTTGAGTTTGTCAAGGAAATACCTTGTCGTCCAATTAATTTGCACCGCTAACATGAGGGGACTATGAATAAAAAGGGAGGTAAGTCCAAATGGATCACCCAATAAGGAACAAACATGCCCAAATTAAAGTGGAAAATCTACTTTTGCTTTTAACTATTACAATGAACAAATGAGGCAGTTTTGTCCCCGATGGAAAGAGTACAGTATTCAAACACAATGTCAAAGAATACAATTACACTTGTGATGTTCTCAAAGCCTGTACTGCCATCTGCATTTCACTGGAATCATTACAGTTTATAAAAAAAAAAATTAGATCAATATAATGAAAACCAGTAATTATGCTCAATATAACAGTCTACTAATAAGTCTCTCGTTGCTCTTACTCAAGTAACCTTTTTTTAAATGATAAAAGATGTTCTGCTGTAAACTCACTGACCGTCCCAGTGTTTGGATGCTTGAGTTATTTTACTCTGAGACATTAGAGAAAGCATTGGATTTCAGTAGAAATCACAATGAAATAGAGACAAGTTGCAGTCCATTGGCATTATAATGTAATAAAAACAGTTTATTAGATTTACTGGTCTCCAACAATAAAGCCAAACCATATGGATTTGACAACCAAAAGCTATTTAATCCTTAAAGCTTAATTCTAAAGTTTGAATTGTTTTAGACTAAATGGACAAGGTAAATGGATGAAGTATACTACTACTGACCAGAAAATAACTTCTCTAGCTGTGAACAGCTCGAACTTATAAAAAAAGCATTGTAATGTTTAAAAAAAAAAAAAGTTAAACTTAACTTAAAGAGCAGTATACATTCATATATACTGGCCCATATTCAATATTTTCCTTATTTAAAGTACATAAGTGATAAAAAAAATTAGATTAAATAAATAAATAAGACAAACAGAATGCATGTAATAGAAATAAGAATTAATGACAAATGCTCACTGGTCCTGTGCCAGATCCTCTAGGCCTTGGAAATTCAGCTATTATCAATCCTAATCATAGGTAGACCGAAAATGAACCTCATTTAAATCTATTACAATCACAGATGTGCAGAGGGCAGGTAGATTTCAGACTGAGGCTAATTTCCTTTCTTCTTTTTTACCATGCTAGGATAGGATAGTTCCCCACAAAAACAAAAGGTAAATCATTGAGAGAATGAGTATTGTATTAATTACATTAAATTATGATGGTAATAATAATAATGACAATGATAATATATTATTATTATTGTTATTATTTCTATCATTATTATCATCATCATCATCATCATCACCACCACCTCAATCAGCATAAACATTTCCATAATGTCAACATGAAGAGTCTCATTTCTGGCAGATTGATTTGTTTTATTGAACTTTTTGCTTTTGTTTCCAGACCTTACAGAACACAATGACGAGGTCACGGTCACATCCGTATTACAACTGACCTGCAGGCAGATGCTATATCATATCTTTACTACATGAACATTTAGATTCCACTGACAATTTCTTAAATATGTGAAGTAAATAGGGTACAATTCCTCTTTGAATTCAGGTGTTGCGTTACCTGGGCTCCCATTCACGGACATAGAAGGCAAAATCCCTGCACATCTTTAGTTCTTGTTTTATATTTTATACATTTTCTATAGTACAGGAAACAATCAAAGTTCACAACATACAGATATGAGATCTTCACACTATATGTGTGAACATTATACATGTCTTAACTCCTTAATACCGATACAATGTGATACTCACCACCCTTAATAGTATTTTAATATTATTATGATGAATTGACATTTGTACACTATTGTATTCTACATTAGAAACTGTCTAGACAATTTCCATTATGTTCATCTTCCACAACCCCACAGTAAAACGTGTTCAGTATATATAGATCATTTAAATCCAGGGCAACGTTCATATGATTTTTTTTACAAGCAGTCAACAGTGAAAAAAAGCAATGGTACAGCATATTTTCTCAACTCCTCTCGCAACTTTGACACGTTCTATTGTAAGTCACGTCTAAATTGGTTGCTATTATGATGCTGAATATGATCAGGTGCATGCAAATAGTCATCCTGGCATTTAAAAAGATGACTAAATAAAGGTTATTTTTCATTTTCGAAACCCTAATTTTGAACATACAGTACGTTCAAATGAAAGAGCCAAGTATGAGTTGGTGTCCAGCACAGCATGGTTTCGTGACTGTGAGCTCAAATTAACGGACATATTGTGAGTTATTGTCTTTGAAGGGCAAGGTAAAAGCGCACATAAAGAGACCCTCAGGGAGAAAGGGAATAAAACATGCTGCATCGCTCTAAAGATGCCGAGTACACTGCTACAGCTGTAAAAAGGGAAAAGGGATCTGTGAGAATCTAGCATATTAGTGAAAAGGGACATATGCACACATTTGCACTCACTGAAAAATGCCTGAACATGGTGAACACTGAGGATATTCTATTGTGGTAAACAGGATTTGGACATTTCAAAAAAATATTTATGCACTAAATACTAATGAAAATACAAAACTTTTTGCATAATAAAGCCACTTTACATATTCTATATATTTTTTAATTGGACAACATTTTGCATACCTATTTATTTACAAAGTGTAAAGTTGTCCATGACTTTGTAGGCAAGCGTACATGTGTTTGCATCCCACATTTGAACATATATTGCAAATGCAAATACACCCAAGTTTATGCCTCGTGTTTCGTTCACCCTCTAGTTTCTCTGTCCAAGAACATTTTTGGTAACATGTTGGCTGACATCACTTTTAGGTAAATATATACTTTTTTTTTTTTTTTTTACATAAATAGTCCCATAATATCAATCATGATTTTGTGAGCTACTTGTTTTTGATCCTTTTTTGAATAAAATTTCTAAATAATATTCCACAACTGATTTGAATAGAATTTACATTTGGTAAGGTGAAAATATATGATTCACCTTATGGATTTAAGGCAGACATTGAACATTCAAATTAATATTTACCGAGATGTATTTTCCAAAACACTGGACATAATTCCTGATTTAAAGACTATACCATCTACACACAATCTTCTAACATCCCCTCATGTAGAAAAAAAACAACAGTACGACAACCACTGATACAGAAATGGTTGAACTTAACACCACGCTTGGTGTGCATGATGTTAAGGATTATGTTCTTTTTTTTAACACAGTACACATTAAAACAAATGTTTACACCATGTGTTTGTTTTTGAGACCTCAGCTCACTATAGATCCACAAACATGGGGGAGCTGGGGGAGGAGGGCATCTGATCCAGGATTTTACACACGTAGCTAGCAACGTCCACGGTCCGTTCTTCATACATCAAGATGAACGGGTGTTTCTAGAAACATAGCAAAACTTTTTACTTCTTCACTGCTAAGATATTAATGTGCATTGTCAAAAAACACAAAATAATGTGCACCTACTCATGTCTAATACAGTCTCGACTGTGCCATTGCCGACTGTTTCCAGCAGGCATTTTACAACTTCTCTAGCATTGCCCAAGGATGGGAGGGTATAATCAGTTGGGATTACAGAGTGGAATTGCTCACTAGTGACCCCTGCTGCTGGATTGGGTGCCTACAAGTCTGCCTGTTGAACTGCAGATGAAGTGTCTTCACCTAAGTTATGTCAGTGCAAGCCAATTAAACTGTAGCATAAGAAGTTGCAGCAATGCTTTGCAAGGGCACACATTTGTAAAGAGCACTGATACAGTACATGATTTAACATTCCAAATTGGGAAGAAAAGAGAGAAAAGCATACAAAATATTCCTGTATTTATGTAATGAATAAAAACACTTACCAAAAGCTCTCTGTACTTTGGCCTCTTTGAGTCATCCTTTGTAAGGCTTGAAAAGAATGAAAAAAAATATATATATATATATATATATATATATATATATATATATATATATACAAAACATAACACATAGGAGACAGACAGCATTTAACATTACACATCTGTCCCAATCAGTTCATAATGTTAGAATAGCCTTAGAAATGACATTATTCTGATTAAGCTAATGACAATGTTAATGTCTGATTATGCTCATGACAATGACAATGTTAACCTTTGGACCCATGACAGCTGCTGATTTCAACTGTGATCAAAAGACATGTAACCAACGAGTTGTTTCTACATGTAAGTGTTGTGGTGTTTGTGTTGCTTTTTGAATTAAATTCTCTGAATGCTTTCACTGATTGATCGATGATTGACACGTACCACAGATTGACGAAGTTGATGAATTTAGGAGAAAACTGCCTCTCCTCTGAATTGCTGAGCTGTGGGGGGTCGCCCCTCACCACCTGGGTCAGCTGATCAAAAACACTGTTCCACTTGGGGTAAGGGAAGCGCCCGGTAGCCAGCTCATACTGCACAGAGACGGGACACACAACCATAAGATTAGGGTGCGACTTGACTTGTCATGAAGCAAAGGTATTCAAAGCTGCATGCAGTCTACACAGCCCTGTAATTGGCATATGAATGATGATTCTTGAAAAAGAGGCCTAAATTATTCATTTAATGGTAGGAGAAAAATGTCTATCTGTAAATATAGATAAGCAGATTACAAACCTATTTGTAAAAATGTTTATATGGCATATTCAAAAACAAACGCATGAATTCTAGCAGGCTATATGACAGGGCTATTAAGACAGACGCAATATTATATTCAATTAAATTCATTGGACTTATACAAGAAATCAATATACGTATCAAAACGCAAATCAATTCATATTCTTGGCTATTAAAATGTTTCTTTGAAGTTCCTGAAATACTTCATCTTGAAACTGAAAGGGTAATAGACAGTGACTCACAAGTGTGATTCCCAAACTCCACACGTCTGATCTGACATCATAGCCTTGCCTGGAAGCACTGGGGTCTATTCTCTCAGGCTGAAAGAACAAAACAAGGCCATTTAATACAGAGCATTTAAACAGACTGAAAAAACTGCCACTAACATTGACAAACCTTCTTCCTACCATTTCTGGATAAGGGTGAATTGAGATAATTAATTTTTTTATTGTTCGGAAAATGGGAGAAAAGCAATATTATTGTTTGAAAATTAAAATTCTGGGCAATAGGATGTAACATTTCACACGAGTGACAGCACAAACAGCTGCTCCACATGATGACTTGGAGTAACTGTGGGCGATAGAGGTCAGGCTATAGGTCAGGAGGGGACATCCAGTGAGCTCAAATGATATACAATTCATCTGATCTACATCATAAAAGTCAATCTGATTGAATGACTCACTAAACCAATTAGAACTCTGTCGAGCCTCACAATATAAAGTATGTATTGACCGGTCACATCCTGAATAACAGTTATATGAATCAAGAGCCATATGACCAGGATATACTGTCATACATGATACTTCAAATAACCTTTAAATAATTAAAAAATAATATTACAATAACATAACAGCATCTGCCACATTTCCCTAAAAAGGAGGACCAATATAACAACAAGGTTTTATCAAATCATTGATTCAGATACTACCTTGGAAAAAAGTGATTTACTTTTCTTTTCAAGATGATCCATGATTTAAGCAGCATATTAAAATTACCATGGGCTTAACAACCAGAAATGTTTTCATCAGGCAGATGTTTTTGACCCAACCACAGATCAAATAATACATTGTAAAAGGTATTCAATACGATATTTTTTACTTGATTTTCTTTATAAATATGAAATATGCTAGGAATTAAGTAGGCATGAAGGAAAAAATGTCCATATGTACATAAGGACTGTGCAGAGGCCTCTGAGGGTGAGTGAGAAATCTCCCTGTAGAAGGCGATGTGACAGCTGGGCCCAGACTGCTATAACAATGACATCAGCAGCGCAGAACATGGTTAATGAAATGCCTAAGCTCTGAGCACAATCTCACTGGATCAAAGCGGCGACAATCACGTAATGAGGGCAGTGGATGAACCTTCTGCTGACTCATAAGCTGAATTTAGACAGTGATGTCATCCGCTGCTAGTGAGCAGGGCTCACTGATAACTCTTCAGTACCGACACAAGTACAGCTAAATTTATATATTTAGCAACACCGTGAAAATAATGAAACATTCTGAAAACTGTATTTATTCACGTGTACTATGAAGCCAGATTAATAGTATTGTAGAAGTATATATTTGCTCCATAATTGTGGGTTTCATCTGAGGCATAAGAGAAAAAAAATGTCGAAGCTTTTAAACTAGGCAGATAGATAAAGGAGTCACTGAGAAATTAAATTTAGTTGAAGAGATCCAAGATGCTGATGAAAGTCAAAGTGGAAGCATCAAAAGACAGGAGACAGAAAGTATCAAGAACAGCACTAGAGGTGAAACTAGACGAGGAGTGCTCTACATTCCTATGCTCTGAGATCACAGCCTGGGGATGACCAAACCGCTTCACTCTGAAAGATGCAAATATGCCATGTTCAACACTGGAGACGCCTTGCATCACGAGAGCACTACCAAATTTAGAATGGAAAATAGCGAAGGGGCGGGTGGCTGAGGGGACTCCAAGCTCCCTTCAACACGCACACAGAGAAAAAAACAAAAAACAAAGTTATTTGAATGACGACATCGAGCTCAAGTGTTCTGCCAGCAGTTTGGGGCACTTCAACAATGTCAAACATTAATGGCACTGAAACCACACCAGTAAGAACAGCCATGCTGTATAAAGAGCCAATATCCGCAACGAGAACACACTAGCTCCTCAACCTAGTCGAGCTTTTTCATGTTTTGGCCTGCTTGGAAATAATGATGCTGGCGAATTTGCAAGAACATTAAGAACATTAAGAACATTATGTGCAATTCCACCCAAAATGCATACAATATGAGCCAGAAGGTTCCTCGACCCGTTTTTTTAAAACTGAATGTCTTTCTCGCCAAAAATGCCCCGCTGACTTACTGCCATGTAAGGCCTGCATCCTGCATCTCTGGTTTTGGCAATGGAGTCCACAAGCTGTCCGCTAATGCCAAAATCACAGAGCTTAATGCTGCCGTTCCTGTCCATGAGAATGTTGGATGGCTTGATGTCTGGAAGGGGGAAATGAAAACAGGACAAAGTAAAGTAGTGTTCCTGATAACGTACTTACTTGGGGTTTTACTGTTCACTGTAATTCCTGCCTAACATTAACATGATCAGCAACATTTATTTAGCTTACATCTCAACGTGCCTAACCACAAAAAGGAACAAGACCCAACATAACCAAGGCATTTTACCATCACGTTACACCTACAGAGAATGTAGACATCTTGAGCCATATTTCAGCAATCATTGGTACAACAGGAAATATGACTGCAGATTTTTACTGACACATGCTTCTCTCTCAGACTCTATCTGACCAACACCAATCTTGATGGGCAGCAGAGTTTACCAAATAGCTAGACATTCACAGAGCTAGAACAGATAGCTGGATAACCAGTACTAAATAGCCACACCACTACATGTTCTGTCACTGTCAGATTATTCACCAATTACTATGAGCAATTTATGAAGATGACATTCTAAACAAAAACACCAAAGACAGGTAGGCTAATTACAAAGAATGAAAAATAACCTCACCTCTTACTAGCATTTCAAGTTTTTGTTGTTTGCAGAAACCAATTAATATCTTAATTACTGTACAAGTACATACAGTTAAGAACAAATGTTTAAAATGATTTAAAGCATAGTATATTTTATACAACCGTAAAAAAAAAAATTAAAACATTAATTTTGATTGAGGATCATTAACATCAGAATCAGCTCTTTTAAACTTTGCAAGTGGCATAATAGTATATTAAAAGTAGGTTATGTGTTTGAGGTGGGATACAGCAGGTAACCTTGAGCATTCATGTTAGAGACTCCAGTGCTAACTGAAGATGTTAACTTTTTTGGTCAGTGGACTAATCATATTTTTAGATGAATCCACTTACCTCTGTGAATTATTTTCAAGTTTTCTTTTAAGTGGTTTAGTGCTTTCACAGTCTGGAATTAAATAAGGATAGAAGATTCACATGAATATCAGATACATTATACACTCACTGAGCACTTTATTAGGTAGACCTGTACACCGGCTTGAATCAGCCAATCATGTGGCAGCAACTAAAGGTATAAAGGCATGCAGACATGGTCAAGAGGTTCAGCTGTTTTTCAGATCAAATGCCAGAATGGGGAAGAAATGTGACCTTGTATTGATTATAATGACTGTAAAGCAAATAACCACACATTACAACAGTGAGAAAGCATCTCTGAACACACAATGTGTCAAACCTCTTAAGTGGATAGGCTACAGCAGCAGAAGACAAATAAGTTTAAAAAATAAGTCTAATAAATACCTAATAAAGTGTTCACTGAGTGTACATACATCACATATGATATACATATATATACCTTTTATTTTTTGTGAAGAATTCAATGACAAGTATTTACTCACAGTTAATGTTATTTTGCCTAATATTTCCTCAGGAATCACATCATCTAATGCACAATATACATATTTGTAGAATTTGTCAAATGAGGTAGACATAAGTTCCATACATATCCAACAGTCCCCCTGAAAGAGAGAAAACAGATAATATGAAAAAGAATATACATCGAACAAAACTGTCTGATACATTCCAATATTTAAAATATAAATAGAAACACTTTTTGTTATTTATTCCAGGAATTCAAATACTCTGTACAAATTTAGTAAGTCTCTCTTTTAAAAAAATTCTAACACATGGTTAAATCCAAAACAAACAGATTAACATATTTATTCTGAGAAAAAGAAATATATATATACTTATTTTGAAAAAGAATTTCCCTACAAACTAAAATTACATTTAATGTCATTTACATTGCTAGAACCAATAACAGAACAAAGACAAGTGAACAAAATATATTAGCTAACCTCTCTGAAGAGAGCCCCATAAAACTGAACAATATATGGACAATCGCTACTCCTCATAACCACATCTAAGTCCATTAGCAGCTGCTTCTGCTCCTTTTCATCCACGGTCGATCGAATCCTCTGTGACAGGGACACAAAACATTGGTTATCATTTAATGCAAGTTTAAGCAAGCCATGGTTTGTCTATCAACTTAATCAAAATCCAGCTATGATTTTCTTTATTCCCAGGTAATTAATTGAACAATTATTGCTATTGATTGACTGTCTTCATACCTGATGGTAAAGAGAGGGTGGAAAACCAGGGAGAAAAAAAGATTGAATGCTCTGTTCAAGATTGTTTGTTGAATAATAAAAAGAGGGTGGAAAATCAGCAGTTCACAGCCCTCAAAGACCGTGATTTGAGTGTTAGATCAAGAATAGCATTTTTTCCAGCATATTTTTGTAGCGCATGATCTCTTATAATGAGTGAAGAGTAAAGATAAAATGTATTACCTTAACAGCCATGATCAGGCCTGAGGGTTTATGCACCATCTTGTTGACAGAGCCATATGCGCCCCGCCCGATCTCTCCTAAATCTTTCAGGTCCTCAGCAGTGAAGTCACAAAGCTGCTCTGGAGAAATCTTCAGCTTTCCTGAAGACTCAATACTGTGCGTCCGTAGCCTCTCTCTAGAGATGGATAGGTGACAGGCTCAAAATTGAGAAAACATTAGGATACCATCAACACAGATGTATTTTTCAGATTTCTTTTGATGTGCCAT
Source organism: Conger conger (assembly GCF_963514075.1). NCBI lineage: Eukaryota > Metazoa > Chordata > Actinopteri > Anguilliformes > Congridae > Conger > Conger conger. Next base: position 63,954,339 of record NC_083761.1, on the reverse strand, counting down.
AGTTTTTGAGTCAGAGGAAAACATTAAGTCAACAATATTGGAGAATTTGCAGTAAGACTGATAAAACTGGATAGTCATTACCTTTCCTCCTGTAACATAAATCCCTGCATCAAGAGATTTCTGTCCTATGAATACTACCCTGAATTCTGCACTTTGATTGAACCAGCCTTAAAAATGTGGTTAATATTTCTGCCCAAAATGTGGTTAATAGGATGCAATGGCACACCCTTTTCTTGTCAGCAATATTCCCCCACATCCTGAAACCACATACGTTTTTATCCATCTTAATGTGACTGTGTACAGTGTACAGCTACAATACTGTACAATGTGTTCTGTGCAGCACTCCTGAACGTGGCTAGTTTTCAGGTTATAATGCCCATACCAGAAGGCTGTGGCATTCTTTGTGAATCTGTGTTCAAAGCATTCAAGTGTGAGAAACTTGAGAAAAGGCTAATTTAAACACATATAGTGAAAATAAGTTGCTCTTCTTATAGTTGGCAGCCAGCAGATGCTGTCATACAGAGCTGCCAGTCACGACAATGTCAGGCAAAGTCCGGATTTGATACCAGACCGTGGAGCACATCCACACACAAGAAAAATGAACCATACACAAGCCAAACTAACTCTCGTTTTAGTCAAAATGGTGGACATATTTTCACATATACACATTTTTAAATACATTTTGTCCACGAGAGAACCTTCTGGCTCACACCTAATTACAGAAATATAAAATAAGTTCAAAGCCATGAGCGGCAGCCTTGGTTGTCCATTTCATAAACTTCTGAACCACACTTCTCTTAATTCCCCAAATCAGAATGCTGAATTGCAACTGTGAGCCTGTCCCATTCTTGTGACATCTTGTGAAATGTGGGGAGCCAACCACCACTTTTTTACACGGCAGTCCACCAGCCAAGCTGTGTAGCCTCTATGGAGCATGACTGTGCAACTTACAAAGCTGGGGCAGATAAACAGTAGAAAGGCAGTGTGACGACCCTCCTGTTTCCGACCGTTTTGGGTTTTCTCTCTTGCTTATCTTTCAGGTCGGCCAGTGGACGGGAAAGAGAGGATCATCAGTGGTAACAATGAGCACCTGCGCCTCGTGCACTTTGTGCTTAAATTACTTGCCATTCCTGCAGTTCGAGGAGGGATTTTTTTGTCCTTCCTCCCACGCAGACATGAACTTTGTTTGACTGACTAAATAAATGCAATTTTTTTTTGTTATTCCTTAAACTGGTGTGTGTCCCTTATGTTATGATTTCCTAACGGTCATAACAGCAGTCAGAGGTGACACCTACAGGCAATTATTTATCACCCTGTGGGACTAATGCTCGCATCTGATACTGCCAGGCAGGATTCAACACTGAACCAAGAGGCTTAGAACTGCACCAAGGGCTGGTGCTTCTGCTGGAGACCATGCACGAGTCCTTCTAAGTGGTTCTTGTAGACCCAACACTCAAGTAACTATCCATCAGGGCCAGGACCTCAATGACGTCCCGCAATCAGATCGCTACTTACATATGCGGGTTCTGGAAAGGAGGTCCAGATGTGCTGAGAGTGAATCTTGTAGTTGGTTTAATTGTTGGATTGGCAAAATTTAACTTCAGTGCTTTGCGTTTACCTGAGAGGGAGAAAGGGAGAATCATTCACAAAAAGTAAGTTTGTCCAAAGGATGCACCCATTCCTCTACTGCTACTGTGCACAGCAAGCAGGACACTGAGAAAATGCAATTATTTATATGCAGCCAACTAAAATGGTCACAGGAAATTAGAATGTGGTAAGTTGAACTGAGCTCAAAAAAACAAGTACGGTTGGAACATGAGGATGCAAGCCAAAAACAAACACTTTTGGATTGTGAATTTTGAGATCATGTGCAGCGCGCTATAGTATACACTCTTTATACAGCCAATGATCATTTTAAGGAGTGTACAGTATGTAAAACAAAACAGAAACAAATGCAAAGATAAGACGACATACAGAGTATTTAAGTATGTTATGTTATAACATAATGATGAGAATAGGCCATTCAGCCCAGCAATGCTCGCCACTAAAGTGAACTACTCAGTTTGTCTAAAAGCTAGATTGTATCAAACACTGTATCAAGGCTGGTCTTGAAAACCTTCAGAGTTTCTGCCTCCACTACATGTCCTGGCAAGCTATTCCACACAGTGCCCACTCTCTGTGTGAAGAAATACTTTATTCTGTCAATTTCCATTTACGCCCCCTCGTTCTTCTAACCGAACTCACCCTGAATAATCGCCTGTAGTTCACTTAGTTAATCCCTCTAATGAATTTAAAAGCCTCAAATCTCCCCAAAGTCTCCTTTAACTATGTTTTAAGAGATTAAGCAACTTGAGTCATTCCTGATAACTTTTATCATTTATACTTGGAATCATTCTGGTTGTCATCTTTTTTACCTTTTCCAGTGCCTCTATTTCTTTACTGTACTACAGCCCCCAGAACTTCCTTACATTTATACTAAATACTGGCTATGTATCCCAACATCCTGTTGGCCTTTGAGCAGTACATTGAGCAGTAATGTGGCAGTCGGAGGGTTGCCAGTTCAATCCCGCCCAGGGTGTGTCGAAGTGCCCTGAGTTAGACACCTAACCCCTAAATGTTCCTGATGAGCTGGTTGGTGCCTTGCATGGCAGTCAATCGCCGTTGATGTGTGACTGTGTGTGTGAATGGGTGACTGAGAAGCATAAATTGTACAGCGCTTAAATGCAGACCAAGTCTTTTCCAACTTGAGCACATTCCAATTTTGTCCGTATGTTATTTTTTCCCACATGTAGAACTTCGCATTTAAATTAGCCCCCACTCTTAAAAACAGCCTCAGCCTGTATTTTATACTTCTATACTTCATACCTTATTTGTTATACTATTTTTTTTACTGTCATTTAAAGACATTTCAGACTGTTGCTTCTATACATCCTCTCCTGTTCTCACACTTCCTGCTGCCCCAAGCCACCATCACCAAAATTTGTCTTAAAATTTTTTTTACCATTATATCGCATACCGCATCTGTCTGGTCAGTCTGCAACTCCCTACCCATTTCACTCTCTCCTCCCTGCCCCCAAAGTTCTTGAAATAATCCTGTGCTACCCTAAGCATACGCTGACCGAGTGCAAAAGTTCAGCTCCGGTTCAGGTGCAGCCCATCACGTGAGTGCAGCTCACCCCTGCGGTGGAGGTTCTGCACATAATCTTTTCTGCTACTTCCAAGAATGTGTCCTGCAGAACCTCAAACCTGCCCTTACCTATGTCATTGGTCCCTACATGGAGCATGGTCACTGGATTTAATACTGCACTGTTTAATGTAATACTGCACTAAATCGTATGTTATAGCCTATGTGTTGCAGATATTGAGAAGCGGTCATAGCCAGTCAGAGTAAATTCGACCGCAATACATAAAGCAGAGTTTAAAGGCTTAGATTGACACCAAAAAATGTTGGAAAAACAAACAAGGAATACAACTACTTGTTATTCTTATGATTTATCGGATACATTTATTTTACTGGAAATGGTTTATTTGCGACAACAGCAAAAGCCTATTAGTATTATTTCCTACAGTCATACAGCAGCCAAAACATTTATGACTACCACCTCCCCCCCCCCCCCCCCTTTTTTCTTTTTTTTTTTAGGACACACTGCGCTGATGTAGCATTACTTTATCATTACTGGCAACACAACATCCATTAGGGACATTATGAAGGGAATGTGGGAGTGGGGGTGTCATCATCCAAGACATGACAAACTTTCACAAAACCCACATCTTAAACCAAACCTTTCCACATTTTGGACCTTGGTTTATTACTGCCTGCTCCATCCCCTTCAGTTCAGCCCTGTCAAGGGCACATCACCCTCTTCCCTATCTGTTAAAACCAAGTTTGGCCAGACTCCTCCCTATCATACTCTCTCCATATTTCTTCTTTGACTTATTCCTGCTGCTTGGCCTTACACAATTTTTATAAAATTAGCTACATTCTCTTTGCATTGGCCTTTGTCTGTAGTTCACTTTTTTTTTTTTTACTTCTCTGTCTCGGAAGGTTTTGTAGCTGCTCCCTTCTCAGATCAGTACTTTTAACTCACTCCTACACTAATCCGTTGTAAGTTCCTGTTCTTGCTTACTGCTACAGTACCTGTGCTGTATTATCTAAATTAATGCATCGCCTAACATACTCCATGAACTTTTAATGTTGTTCTCTAAATCTTAATTTTGTCATCTTTCCTCCAATGTTCTTTTTCCAGTGTGAGATAATGATCTGCCAGCCAACATGGGAGCAGCACTGACTCATAACATTTTACCTTCTCCTAAATGTAACCGGTAAAGTCCAAGAGGGACTGAAAACAGTGAGCTCATAGTCTCAGACATAATTAGCTTCCTGCATAAGAGACCCTGGTCATAGATCACACAGGGGAAATATCAAGCTCATATGACTCCTAAGGGGTTATGTCACCATCCTCTAATTTTCATTCCACAGAACTCTGCCATCTTAAGGTGTATGGACATTTCACTCTGAATTTCTCAGTACTTCAAATGTGCATTCACATTCTGATTGCTTCCAACAATGTAATACGAAGAAAAAGATATCAGAATAAGTATATCAAGCAATTTACCTAAACTAAAGCCAGCGATGAACACAGATAATTTGTTTTGTTATTAAACAATATCAAGTAACAACAGTTGAATGAGTCAAGAGTTTCAAGGAACCAGAAATGTCCTGGATCATTCAGACCCCGCGAATCACCAGATCTGCGTACTTGCTTTCTCAGCAGAAAAAGAAAATGACAATGCAGACACAGCAATTTGTGGTCTGGATCCAGGGCTTATGATGTTGCCAAAATTGTTTAGTCAATGCGAACACATCACATAATTCACAGTGTCTCAGTTTCAGTCTTAACAACATTTCTCATTTCTCCATTTGAATTGAAGAGTGATGCTGAGAGAAAAGGTTGTCTGTGCTACACACAGATGTTTTAAATGACACACTTCATCCCACATCTGCTCATTTTTAGCCAAATCTTATAAATCATACGTTATTATGGCTGAAATGTAATTGTTATGTTTGGTGTGGTGGATAATCTTACCTATATTGTACAGACGTGAGAACAAATATCTACTGCAAAACCTAGCCGAGAGTAAGGATCATTTATTGAATGCATCTTTTCAATATTATTTTTTTGAAAGTTGGAAGATGTTTGTTTTGCCTAGCGTTCATCTCTCTCTTCTCATCAAAGTCCACACCAGGCCATCCATGCAAAGATGGCCGCCATTTTTGGCTGCCATACCAACCAACCCAACTTCCGCATTTTGATGAATGCTGATGAATGTTTGTACAAATTGTACTATTTAACTGACATTACTTGTGTTTGTATTTAGTTATAGTTAGCCATCACTAGCTACTGTAACAAGAGTGGATTTCAGTTATTTAGCCTGCCTGGAGGCACAATTCTGTGTAGCACACATACTCATAAACACATCAATTAATTGTGGCTTTTATTTTTATCAGACTTCTCAAGTTTTCTGAAAGTCCAGGAGTCTTTTTGATTTAGGCATGACCTCCCTCTCCAGGAGAGGAAATAAGCCAGTAGAATCTCCCAAGAATTTAAACAGTAGTTCTGTGTTGTGGGACATCATGGCCAGCCAGCTAATGTAAAAAACGGAATTTGGGATACAATAGATTGGATCATAGAGTATATGAGTTCAGTGTATTGGACAAATGCTTTTCAGATATAGCACAGAAATAAAAAAAAGGTCCGCGTCCAGAAGGGGCCTGAGCAGTTTTTAGAATAACAAATACAAGTAGTCAAACAAGGTATTGGGCAGAAGTGAACATTGACACAGGTTTCCAGTGTATCAGTGTATCAAATAAAGTTATGTAAATAAGTGGCTTCATTCATGCATTGCCATATAGATAACATCTACCAACATGCACTACTTTCTGCAACACAAGTAAATTACATTATTTCTACTAAAGAGACTAGTCTACCCAAAACTCATCAAACATTTCACGCTGCCACTTTTGGAATTCCAATAATTATCCACAAATACACAAACCTTTTGCCATGCATGGCAATCAAATGCACATATTTTCTTTATATGTTATAGTCCTTTAGCACAGTATGTCAAATTGGCATCTTTGGGATGCCTAAGAAGATTGTCAACAGATGCAATTCACTGTTTGCAGAGAGAGATGCTAATCTCCTATACCTGCCACACAGTCACCACCAAAAAGATACAGCAAATATGTAATTATTGAATTCATTGAAATGATAAAGAACATGAAATTTGTAGCCAAGAAAACATACTGTTCATGTCAATGCCTTCAAGGAATTAAGTGTATATATGCAATATAAAACTACAACTAAAAATATAATAAAATAATCACCATTTTATTATCAACATTAAAATGAAGAGCAACCCATGCAAAAAACTGTAACTGCTTCCTTTATATAAAGAACATAATGTGAACAGTCTCACTTGGTTATTAGTACTTGAAGGTAGTGCAAAAAGTCTGGTAGAGCTTCCATTACGATACTTTAGGGAAAAGGTGTTTTGCATAATGCTCAGAAGGATTGGTACTCAAATAAAATAGAAAAGATCAATTGGAAGCAGGAGCATTGATAGTGTGGAGAATTATCTAAGCACCGTAAGTACCATAAGCAGTGAAGATTTGCTTTATGCCCCAATGTAAATGGAAGCTCGCCAACCACTCCACCTTGGATTAGTCAGGAACAATAGTGGACAGACTCCCCCATACCAGACTGTCAAACGGAAACACAGAAGGTTTGGTAGAACATAAAATACTTGGCTTACTTTGGGGAACTCCAGACAGGTTTATCTGAAACCCTGAGGTGGAAAGAAAACATTAAAAATGTAACTTTTTGTTTTTCCACACAGCTTGCTTGTTACAGGAAAGTTGGCAATAAGATAGCACAAACCACAAATTGTAGTGCAGTATAATGTATACCATAAAACAAGGCCATTCAAGTGAATCGCTTCCATTTTCAGCTGTAAAAAACTTTTTATTATTATTATTATGGAAGCACATGATAAAATGCCCTTATCTCCTTTTATTGAAATACAGTATGTTGAAATGCCCCATGCAAATATCCATTTTCAAATAGGTAGTGTTTGCATGGCCAAGTTTGACACAGTAGCCTAACACTCGCTACATATACATCGATACAAACTGGTTACAATCAAGTTGGCAAAGCTACAGTATATCCCAACTGCATGTAATGTTATGTCGATTAAATGTATTTAACCCCCTATCACTGGGTTCCTGAGAGTTCTTCCCATCACGGAGTTTTTTCTCACCACTAGGGAGTTATTTACCTCATATGCTATTTGGGGGCTTAGAGCTGCTATTTCAACTTTTTTCTTCCCTTCTGTTACTCTGTAAAGCGTCTTTTGGACAGTCTTCTGAGACAAGCACTAAGTTTAATTGTACAGGCCTGTGTCACTATGATACTATGAACACGAGATGGCAACCGTGAGACACACATGGTTTTGTTCCAGTAAAACATTGGCTAGTTTTTCTTGGGTTACATAAGCACCATCTTGATATCCATCTTGATTGACCTTTTTTATTTTATATTTAATTGATTTAAAACGTGCGTGAAGAGTGAAGAAATGAGTTATTGGACAAATGCAGGAGTGTAGTGTGGTCTATTTTTGGATTTGAACGGCAGCTTGCAAAAAATTCAAACATAAAATTATGAAACAAAGACAACCAAGTTGATTAGTGAACTCCAATAAAGCATGAGCAGAAGTAGTCATTCTTTTTTTAAAAGATAATCCAAACAAGTTGGCCGTATCAAGTCAGCTCCTAAAATATGTATTGTACTATTGTCTTAAAAAGTATTTTTTGCCCCCAAAATACATCGAAAGTATATCAAAGTCTATCAAAGTCAATCAAAAAACCTCACGTGACTTGCATAACATTTACTGAATTTGCCAGGTTTTGTGGCAGCAATGCAGTTTAACCTGTTGGGCTCATCCCATACAGTTATATGATTATAGTGGGCAAGAAGTAACATGCTCCAGTTCTCTTCCGCCCAACATAATTCCTATCTTTTACAGCTTGATGAAAATGTTTTTATGTAGAAGGACATGGGAACGACAGCAAGTGCTTATAAAACATGTTAAATTTAGTCACTCTAAATACATAATATTCCACGGTTTGTTTCATAACCTACACTAATTAACCTACAATAATCTATATATTATTAATTGTGTCACTGATTCACTGTGTCACTGACAAACTGTGGCGGAAACTGTGATTACCGACCCGTGCACAAGCAAATGGGAAGGGCCCGTTTCACGGTCATATATGAAGCCTAGCCCAAGACTAAATTAAATTTTAAATTGAAATCTTCCATTCTCTCTATGTTCAGCCTTATTTTGCAGCCTCATAATGGCTTCCTTGACTTTGACTGGCAGAAGTCTGGTCCTCATGTTGACAAATGCCAATAAGACTCCAAAGGTAATCAAAAGCCAAGAATCAAAACAAGATACTGAGAGATTCCTTGTGCAAGAAGCATTTAAACAGGCCTGACTCATCAGAAACACCTATGAAGCATTTTGTCCCAAACATTATGGTGTCCTATATGTTCTGTATCAGCATTTAATGAACATATCTTCAGTTAGTGCACATACTATTAAGGTGCAATATAGGGGCAAAAGAAAAGCAGTTTAATTGTGTAGATGAATGAGATGTATAATACAGATGAAACGACTTTTAGTTCAATTGTGCTTGTTTCACACAAGAAAGCAAGGCGATTCAAATATCAAACGTGACAGTATAATTTAATGATGTCAAGTAATAATATTTATTGTAGGTTGCATCACACAAGCATGTGAATAGCAGCAGAACAAATGATAGCCTAATCGTTAAAATACATAGCAATAGCGGTTGAGTGCAGAAGAATATGAACCGTAGACATCAATGGTAACATTTGAAATGCTTCACCTAAGCAGATCACAAAATGCCTTTTCTTGCATACAATTAAGTTGGTATATCAGATATATCATAAGATTACACTTCTCACAATATACAATACAGGGTGGGATATATATATATATATATATATATATATATATATATATATATATATATATATTCCAACCATGAGTTAAGCCTATACACTGCTCATAACAATGGAATCAACTAAGCGTCGACACCCAAGACAAGAATACGAAACATTGCACACTGCAAATGATGATTCTATTTCCCGGATAGTGATAAAACCATGTACTTTTGAATCTGACATTATATCTTGAAGTCCTGATGAACTAATAATGAGGTTTGAACACGATTAGTCGATTAAATACTTACATTAACAAGTTGGTGTACAGGTCTACCTAGTAAAATGCTCACTGAGTGTATGTGGCCACCTACAAATCCTCCTGTGACCCAGCATAAAGAAAGTTTAAGAATGTCCATTTTGATATAATACAAGTGTCTAGGATGACAAAAATATGTTACAAAGTATTACAACAGTATTTTCAAATATTGCTTTTTATTTCATTTTTATTGAATGTCCCTTGCAGTGGACAGGGGTCAGATGGTATGACATTGCACATTTAAACATAGTAGATTGATTTTTAAACAGTTTGTTTTTGAGACGAATGCAATGAACAAAAACTTGCATCTCCTCAACGGTCAAAACATCTTCAACCTTTTCAGCTGGACCTCTTTTACATCATTTTGTTGTCATATCAAGCAGTGGAATGTTCAGGAATGATACTCAAGGAAGCAGTCTTTTTTCTTGGACACACATAGAAACATGTTGCATTTGACACACTTCACAAAAGTCTTCCCATTGCATCCTGGTCTTCTGCATCGTGATGCATTAGTTGCCTCCACCATCTTTGGCAAATGTACTGATCCATACTTTCTCACACTGTCAGTAGGCTGTGGCTGAACATGTCTTCTCTTGCATGGAGGAGTATATGCTTCATCATCACTGCTCATCACCTCATCAATTTGACGACTTTCACAAGATTGTGCCTGGGTAATCATCTCCTCAGCCAAGAGAAGCTTAAAGTCAAGATACTGGAGTATCTCCTTTCTCTCTCTCCCAGAAGCCTGACTGTCTGCCCTGTACTGAATCCAGCTGTTAGTGACAGACAGATCAACAAAATGGAGCATTGTGCAGACCGTCCATTTCTTTGTGTGGCTTGACATGTGGTAGGAGCCAATCATTCGATCACACAGATTCACTCCTCCTGTGTTGCGGTAATATTCAGCCACAACGGCAGGCCTGAGAACACTCACATGAGACTTCTCTTTGCTAGACCACCTAATGCAGTTATCCTGTGGTTCTATTCCATGGACTGTGGAGGCCATGAAAACTGGTTTGTTGTCCAGCCACTTTGTCACAGCAATCCTCACAGGTTTTCTGATGAACATTTCAGAAGCTCCTCTTGCTTTCTCTGGCAGCTTATAATCCTTGGTCCGCTTTGCCTTGCACTCTGCAGGGATCATATTTTTCCTAATGGGTCCTGTTGCCGGTAGACCATTCAGCTGTAGGGCATCGAGTAATTTAATCGAGGTGAAGTACCTATCAAAATACAAGTGGGTTCCTCTAGGAACAGACTCTGACAATTGAAAAACTGCATTTCCTCTGATTCCCAATTGCTGATCTTGGAATGTGCTCTTGCCCCTGTAAACTTCAAAGTCCAACACCAAACCATTTGGACTGACAAGGACAAAAACTTTCAATCCAGTCAGACTTGGCTTGCCAGAAATAAACTGATGTACAGGACACGGGCTGGTAAAGGGGATCATGTGTTCACCTATGGACACCTTCCCCGGTCTTGGCAGATTGAGGCAGCCTTGCTGTACTCTGTTCAGTACAGGCCTCACTCTCCAAAGGATATCATTCTTTTTTTCTTCCTCAGAGACAATGAGATCATTTGTGACTTTTAGTGAATTTCTAATCTTGAAGAAACGATCTCTCGTCATAGAGTCTGCAATGACGGGAACCCTAGTCCTGGCTGCCCAATACATTGTAATTCTTGGGTATCCGAGACAGGCTACGTACAGAGACACTCCAATAAATGTTTTTATTTCCTCTGGAGTGGTGTTGAGGCTGGCCCCAGTGACTAGCACCTCCCGCTGGTTTGTGAGTGCAGACATTTCTTCAAACATTTTGACATCAATGTACTGCTCAAAGTACTTCCAAGGCCTCCATTTCCTGTGGCTTTGGGCAGTGTCATCCCGCAGTGTACTCTCCTCTACCACAGGGATGAATCTTAAATAAAGAAATAAAAAAGAGTCAAGTATGTGCAGTACAGGAGACAATATAAAATGCATTTGAACACTGAAAGTATACAGCTATGAAAATGCAGAAAATATGAATGTTTTGTTGAAAATCTACAGCTGAATGGTTAAAAAAAATCCTTTCTTGAAAACAATATTAAATTAATATATCTCAGAACCCTAGCTTACATGTTACTTCTGACCCAAAATGGGCCATGGAAGGTGTCATCATTTTCTTCTTCCTCATCCTCAGCCTCTTCCTCTGAACTCTCAGCCTCCTCTACTGCAACCTGTCCTTCTTCATCCTCACCATCTGACAACTCTATGTCTGAGTCACCCTCACAAATTTTCTGCAAAATTCTCTCTGCCACAGTCAGTGCCCTGTCTCCTGAGGTATTATACAAATCAGGTGGAAAAAAATAGTTAGGAAGTCCTCTAAGGACCACAAAGGACATTGCCAAAAGGTGTAATATTCAGAGGGTTACATTTATTACACACCACTGAACACCAACTAAACTGTAGTTAGCACACTTCTTTACAAAAAACAAACTGAATATTAGCTTCAGAAACACCATATCTGCATAATTTGAATGACTTACCTCTCTTGTGCCCATAAAATGTGCTGGTTGAGATGGCTGACATTTTGAAGAGACAGGGCATGTGTTGTCACGGTTATACCCCAACAAATGTGATATCACTAAGCTCAGGTTGTCCTCTACACAGAATAGTAGAATATAGGGTTCTTGAGATTAAGGCCAGAGACTCATGTCCCCTACAAGGGACAAAAATGAATTGCTGCGTCTTAGGAGGATATTACTTCTTAAGAGATGGAACAGACCGTCAGGAGTCATGTTAACCGGGCCTTTCGTATCTTTACCTAATCAGGTCATTTTAGATGATGTTACAATATACAATCTAATCTTCCATGAGAGACAGTCATGCAAATTTACATACAATACCACTAAGCAATTAAAATGAAAAAGGCATAGAAGCATTCCAATGACAAAAAAATTGTGAATGTTTTGTCCATCTTACCACAATCTAAACTAATGGGAAATAAAACACAATACTATCACTTAGCATGTCATGCAAAGCTACTCTCTGGGTTTGTCCATTAGTTATCCGCAATTACAGACATGTATCAACCTATTTTTTTAAACAAATGTGTTGCTAACTTAATTATATATCACCACTGCTGCATATTACAACGACAAGCTGAATAGTTTAATTTTTGGACAGTAAACCATTAAATGTTTAACGCTGTCTGTGGATTTAGAAAACATGACATGAACTTATGATTTTTTTTTTTTTTTTTTTTTTTTTACAATATACTAAGCTATTTTTGCATTCCTATAAAATGATTAAGAGTACCTGTTTCATTCTGACATCTCCAGCACGTGTTGGTTTCTGCAAGGTTTAAATAACACAACAACATGCTTACAATGCAACAGTCCGAAACATCCGAGACATAACGTATCATCATAGCGTTCCAAGAATAGCTACATCTGAGGCACGTAAGCTTGTTGAATGTGCATTAGAGGTATGTTCAGGGTTTTTTGTGTAATAAACAATCATTCCGACCTCTATTTACTGAGTGGAGATGTAAATCCGTGCAGTCTCAGTTAACCACGTAACGTTAGCATGGACAGTAACGTTATTCGTCAACATCTTTCACACAACTCCTCAAAATAGCTATAGCTAGCCTAAGTTCACAACGTTAGCCAAATATAAGCTACACATACAACAATATTTAGCTTGGTCTCGACTGGACTACGGGTTGTGAGATGGTGTAATATAGCTAAATACAAATCAAACCATCCTAGTTATACCAACAAATAAGTTAAAGCCAGATGACTAGCGAAGATGTATGCATTGTGCTATAAACCCTTAGCTATGTTGCAGGCTAACTCTTTCATGCTTTCACCTAGCTGCCCAGCTAGCTAGTTTCTCTGAACATTTTAATTTTTAATCATAAGGTCGTCATGTTTTAAATACATCACTGGCAAATAATGACAATAATAAAACAATTTATGCAGTTACATAGAAACTCGTACTCATAGATATTTAGCTAGAACTTGGCTTAGTTAAATTGCTAGCACAGGTCAGTATGGATGTAGCTAGCTAGTACATGTCAGTGGAAACTTGGCAATAAAAACACGCATATCCAGTGAATTGAACATTTAATTTTCAAACCCACGTGTCTCTCACGATCCTCCATCTTTACATAATCACAGCGGAGATTAATAACTATAAAAATTCTAAACACCGAGGCCTAGCTTAGTATAACGTCGCCCATAACATAAGGAAATGCAAACTGCACCGTTACGATGCAAGTAAGGGTAGCTAGCAACTTTACCAATCATGTTCTCCAGTATTCTGACCAAATGTAAAAAAATAAAATAAAAAAATAGTTTTTTTTCCTGCTCTTACCCTGCATGCTGCTCACAGTCGTTATGTGTTGTGACTGGGATTGGTGGTGGTGTGATGTTAATGTAGATCCTGCGTTATTGCTGTTATTGCTGGAGGAGGTTGTTGAATTGGTGCTGGGGCTGGGAGTCGCCATTGTTGTGCGTTTATGTCAGCAGGCAGCGGCGCTTGGCTGCAATGCAGGGGAGTGAGCAACTTCACCCTCTCAAGCCAGGACACCTACAGGAATCTTTATAGCACAACTATATTCGGGCCTGGATTCAGTCTTTTTTTTTTTTTTTAAAGCACCAAAAAGCAAGATTTCATCAAAAATGCAGTTTGGTTAGTTATAGTATAGTAGTACTGATGCCTGAACTCGCCAAACATTGTTAAAATCAATAGGCATATTGCATTTTCATTCTTAGTCACATATAAGAACAACTTAGTCACATTTAAGAACTGCAGTCAAATTGGAACACTCGTAGGGTAACATTACATTATTGGCATTTGGCAGACGCTCTTATCCAGAGCGACGTACAGTTGATTAGACTAAGCAGGAGACAATCCTCCCGTGGAGCATTGTAGGGTTAAGGGCCTTGCTCAAGGGCCCAACGGCTGTGCAGATCTTATTGTGACTACACTGGGATTAGAACCACCTTGCGTGTCCCAGTCATTTACCTTAACCACTACGCTACAGGCCGCCCCAGGTTAAGAGAGCTCGTGTAGTTGCAAAAACTTTCTTAACCTCTTGGCAGAGTCGATTTGTGAGTATCACGGGTTTAATTCGGAATATGGTAATTTACTAGGATTGCTAAATAACAATCCTACGTGATTGTTCACGCAAAGCGTAATGGGGTTTATGCAAGAGCCTGGTTACAGGACCATTGCTCATTTGCCTTAACAAAAACCTACACACGCACCCGCCCCTTTCAGATAAGATTGCACACCTCTGCTTTAGACGCTTCAGCCCATCAAGACTACAGTTTGACAACCCTGCACTAAATAAATATTTGTATCGTACCTCCTAGATAGATGGCGATATAGTGCAGAATGAGAATATTACACGACCCGACCCTCATTGTGCTATTTCGAACTTCGTCTTTGAGTACGGACGGTAAGATACCGGAAGAGTCGTATTTTGATGTTGAAGTTTAAATGTACCTTTCGTGGACATGGTGTTTCTGAAGGAAGATTCCTCGGGTAAGTGGAGTGACAAGCATGCTCCATAGGAACATAGTTAGCTATGGGGTTTTTTTCGCGATAGCGTCAAGTATGGAATCAGGTTATAGTAACTTATCCATGGCTTCAGACTCATAGCATAACGTACCGGCACGGCAGTAGTTTAGTTAGCTAAATTAACAGGATCATTAGTCAACTAACCATCTAGAAAGATAGCTACCTATCATCGTCAGTTAGCCGGCAGATGATTGGCTAATCGATAAGCTAGCTTGCAGATTGTTTTTCTTACCATTTTTATCTAGCTAGCTATGTCCAATTTGACCAGCTAACCAGAACCATATGTAAACATTTTTTTTCTTAGATGGTGGCCAAAAAGTGGGAGCCTGACCAGCAGATTTACCTGGATTAAAAGAATGGACGAAACCTTGCCACCGTTATTTACATTTGGAGTCATTGCCGACATCCAATATGCTGATATTGAAGACGGCTTTAATTTTTTGCACACAAGAAAGCGATATTATAGGAATAGCTTGCGCTTGCTGCACAGAGCTAATGAAAAGTGGAAAGAAGAAGCAGTACAGCCTAGCTTCATTATCCAGCTCGGTGATGTCATTGATGGGTTCAACAAGAAGTACAATGCCTCGGAAACGGCTCTGGAAACGGTTGTGAATGAGCTGGGCAAGAGTGCAATTGAAGTACACCATGTGTGGGGCAACCATGAATTTTATAACTTCAGTAGAGACGAACTTTTGATCTCGGCATTGAACAGCAGAACCATGAATGATACATTGTCTGAAGACACAACTGAAAGCGGTAATGTCTCTAACACAGAAGAGAGCTATGCTTATCATTTCAGCCCGGCTCCACATTTCCGCTTTGTCGTGCTTGATGCATATGATTTGAGTCTTATCGGGCGAAAAGAACCCAATGTGAGCTATTACCAAGCACTGGAGCTCATACAAGCGCACAATGACAACGATGACCTCAATTTCCCGCCAGGTAATTACGCCTGTAACTTTTCTTCCATGCTTTGGTAAACTATCATTTGCCATTCTAACAAGAGAGAACACTAACGTTATGTGAAATGTGTGGATCCTAGTCGTGTGCCCTAAGATATTTTTTAATTTTTAAATTGCAGTTAAGAAGGGGACAATAACATTCATGTGCTTCTTTGTATTCCATCAAAACAGCACTTGGGGGACTAGAACAAAGATTTGTGAAATTCAATGGAGGATTCAGCCAGGGCCAGCTTGATTGGTTCGACCGATTGTTAACACTCTCAGATGAGAAACTTGAAAAGGTCATAGTTGTCAGTAAGTAAAATCTTTGTAATCCTGCTATTCCTAATTCATGGCTTCAAAATGTTTGCGCTGCCACCACCGCCCCAACATCTACCGGTGAGCTCTGCCTCTCAAGATCTCCATTGGGAGGGGGGGGGGGGAGCTTTGCAACAGGGAGTGATGAGAGGCAGAGCCGACGCCAAAGTTTGCATTTACGTTAAACCTAAATATTAAGCTCAGTATTGCTCAATTCATTGTGAGTTGTCTGACTGAAATATGTTTATTTTTAGGTCACCTGCCTGTGCATCCCTACTCAACAGATCCCATTTGTCTTGCCTGGAACTATGAAAGAGTGCTCTCTATTTTACACTCTCACAAATGTGTAGTGTGTTTTATGGCAGGGCATGACCACGATGGGGGTTACTACAGGGACGACTGTGGAGTGCACCATCTCACATTTGAGGGGGTGATTGAGACCCCACCAGAGAGTGATGCATTTGGAACGGTGTATGTGTATGAAGACAGGATGGCTTTGAAAGGCAATGGCAGGGTTGCTGACAGAGTTCTCCTGTATCCCTAAGGCTATAATAAACCTGCAGGGTTTAAAATCTTCATAGTTTCACCATAAGTTTTAAAAGGATAGTAAATGTGAATATAAGTTGTAAACAGATCGGCATCAATTGCTGAATTGTCAAGATGGACATGACTAATTTGGTTCTGGTATATTCTAGAACGAATTGGCATGAACTAAGTGACTAACCTTCATGTTTGAACTGAAGCTTGTACAGCAGGATTGTACCTCAAATTGAATTTGAGTCTTAAGTATATTTATTATTGAAGTAATCAGATTGTTATTGTTTAATCATGAATCAGAATGAGAAAATTACACATTTTATTTATAATTTTGTTCCGTATTCCATACAGTGCTTTCCATAAGTCTTTAGACAGTGGTACAATTTCAATTATTCTTGCTCTGTACTCCAGCGCAATAGATTTGAAATGCAACAATGAATATGAGGTTAAAGTGTACATTGTCACCTTTGGGTAATCCATTTGCATCTTATAAGAATTGCATCTCTTTTTGTGCATATGTAGACCCTGTTATTTTGTGTGACTAATCAGTCGCTTCCATAGTGCAGGTATAAGAGCCTTCAGTAGGCCTATTGAGTCTTGATTCCAGGCTTTTGATTGCCTTTGGAGTCTGTTATTGGCGTTCGTGAACATGAGGAACACAGTTTTGCCTGTGACAGAAAATGAAGCCATTATGAGTACAGAGCCAAAACAAATGAAATCATGTCGCTGTCCAAATACTTATGGTCTGTGTATATACATCAATGAGCCAAAATATAACCACCTGCCTAATATGCTGTTGGTCCTCAATGTGCTGCCAAAACAGCTCTGACCTGCTGAGGCATGGACTCTACAAGACCTCTGCAGGTGCCGTATGGTATGTGCCACCAACACGTTAGCAGCTGATTCCTTAAGTCCTGTATGTTGTGAGGTGGAGCTGCCGTGGATCGGACTTGTTTTTCCAGCACATCCTTGAGATGCTCAATCAGATTGAGATCTGGGGAATTCGGAGGCCAGGGCAAGATCTTGAACTCGTCTTCATGTTCTTCAAACCGTGCCAGACCATGAGTGCAGTATGGCAGAGTGCATTATCATGTTGAAAGAGGCCACTGCCATCAGGGAATACTGTTGCCATGAAGGGGTGTACCTGGTCTGCAACAATGTTTATGTGGGTGGTCTGTGTCAATTTGACGTCCACATGAATGCCCGGCCCCAGGGTTTGCCAGCAGAACATTGCCCAGAGCATCACACTCCCTTCACCAGCTTGTTTTCTTCCCACAGTGCATCCTGGTTCAATCTCTTCCCCAGGTAAACGGTGAACACTTACCCGGCCATCCACATGATGTAAAAGAAATGGGCACTCTGACCGCTCTGTGGCTACACAGCCCCATATGCAGTGTTATGACACATTCCTTCCATAAACATCATTAAAACAGAATTAAAATATTTTTTAAACTTTTGCCGCAGTAGCACTTCTGTTGGTTTGGACCAGACGGGATAGCCTGATGGGCCTTGGGCACCCAACACGCCAGTTTGTAGTTTGTCCCTCCTCGGACTGGTATCAGTAGGTACCACTGCTGGGAGCCTGGCCGTTTTGGAGATACTCTGACCCAGTCGTCTGGCCATAACAATTTGGCCCTTGTCAAAGTCACAGGTCTTCACACCTGCCCATTTTTTCCCCCTCCAACGCGTTGACTACAACAACCGTTCGTACTGTACTGTTCACTTAAATGGTAAATGGTTGGCATTTATATAGCGCCTTTATCCAAAGCGCTGTACAATTGATGCTTCTCATTCACCCATTCATACACACACTCGCACACCGACGGCAATTGGCTGCCATGCAAGGCACCGGCCAGCTCGTCAGGAGCATTTTGGGGGTTAGGTGTCTTGCTCAGGGACACTTCGACACAGCCCGGGCGGGGGATCGAACCGGCAACCCTCCAACTGCCAGACAACTGCTCTTACTGCCTGAGCTATGTCACCCAAAATGTTACCATCTAATATATCCCAAACCTTGACATGCACCACTGTTACGAGTTGATCAACGTTATTTGCTTCATCAGTGAGTGGTCATAATGTTTCGGCTCATTGGTGTATGTATACATTTTTTTCAAATTTTGTTTTATATAGGTCTGTCAGTTCTGGAGTTACCTCATTTTAAGTTAAAGTTGTCTACTTGTCTATTGTGGGTCTACTGCACAGTATAGGAATGTCCTATAATCAATAATGTTTACCTTGATGCATAAGTCCCTGTTGACTTAACCCTCGCTACTTATTTGAAATGTATGTTGTCTGCATTCTCTACCTCGTCAAGGTGGCACAGTAAATCTGCATATGAATGATTGAGTTAATCAGGCACCATTGTTTTCTGTCAATGATCACTGACAGCCCCACACAGACACATACACTGCTTGTCTTTTCCTATCTGGTGAGAGATAAAATTTCATTTCTCATGGCACCGCTGAGTCTCCTGGTCGTCTCTTTGAGAAAACGCTTGGGCAGAACCCTTGATAAATTTGCACAGAAATACTGTAAAAAAAATAATGCCATTATTGACGTTTATTTTCCAAGATATGTAAAGTAGTGTGCTTAGTAATAATTCAATGGAATCAACCAAATACTGATTTGAAATGTATGTTGTCTGTATAATAAATCCAGTGATGTTGGGATGTATGGTTTCATGTCTCATTTCATGTTAATAGAGTGTCCAGGTGCTGAATTTCCCCCATTTACCCAACCCCCCCTCCGGGACCTCCCCCACCTCCAAAGACTGCATTTCTTTTGCCACGTTGCACAACTGTAATTTCAGTGAATGATCATTAGATGGCAGTAAATTCATATGAACCTTCCTCAAGGATAGGCTCAAGGAAATATTACAGCTCTGTAATTTGTTAAAAAACCAAACCACCTACATTATCTCTTGAAAAATCTGAAATGAAAACTTCTGACATCTTTTAATTTGTCTGTCCCCCACTCCCCCACATGCACATTTTGCATATAATATGAAAATATTAGGTGTAGTCAGGCAGATGTCATGGCTCACTCCAACATCCTACATTCTGTGTGCTTAGTGTACAGATTGCTCAATTCATTGTTTTAATAAAGGCAAGGTAAGCACAACTTTAACTGCAAAATAATTGCTGCGATATGGAAATATAGACTCATTGTTTCCCACTACCTAAAAATAGCCTGTTAAAAAATATATCTACGTCATTGCATTGGACAGCTTATCAGTGCTTTATGCAGAAATGTTGAACTTGAAGTGACATTACCACATAAGCCAATGAGATTTACCCTGCTAAAGATTTTTTAAGAATATGATGCAATTGTTGGACTTCTGGGATGTGGTACCATCATGGTAATTGATGGCATGGTGGTTGAGTGGCGGTGGTAAAGAAGGCGAACATCTAATGTGACATTGACAGTCAGGTCCAGAATTATTGGAACTGATGAACTGGAATCAACCAAAGTCTTACATTTTTCAAATGAAAAAAAGCAGGTTTCACAATTCTTCACATACCTAATTTAATACTTTGTGGCACCCCTTCTACAATTTGGTTTTTGATGGGATTTAAGTCTGGAGATTGTGATGGCCATTACAGAACATGCATGTTGTTTTCACTTAACTATGTCTGTGTTGATCTTGATGTATATTTGGAACCATTGTTCTGCTACATACAACCAAGTCTCAGCTTCCTAGCAGATTAGACACAACCAGACTTTCCACCAACATATCCTGGTACTTAACATAACATAACATAAGGTAATGGCGAGAATAAACCATTCAGCCCAGCAATGATCGCCTTTTCCTACCTCTAAGTGTACCTACTGCCTAATTTCCCTAAAAGCTAAATAGAATCTAATACGGTATCAAGCCTGGTCTTGAAAACGCCCAGTGTTTCTGCCTCCCCCCATGCACTGGCAAACTATTCCACATATTGACCACTCGCTGTGTGAATAAATAATTCTAATATCTGTACGGAATTTCTCCTTTGCCAATTTCAGTTTGTGTCCTCTCGTTCTACTAACTGAACTCAACGTGAAGAATTCCTTTTGTTAATTCATTTTGTTAATCTCTTTAATGAATTTAAAAGCCTCAATCAAATTATCATTGTTTATTATTGTTATTTATAATTTTTCATATTCATGTCCAGTGTTCTGTTTATAGTCATTAGTCTTTGCACTCATCTTCCCCTGTGATGTCTGAGTCTGAATGTTTACTAGCCCAGTCACTCCCCTGTCTGCATGCTCCACTATTCGGGTGTTTACGGCAGTTCTGGGGTTCAACCTTCCTTCCAATCTTGCATTCCTTACTTCCTGCTTTCTCTCCATTTCATGTTTGTACATAGCACTAATATACTAATCCCAACTAACATAGAATTTGTACAGTACTAATTATACTAACACACTAATATGTTTGTCAAACTAACAAACTAACATTCACTAGTTTTGGGTATTTGTAATTTAAATCACTTAACAAACTTACTAACGCATCTCCAGTTTCAATTCTGTTCTGTAACTCCGCCTCCCTATTCTATCACTGATTACTTGCTTAGTTTCAGCGAAGTATTCGCACCTGCATCTCCTGATTCTCTGCAATTGTCTACTCTCTAGTCCGGAGCTGTTTGTATTACATGTGTGTCTTTGTGAATCCGTTCCGCGTTTTCGTTTCCCCCTCGTTATTGTCCTATTACCCTTTCATGTGTCTCACCTGATGTTTATTTGTTAGACCGCCATCACTCCCATGCCCCGCCTAGTTTGTCTCATTCCCCTGTGTATTTATACCTGTCCTTGTCACTTGCACGCTGCCAGTTTGTCTTGTCCTGTTTTCTTGTCCTGAGCCCTTTATTCCTTCCCCCAGTTCTAGCCTCCTTGTTTCCTTGCCCTTGCCCTTGCCCTTGCCCTTGCCCTTGCCCTTGCCCTTGCCCTTGCCCTTGCCCTTGCTTATCTGGATTTCCGGTTTTGACCCCTGCCTGCTTCCCTGGACTCTTCTTTGGTTGTTGTGCATATCAGTACCTCTGCCTTGTTGGACTGACCCCCTGGTTTTTGACCTTGGCCTGTTTTTTGACTCTGCTCTGTCTGCCCCTGCGTTTGCAATTAAACCTGCCATTTCTTTTGCACCCCTGTCTGCTTTTGGTTCTTCTGTCCCCCCCGGCATAACACCTTTTACAAAGCTTAAAGAGATTAAGGATCCTAAGTCTATCCTCGTAACTCTTACCTTTTATACATGGAATCAATCTGGTTTCCCTTCTCTGAACCTTTTCTAGTGCCTCTATGTCCTTCTTATTGCGCGGTCCCCAGAACTGAACACAGTACTCCAAGTGTGGTCTAAGAAAGGTATTGTATAAGATGAGTATAACTTTCTTGGACTTATAATCAATACTCTGTGGGCGACATGGCTCAGACAGTAAGAGCAGTCGTCTGGCTGTTGGAGGGTTGCTGGTTCGATCCCCCGTCCGGGCTGTGTCGAAGTGTCCCTGAGCAAGACACCTAACCCCGAAATGCTCCTGACGAGCTGGTCGGCGCCTTGCATGGCAGCCAATCGCCATTGGTGTGTACGTGTGTGTATGAATGGGTGAATGAGAAGCATCAATTGTACACCGCTTTGGATAAAGGCGCTATATAAATTCCAACCATTTACCATTTACTCCTGGCTATGTATCCTAACGTAGATCTTAAACCATGATCCTTGAGGTCTTCATGGCCTCCCTCACAATATTCCTCACCATCCATGGGAACAACCTGCACTTGCATCCTCTTCCATATGTTTTCTTTTTTTTTGTTGTTGTTAATTGCTAAATATTAAACGCTAACGTTTACAGCTCAGACATGCGTTCAAGATGGCTAACATTAGCTAATCACAAACATATTGTCATATTTTTCTGTTTGTCACAAACGTTAGCTAATGTTAGCTAGCAGTTTGAAAAGGTTGTGCGTGGCGAACAAAAATGGCCGCTGATGGGGAAAACGCAGAGATGACAAAAGTTGACAATTATTTGGCTGTTATAAGACACTTAATATTATGTAATATTTGTTTTTACCTTAAAAAATAAATCACAGGGAAGAAATGAATCAGCTAGCTGGCATTATTAGATCTAAGTCCCATCTATTTGTATTTAAATTGCGTTGGTGGCAAACTAAATTGAATGTTCAATTTAATTTAGAATGTTAAAATCGTTCATAGTTCACCATGAACGTTTGCCCTCTTGAACACACATCAGGTTTAGTAGCAAATAATTGATCCTTGCTTGGTGACTTAACAGGTCTATCCACAGTAATGTAACATTATTTTAGTGAAACCAGTTGTCTGCAGCAAGAAAAAAAATATTGTGATGCAAAATAGTAGATTATACTATACTGTCCATTAGCAAGAAAACAGGTGTAGAAATTTCTGGACAGTCTGTAAATATGGCAGCTGTTCCCTTTCACTCTGTCTCAGTGGAATCACTTTCACACTTCAGCAAGAGGAGGCACATACTTCTATGAGATAATCCCTGGTATTCTTATCTTTCATGCACTGGCGGTCCTTCAGATGTGAGCAAAGGTCAAAAATAAGATTCTCTTTAAAAGAGAACCGTGAATATCAATGGAATATTGCCTCCATTTGAAAAATGTATTATGCTGGTTGCTCAATAAACCAATTAATGAAATTGAATTGATATCTAGATTAATCTTCTTAAAAATAGCCAGGCTTGATTGCAGCCAGCCCTGTTGAATCTAAACCTCTCTCATATTCAACCTGACCATCAGAGTGAAGTGGTCACAAAGTCATCGCACTGTGCCATGATCAAAGGAAATTCCAGAAGAGACACAAATGTTGAAATATAAAGAGTTACAAAGCCCTTTCGAAGGGTGTGAGCCTGTCTACATGTGTGCAGCTCATTCAGGAAGTCATAAAAAATCCCAGAAGAATATCCAGCCTCGGCTAAGGCAAGTGTTCATGATTATACAATAGGAAAGAATGGGATTAATGGAAGAGTAGCAAGGTGGAAAACCGCTGCTATAAGCTATGAGTGTATGAGTGGATGAGACACTGAAGTTGTATGCATACAGAGGACTTCCACATTGTTTGCTGACCTTGCTGATGCTGAACCAAGGCAACTGCACACAGACAGAGCCCTGGGATTCCTCAGTGTTTATGCCTGCTGCTTTCTTCTGGAGAAATCTTAACCTCCAGGGAATGCAATGCAGTATCTGTGGAGCTTAAGATAGAAAGGTCAAAAGGATATCAGGCAATGACCACAGAAGACTTTATATTCTACTTCTTCATCCATTTACTATCTGTTAAAGTTTTCTTATATTTAATATTTATATGTTAATATGTTACTTTTTTACATTCTGTAAGTATTCTTTGCTGCTCTAAAATCAGCACTTTTCTTTCAAGCTGCCTCTTAAGTGTGCATTTGTATGGACTGCCTTTATACACAGCAATGGTTAACAACAATCTACCCATACTAGCCCTACTGAACATTACCTGTGGAGTATGTCTCAATCAGATCAACACACAACAAAAATGCACATCAGCACACTACAAACTGCATTCATTGACTGCTTGGGCAAGTTATCCACTGAATAAACCTTTGTAAAACATTTACAAGACATCCGTCCAGTTGAATTAATTGTGAATGATTCTACAGGTCTGTAATTCACGTGAATGGATAATGAAAACATCTAATTTGTGAGCAAATAATGAATTTTTTTTAACAACTGTCCCTTAGCCATCTTGCTAGCTAACTTACATGTAAATGTAAGTTAAAAATATAAAATATTTGGACAGTGACACAATTTCAGTGTTGTTTCAGTGCAGTACTCCAGCATATTGCATTTTAAATAAAAAAATGAATATGAGGTTATTATGCAGACTGTCAGTTTTAATTTGAGGGCATTCATATTCATATTGGATGATCCATGTAGGAACTTTTAAAATATTTTTGGTAGTTGCCTATATAAAGACTGCACAATTATTTACATGCATTTTGCTTGCTACTAGGTTATTGGTTATTTTTTTCGCTCCTGGGTTTTCAATAGGGGTCCATGATTGCACTCAATATTTGGCTTCTTCCTTCAATCAGAAGAAGGGCCCATAAACTTCAGCTTAATAACAATGACAGCAGCACGTCCAAGAGCTAATGTTAAAATTGTAGCTTAGTAATATAGCGTTTACCCAGTTTTCCTAAAAAGCTTTATCCAATATTGCTATTTGTATTCTCATGTCCTGGTCTGCCATTCAGCCTGGTTGTGGGTCTCTGTATCATTAGCTAAACCCTAATTTTGTCTAACCACTCTCATCAACTGAGAATATATTACATTAATTGTTTTCATAATTTATTTATGAATTGAAATTCTGTAGCTATTCTGGTAGCAGGCTGTGCAATGATATAAGGAATATGAACATTTCCTGTTCTTCGTTAACATGATACTAATTCAGAATACCATCAAATTCCTTTCATTTTATGAAAGTGGCCTGAATTGAATAGTGTAACACACATACCCATACTTTAATGGTAATTCTATTGTTAACATTTGAAGTAGTAGTGTTAAAAAGTAGATCAAAGGATCTTAATCTTTAGCCTGCTAGTTAAGAGCATGAGTATTCATTTGA
Source organism: Conger conger (assembly GCF_963514075.1). NCBI lineage: Eukaryota > Metazoa > Chordata > Actinopteri > Anguilliformes > Congridae > Conger > Conger conger. The sequence continues at coordinate 63,929,030 of NC_083761.1, read as the reverse complement.
CAGTTGTCACATTCAGGCATGCTGTATATAAGCTATAACTAAGGCAGAGGCCTGCCTGTAAAAGAGGGAGGTGAGGGGGGTGAAACACTGCAGCCTCTTCAGCTGCTGTCCGGCTTAAGCGTGCGGGCAGCAGATTCCACAGTGCTTCGACTGCAATTTGAGTGACAGCAGGATGCAAAGAAATAAACTTTACCACACAGCCAATTTGATAAAATGATATATCCATAGATATACTCCACAAAGGCATGATTTAAGAAGACAAAGACATAGATTTATGAAAATAAACAATAAAAGAAAATAAAAAATTAAAAGTGAAAGATCTCTGTGTATGTGTTGGTATAACTCTATAAATATAAACTGAAGGAACTGTAGGAAAGATTTATTTTCTTTTTTTTTCCAACATTGACCAAGCGGTTCCTGCTTCCACTGTTCCATGTCTCTCCCTTGATTGATGTGGGTAGAGCAGCAATTACATACAGGTCACACAGGCCACTGTTTTCATTACACAGTGGCACAAGTGAGGGCACAGAGTGGGCCCCCACCACTGTTTTTGGGGAGACTGAATGGTATATTTTAGAATGATCTTTTTCATACTCATTCCATTTTTTAAGGGCATTAAATATATATGTATTTTGGTTTTAATGACTGTTTTTTTTAATTAATATAAGCTTTTGTCTGACCATGAACCTCTGCTGGAGACCTTACTGTCCTTCTTTCATATTTAGAGTGAGTTTATTTTTTTATTTAAGAAATTCAATTGTTTTGACATTTTTTAGATGTCACACTTAACCATAATTATTGCAATAAACTATTATACACCAAGTATTTTTCTGCACTCACTAAGAGAGTTGTGTAAAAGTCTGAAAGAATTCCAAAATTTGATGAATAACTCATTTTGAGAGGTCAAAATATTATTGAAGTCACAAAAAAAAGAAAAAATCTATAGAGCAGAGCTGATGTGTCTCTACTTGAAACCTGGAAACAGGTATATGTATAATATAATACTATATCCATGGCTGTAATAAATAGCCTAATATAATTTAAATGAAAAGAATGGCCTCTATTATTAGCAATATTATTTTATTGCTCTATAAATCTTTATTCATTTATTTCTTAGATTAGTTCCAATTTTTACAATCATCTCTTCATATTTCATACTGTAAATATACATCAAAGGGAAGGATTTCATTAAGCTTTGTTTCAGTGACTGAAATATTGAAAACCATTGTACTATTATAAAGTTACTTGCATCCATGCTATTCTGACTTGGTTTCTCTTTATCCTAGATAAATACATTACATTTCGAACCAACCAAATATTAATCAAATATTCCAAAGTAGTTATGAATGACTTTAGAAAACAGACACTGCAATTAATCCATGAAAGGCACGTATTGCACTGAATTCTAAAAATGGCAATCGCAACAAATGGAAACTTCTCAGTGAAGGCAGCACTCTTCAAACCAAATATGCATTCTTGCTTGGATTATATCTTATCCTAGGAAGACAGAGGATTGCCTTCCATGCAATGCTAAGATGGTAGCAGACTTGCCAACTCTCAGATGATACCCAGCTCATGCCATAAATCCTCTTTGGAAGTGAACTTGAAGATTTGAGAAGAATCAACACCCCCAATATGGTACATGCAACCACATTAGACATATTCTTTTCCTTATAGGCCAGTCATCTTTCCTAAGTAAAGAAAGGTCATTGTGATTGACATTGACTGCACATGATCAACCTAATATTAGTCACACACAAATCTCCCACTATCCAAGCTCAGCGTCTATGAAACAAATGTTTCTATATTGAAAATATTCCATTCCAGTTAGAACATTAATGATCATTGTTAATAGTAGGTTTAATATCATTTGTTATTTGGCCGGCTTTGGTGCTATACATTGAAATTGTGGTTAACGCTTTATTTTACAGCTCATTTATTAAGTTACATAATACCTACTGGGTAAACACCAGGCAGTTATTTGGTAGGTAAGTACAATGAAATGGGCTTTCAACCGTACTTATATAGTACTTACATATGGTACTTTGGTTCATAGTACCTTCCCCTAAAATCAAAGTACGAACTTAATAGCATTAAAGTAGCATTAAGTACACAATATAATGAATGGGCTGTAATATGCTACCAAATTTTGCTTCATAATCATCTCCTTAAACAACCACTTGCTTTCTCAACTATATTAAACATATTGAACCAATACAAATCCGTATACCATTTTATTTGCATCATTATGTTTACATTAAAAGTCGTGCATTTATCAACAAGTCTCACTGAATGTGTGACCAGTCTGATGAGAGGGGTCAGAGAGGATTACATGGGAAAAGGCATTCCATTCCAGCACAAAATAAACATCACTTGTTGTATTAGAGTTGCCATCAGCAATGGATCTGAGACATTTTTTTTTTTCAATCAATACTCCCCCCACATACCCCCATGCAAATACATAAGACACCTAAAATCCAAATATAGGTGTTTAATCTTGATGCCAGCCAAAAGGATCATTATAAAAATGGCAACAGTCTGGGCAACCTTGACACTGTGAACAGAAGCTTAATGGGTAAGTGCATTGAAACTTGTTGGATCTACTCGTCTTTCCGAGAACAAAGCTTGTAGTTTAATGTTATATTACATGATGGAAATAGATTATTTTAATCATTTACGCTTTTTTGCTCTTTTTGACTGTAGCATTGTAGGTTCAATCATTTCTTAAGAGGCATCGGAGCGAGGGTAAGTTTTATACTCTATCTAATGGAAGTGCTTGGAAGATGACAGTACCCTCATTTTACTCCTACCAATTCTGAATGTTGAAGTTGAATGTTCCTAATATTATTACAGCTTATTTCTCCTGATGCAGCATGTGTATTAATTGCCCATGATTCTCAATGGATTTGACATAATTATGTCTTCCACTATGAGCAAGACTGAGGAGGATAAGCACATCATGAAGTTAAATGCTTAGAATACTTTTGTTATCACTATTCTTTAACACAAATAGATTTGTTTATAATTGTTGCATAGAACATTAATTACAAGAGGAACATGAACACATGATTACAAACAAAATGATTCCATAGCTTTGGCATATGACCTAAAATGAGAATCTGGCCAAGCGACTGCGACTATACCTGTGAAAAGGAGGCTGCTGATTTTATACACCAGCCTTTTGATGATTGTCAGGCCATGGTGGTCTTTGGGCATAGAAAGTCTCATTCCTTAAGGTGTGATAGAGTTCTAGTACTGGCTGCAAAAAGCAATTTACAGTATATGTCAAAAGTCTTCAGAAAATTTCACTTGATTGAAAGAGACAAGAGTACAATAGTTCAAGAGTCCATGGTCTTTGACACTGAATAGACACTTTGGCCAAATGCAACACCTCAGCCATTAGCAAAACCCATTATCTGAAAATGTCGAAATGTACACAGATACCAGCGTTAATGCATAATCATATTTCCAGGGATAGTTGGGTTTTCATGACATGTCTCGAAACATAAAAATAAAATTTGTTGTAGTATGACTGTGTATTATTCTAAGAGGGAGGAAATGCATGCAACACTTGTATTGTTCTGCAGAGTGTTGCAGCAATGAGTTCGGATGCAGAGATGCAGGCCTTCGGGGTGGCTGCCCCATACTTACGGAAACCGGAAAGGGAGCGAATAGAGGCACAAAACAAGCCTTTCGATGCCAAATCAGCTGTCTTTGCATGTGAGCCAAAGGAGCTCTATGTCAAGGGCAATATTCAAAGCAGAGAGGGTGGCAAAGTCACTGTAAAAACCCTGGATGGGGAAGTAAGTATCACACAGAGAATAAGATAACACTGTACCTTTTCATGAAAGTTTAGAAAATGGCAGAACATCATTAATAAAACATGTTTCTTCTCTAGACACTCTCACTTAAGGAAGACCAAGTCTTCCCAATGAACCCCCCTAAATTTGATAAGATTGAGGACATGGCCATGTTGACTCACCTGAATGAAGCATCTGTGCTGTATAACCTCAAAGAGCGTTATGCTTCATGGATGATCTACGTAAGTTCTATTTGAGTCTGAATTTATTTTCACTTAAACCTGTTCCGATCGAGCTTAAATTAAATGTTTCTTTTGAACAGACCTACTCTGGGCTGTTCTGCGTCACTGTCAACCCCTACAAGTGGCTCCCTGTATACAATCAAGAGGTGGTGGAAGCCTACCGAGGCAAAAAACGTCAGGAGGCACCGCCTCACATTTTCTCCATTTCGGATAACGCCTATCAGTCTATGCTGACCGGTAAATATTCACTCTCGCAAAATATTTGAATAATGTTTGATATATGCAACAATGCATTTTTATACAATTTAACATTGCAGGCCACATTTCAGTCATTATCTATGGTATGCAATTCCTCTGGTTTCTGTGATTCTTTTTATACAGATAGAGAAAATCAATCAATATTGATCACGTAAGTTGCCTATTGTCTCAAAAAACATTTGTGTAGTTTGTTTAAGGTGAAGTTTTGTTATAAATATTGAAATATGTTCTTCGATTTACACTTAGTGGAGAATCCGGTGCGGGAAAGACTGTGAACACAAAACGTGTCATCCAGTACTTTGCAACAATTGCGGTTGCTGGTGATAAGAAGAAAGAAGCTCCAACTTCTGGCAAAATGAAGGTAGGTGTTATCTTTCCATCTTTAAGGGATATGTCCATTTTCTCATTTTTGAAGTAGTTAACTTTTCCGAAATAGACCAACAAATGGAAACATGTTTTCCACAGGGAACACTGGAGGATCAGATCATCTCCGCCAACCCTCTGCTGGAAGCTTTTGGCAATGCCAAGACTGTCAGGAATGACAATTCCTCTCGTTTTGTAAGTTTTTAATTGGCATTGTACATTATTCAATTACCATTTTGTTATTCAAATACCATTATCATATCTCACCCCCTTTAATTACACACTGCTGTTATTGAATAGCCTCCTCTTCTCTCTTTAGGGTAAATTCATCAGAATTCATTTTGGAACCACAGGAAAACTGGCTTCCGCTGATATTGAAACGTGTGAGTTCTAGAATGTTCAGGATAACAACAATTACAATTATATTAGTTATATTACCCTGCTCTGTCCAAAAAAATAATTATTTCTTTGACATGACAGATCTGCTAGAAAAGTCAAGAGTAACTTTCCAGCTGTCAGCAGAACGGAGCTATCATATCTTTTATCAGATCACATCCAACAAGAAGCCTGAACTCATTGGTAAGAGATATACTTTTGAACAGAGGTATTTATCTGCAGCATCTTTGTCCAAGTAAATAATTATTGACTTGGTTTTTTATATTAACTATCTTAAATGCCTCTGTAAAGTAGTTAACATGTGTTGTCTGGAGCCTTATCTAGGTACTAGAAAGAAAAAAGAAGCAATTGTGAATCTATATTCAATGCTCTGAAATGTGAACATTGTGCAGAACATTCCATACATTTTCAGTACATGTGAGAATGTAAGCAAACATACTGTACAGACTAACTTCTAATCTTCATACCACAATAATTCCAACAGCTATAGCCTTGGCAATCTGACATCGCTAATTGATGGTGATATTATATGATGGTGATCTGATTTGAGTAATGAGTTATCTATGACTGGTCTGAGACAGCACATCTGTCTGGTATATCGCTGCCTCCTAGTGGCAGAATGCCATTCAAGCAGATTTCTGAGCTACACCAGATAAGCTCCGGTTTCAGTTTGAATACAGTAGATTCTGAATATATTCAGGTTGAATCACTGGATTGTTCAATTTATTAAAATGAAGTATTTCAGCATTTCTATAGATGGTAATATTTTGCAGCAGGATATCTGAATGATCTGAAGTGCAATAGTGATATGCCATAAAAAGTAGATTATACAAATCTGTAGTTCAGTCACATGCTTTCACCGTTCTGATTTCATAAAAAAACTAACAAGTAATTACAAGATTTCTGTAAATCAATAAATACTCTTCTGCACTTTCTTTCTGTCCAGAAACACTTCTTATAACCACAAATCCATATGACTATCCATTTATCAGTCAAGGGGAGATCAGCGTGACCAGTATTGATGATAGTGAAGAGCTCATGGCCACTGATGTAAGTCAGAACCTTCAGCTGTTGAAATTACAATTGTGTGTTTGGAGAGCTGTTAGAACTTCCACTCGTTCATTTCTATGCATTTCCAGAGTGCGATTGACATTCTGGGGTTCACTGCTGAAGAAAAAATTAGCATCTACAAGCTGACAGGGGCTGTGATGCATGAAGGGAATTTGAAGTTCAAACAGAAACCACGTGAGGAACAAGCAGAGCCTGATGGCACTGAGGGTAAAAATCTATTTTCTACCAGCACTCGACCGATGGTCAACATGCAGCAATTACTATGGTTACCATTACAGTACATGCATCTGTGCTCATATACATGTTTCTACTTCAGTTGCTGACAAAGTTGCCTACCTCATGGGCCTGAACTCTGCTGATTTGCTCAAAGTTCTGTGTTATCCCAGAGTGAAGGTGGGAAATGAGTTTGTCACCAAGGGGCAGACAGTTCAACAGGTACTGTGTTCTAGCAGGAAAATATTCTATGTAAGTAGACTATGGGGAAGTGAGCTGAACCTGTTTATTTCTTTGTAGGTGTGCAACTCTATTGGTGCCATATCTAAATCAGTCTATGAAAAAATGTTCTTATGGATGGTCATCCGCATCAACCAGATGTTGGACACAAAGCAGTCCAGACAGTTCTTCATCGGTGTGCTGGACATCGCTGGATTTGAGATCTTTGATGTAAGAATATAGTGCATTTATGAATAGTCTTTTGAATATTTATGCAGTATTGATACTGAAATAATACTTATTCATTAAAGAAGATTATAAAAATTATTACATTACATTACAGTACAACAGCTTGGAGCAATTGTGCATCAACTTCACCAATGAGAAACTGCAACAGTTTTTCAACCACCATATGTTTGTCCTGGAACAAGAAGAGTACAAGAAAGAAGGAATTGAATGGCAGTTCATAGATTTCGGTATGGATTTGGCAGCCTGCATTGAGCTTATTGAGAAGGTAATAAAAGGATGATAGCAATTACTTTATATGTACCCTATACATCTAAATATAGTCATACTGAAGGTAATGATTTCTTTGGGTTTTGATTTACAGCCAATGGGCATCTTCTCTATCCTTGAAGAGGAGTGTATGTTCCCCAAGGCTTCAGACACAACCTTCAAGAACAAGTTGTATGACCAACATCTTGGGAAATCAAACAACTTTCAGAAGCCCAAGATTGTGAAGGGCAAGCCTGAGGCCCACTTCTCCCTGGTGCACTATGCTGGAACAGTGGACTACAGCATCCAGGGCTGGTTAGACAAAAACAAGGACCCCCTGAATGAATCTGTAGTGCAGTTGTACCAGAAATCCTCTCTGAAGCTGCTGGCCCAGCTCTATGCAAACTTTTCATCAGGGGATGGTATGTGAGCCTCTTTCTTTTAGGACCTGTCAAACTATTGATATGATATGTATGCCCTAAAACTGTCATCCTCAATGCATTTAAGCTACTCATCTGCAGAAGATAATTTCATTACCATATTTTATCTGTCAGTTGTTTCATGGTTTGTGCTTTTGAACTTACAGAGAGTGGTGGAGGGAAGAAAGGTGCCAAAAAGAAGGGTTCATCCTTCCAGACGGTGTCTGCTCTCTTCAGGGTATATACTGCACTACTGAAAAATGTCACTGATACATTTGAAAAGAGAAAGTGATACTCAACAAGCCAGCCCCTATTATTCCTTGCATAACATGAGTTCAAAGAAAAATTTCTTTTGTATGTATATATGAAAAATGACTAACCTACCTATGCTTATATATATTGTTAATAATGTTCTGTTGAGCAGGAAAACCTGGGGAAGCTTATGACTAATTTGAGAAGCACACATCCTCATTTTGTAAGATGCATTATTCCCAATGAGACCAAGACACCAGGTAAAGAGATCAAAAATTATTGGATTAAAATATATTCACCACTCATAAATAATATCCCTCGGTTTTAGCAATATGAACACATTTATAGGTGCAATGGAGAACCAACTGGTTATCCACCAGCTGAGGTGTAATGGCGTGCTGGAAGGAATCAGAATCTGCAGGAAGGGGTTCCCAAGCAGAATCCTATATGGAGATTTCAAACAGAGGTAACATCTCAGCTACATTTACATTTTACATTTTACATTTTAGTCATTTGGCAGACACTTTTAATCCAAAGCGACTTACAAGTGCATAGGTTCTTCCACAAGTCAAAGCATCACATCCATAACTAGGAAAATACACATGGAATGCTGTTCTAAACATAGAGTCATCATAAGTGTAATTTGTTTTTTTGTTTTTTTTGTGTTAGACAAGGAGGATAGGGATATCAGAAAGGGGGGGCGGGGGAAATCAGAAGGGAGGACTAAGGTGGAGTTTGAAAAGGTGTGTTTTGAGTCTGCGTCGAAATAGGGGGAGGGATTCTGCTGTCCTGACAGTGGTAGGCAAGTCATTCCACCACTGAGGAACCAGAACGGAAAACAGGCGTGAACGTGCAGCTCAACCGCCAGGTGCACGTAGAGAGGGAACCATAAGGCGACCAGAGCTGGCAGAGCGGAGTGGTCTAGCTGGGGAGTAGGGAGTGATCAAGGATTGTATGTAAGGTGGGGCAGTCCCCTTAGCAGCCTGAAATGCCAACACTAGGGCCTTGAATCGGATGCGTGCGGCAATAGGTAGCCAGTGGAGGGTGACATGAGCCGACCTGGGCTGACTGGTGATCAGGCGGGCTGCAGCATTCTGGACCAGCTGGAGGGGCTTGATGGCACACGCTGGGAGACTGGCTAGGAGGGAGTTGCAGTAATCCAGGCGGGAAATGATGAGCGCCTGGACTAGGAGCTGGGTGGCTTTCTCCGTCAGGAGATGACGGATACGGCGTATATTATACAGAAAGAACCTGCAGGTTCTGGCAGTGGAGGATACTTGTGGAGCCAGGGTGAGGCAGTTATCAAGAGTCACCCCAAGATTCTTTGCCGTACGGGAGGAGGAAACTACAAAGTCCTCAACAGTCAGTGAGAGGTCAATTGACAGAGAGGACTTAGCAGGGATGTAGAGAAGCTCAGTTTTGGCAAGGTTGAGCTTCAGGTGGTGGGAAGTCATCCACGCAGAGATATCAGCCAAGCAGGCAGAGATCCGTGTGGTGACTTGGGTGTTGGGGGGAAGGAAATAAAAAGTTGGCTGTCATCAGCGTAAGCTACTTGACTTAAATGTTCAATAAAGGACACTTTATTTCACCTTTACTTACTTTTTATTTCCCGTAGGTACAAGTTACTCAATGCCAGTGTTATCCCAGAAGGCCAATTCATTGACAACAAGAAAGCTTCAGAGAAACTCTTGGCGTCAATTGATGTGGACCACACTCAATACAAATTTGGACATACTAAGGTAAATTACATATACAGAGGTTGATAAACTTTAATTTATGATTTGCCACAGCATGTTCTTTTCCAGAAATGACTATTTAATATTCATAGGTGTTTTTCAAAGCCGGTCTGCTGGGTACCTTGGAGGAGATGCGGGATGAAAAACTGACTGTACTCATCACCATCACGCAAGCATTGTGTCGTGGGTTCCTCATGAGACAGGAATTTGCACAGATGATGGAAAGAAGGTATATTACCTGAAAATATTATGAACAATATTGTGACCTGAAAAACATGATAATAAAATATAATAATAATAATAATAATAATTATAGTGGCTATTCCGTTTCAAAATTATAGCTACTGCCCCAGCAATAGAAAAGATTGTTTTAACGCACCTTTGTTGTAGATCCAGGCTCCATGCTCATGTTCATTGTTTGAAAATAATAAACCAAACAAATAAATCCTACCAAAACGTTGTAGGCCAGCACTATGAACAAACAATGTCAAGTGTGTGTGTGTGAAAGAGAGAAAATAGATGATAGATGTAAGATTATAGAAGTTTAGGACATAAACTGTAGATTAGATGCGATGAGATGTGGTGGTTAGAAAACTGTGTTTGCTCTCAACTAAAGCTAGGACTCAATCCCTACCCAAACATTTCTCACTTCCCTTTGTTAACTTGTACCACACCCCATTCCTATGGGTGTGGCCAAGATTGCCAATCAGTGGCCATCTGTCAATCAAAATCAGTAAATCAGAACTATAACAAAAAATATGGGAAGTCTTGAAATTATAATGATTATTCTTTAAATATAAACAAAAAAGGCTATTTGGCTCCTACAATAATAATAATAATAATAATAATAATAATAATAATAATAATAATAATAATATTTGCAGAGAGTCCATTTTCACAATCCAGTACAACATCCGCTCATTCATGAATGTGAAACACTGGCCATGGATGAAGCTATATTTCAAGATTAAGCCACTTCTGAGGAGTGCAGAGGCAGAGAAAGAAATGGCCAACATGAAGGAGGAATTTGCCAAATGCAAGGAGGATCTTACAAAGGAAAAAGCAAAGAGGAAGGAGCTTGAAGCCAAAATGGTCACTCTGCTCCAGGAAAAGAATGATTTGCAACTGCAAGTTCAGTCTGTGAGTGGGATTATAAATTATGATTGAGAACTTGGATTTAGAAGATTGGGAAATTATGTGTAATAGAAAATCCACTTTTATTATTTAGTATTAATGCTTATGGTAATGAAATTTTTGTCCAGGAAAGTGAAAGTCTCTCAGATGCAGAGGAGAGGTGTGAGGGCCTGATTAAAAACAAAATACAGCTTGAAGCAAAACTGAAGGAGACAAATGAGAGGCTGGAGGATGAGGAGGAAATCAATGCTGACCTGACGTCCAAGAAGAGGAAACTGGAGGACGAATGCTGTGAGCTGAAGAAAGACATTGATGACTTAGAGCTCACCTTGGCCAAAGTAGAAAAAGAGAAACATGCCACAGAGAACAAGGTAAATTGCAATGTGATCATAATTAAACCTGGCTGGCTAATCTGAACATAAATGAGCATATTTGCACATCTTTAGGTTAAAAACCTGACGGAAGAAATGGCATCCCTGGACGAAACCATTGTTAAGTTAACCAAGGAGAAGAAAGCCCTCCAAGAAGCACATCAACAGACCCTTGATGATCTGCAGGCAGAGGAAGACAAAGTCAACACTCTGACCAAAGTCAAGGCAAAGCTTGAACAGCAAGTGGATGATGTGAGTTTGAAATCCAAGCATATTGTAATAGCTCAAAATAATTTTGATAAACAACAATGTAACCTTATGTAACCTTACAGCTTGAGAGTTCTTTAGAGCAAGAGAGGAAACTCCGCATGGACTTGGAGAGAGCAAAGAGAAAACTTGAGGGGGATCTGAAACTCACTCAAGAATCCGTAATGGATTTGGAGAATGACAGACAGCAAATGGAGGAGCGGCTAAAAAAGTAAGATTCAAACAATATCACTAAGAAAGCTATACTCTGTGGACATTCCTACTTTTGTTAACAATATTATTTTTTACTTAACAGGAAAGACTTTGAACTTAGTCAGCTTCTTAGTAGAATTGAAGAGGAGCAAAATATGGGACTGCAAGCTCAAAAGAAGATAAAGGAGTTGCAAGTAATTTCAGAGTCAGTCATTATGACAATTGTGTTCTATTGTTCTATGGTCTTGAGAGTATTTTTCTGTTTTAACAGGCCCGCATTGAAGAATTGGAGGAAGAAAATGAGGCTGAACGTGCGGCTCGAGCCAAGGTTGAGAAACAGAGAGTTGATGTAGCTAGAGAACTGGAGGAGATCAGTGAGAGGCTCGAAGAGGCCGGTGGGGCGACTGCAGCTCAGATTGAGATGAACAAGAAGCGTGAAGCTGAGTTCCACAAACTGCGACGTGATCTAGAGGAATCTACTCTTCAGCACGAGGGTACCACCGGTGCTCTGCGTAAGAAGCATGCGGACACTGTGGCAGAGTTAGGAGAACAAATCGACAACCTTCAGCGTGTTAAACAGAAGATGGAAAAGGAAAAGAGTGAATTCAAAATGGAGATTGATGACCTTTCCAGCAACATAGAATCTGTGGCCAAATCAAAAGTAAAATTCTTTAAAATACTGAATGTGATCAAAGGAAGTATGCTAATATTTCTTATTATCTGTCATAACATGCTTTTGTAATTTTATTTGAAGGCACATTTTGAGAAGATGTGTCATACTTTGGAAGACCAATTAAGTGAATACAAATCCAAGTATGATGAGGCTTCTCGCCAGATTAATGAAACCAATGTTCTAAAAGCAAGACTCCAGACAGAAAATGGTAAGAAACACAATTCATGGAACACATTCATTTTCTTTTCATTACAGTACCAGCTCAAAAATATTTCACATCTCCTTCCTCAAGGTGAGTTTTCCCGAAGGCTTGAAGAAAAAGAATCTTTGCTGACACAGATGACGAGGAGCAAACAAGCCTTCACTCAGCAAATTGAAGAACTTAAGAGATTTGTGGAAGAGGAAGCAAAGGTAATGCTTCAGTTTATACTGTAGAATTATAGCTAGTATAGTTCTGGTAGAACTTAAAAATTACTGCACTGTGTCATCCAAGAAAGTGATGGAAGTAATAGTTAACAAATTTGTGTTAAAGCTTCAGAAATTGTGTACTTAAAAATATGTCTGAGTCTGACTGATCTCTGTAGGTATTTCAAAATAATATCTGCTCTAGGTGATCTGCGGACAACTGGCGGAATGTTTTCCATCATTTTTTCCAATCACTTTTTCCATCATACCATCATACTCAGGAAGCAGCAGTGTAGATTATTTCTAAGCTTCTTACTACATACAGTGGGCTCCAGAATTATTGGCACCCTTAATAAAAATTTTGACTGCATTGTATAATCAACATGGATAAAGTTGTATATTGTATGTTCGAACATATAGAAAAAGTACAACTACATAATTTCAATTTACTTTTGCCAAAATGATTGGCTATAGTTATTCCATTACTTCCTGTTTACTAGAGCATAAAAACTAGGTAAGAAGCATGCACAATCCCTTTGTCACCCATCAGCATGGGAAAAGCCATAGAACTGTCAATTTAGAAGACACAGATGGAATGACCATCACAAGTCAGGCACTATTTGAGATCAATGAATGATCAATGAATTCAACAAAGCACAAGGAAATCTTGGCAGAAGATCTGGTTGCATCTGCTAGAAAGCTAGTCTTGGTTGTAGGTAGATTGTCCAGCAGGACAATGAGTCCAAGCATACATCAAAATCCACACGGAAATGGTTAAGTAAAAACAACAACCATGCTCTGCAATGGCCATATCAGTTTTCAGACTTAAATCCCATGAATAACCTATGGTCTGAACTGAAGACGCAAGTATCCAAAGGATATCAATTATGGTGAAAAGTTCTGCATGGAGGAATGGTCATACAAATCCCTCTAAATGTGTTATCTAACCTTATCACAAATTATAGGAAAAGACTCATTGCTGCCATATTTGTCAGGGGTGTTTGCACAAAGTGCAAACCAGGTGTGCCAATAATTGTGGAACCTTTTTTTATTTTAAATATGTAAGACTGGTTTATTCCCTTGAATATTAATAAAGCACATTAGTTTACGCATGTTGGAAAATAAAGCTTATATCAATTACTATTTCAGTTTATTGCATGTTCTGTGCGTATTTATCAAGGGTGCCAATAATTCTGGAGGTGACTGTAGTTACAGGTTTTCAACTTGGGTGAGATGTCGGTGTCACACCCTTGACCAAGATACTCAAGAACTGCATTGAGTACTTTTGTTTCAAAGAACAATTATAGCTTTCCAAATGTAAGCTTTCTGACAGGAAAATCTGGAGGAATATGAAAAGATATTATAATAAAATTTGATAAGAATATGTATGTGTATTATTAAAATATCCGTTTTTTTTTCTTCTTCAAAGGCAAAGAATGCTCTTGCCCATTCTCTACAGTCAGCCCGCCATGACTGTGACCTGTTGAGGGAGCAGTATGAGGAGGAGCAGGAGGCCAAGGCTGAGCTCCAGCGCGGAATGTCCAAGGTTAATGGTGAGGTGGCTCAGTGGAGAACCAAATATGAAACTGATGCCATTCAACGCACTGAGGAACTTGAGGAAGCCAAGTAGGTATTATTTATTCGACACATTTTATATTTGAATAGAAAAGTCAGGCCACAAGCATTTAAAATATAAATACACCTTCCCACAGGAAAAAGCTCGCTCAGCGTCTGCAGGATGCAGAAGAGTCCATTGAAGCAATGAACTCCAAGTGTTCTTCCCTGGAAAAGACAAAGCTAAGACTGCAGAATGAGGTTGAAGACCTCATGGCTGATGTGGAGAGGGCAAATGCTCAAGCAGTTGCTCTTGATAGGAAGCAACGGAATTTTGACAAGGTAGTGGATAAGTGCCTATGATTGATATTGGTGTAGTGGCAATCACAATGATTTGAATATACCCACTTTACCTGTGTTATTGTTAAATCAATTATAGATTCTGGCTGACTCAAAGCAGAAGTTCGAGGAAAGTCAGGCAGAGCTGGAAGGTGCTCTGAAAGAGTCTCGTTCTCTCAGCACTGAACTTTTCAAATTGAAGAACTCTTATGAAGAAGCTCTGGATCAGCTGGAGACCATAAAACGGGAGAACAAGAACTTACAACGTATGCTAACTGCTTAAGATTATATTTTCCACTGATATTCAAACATTAAAACAATCAAATAGACTTCTAAGTTTGATGTTGATGTAATTACAGAGGAAATCTCAGACCTTACTGAACAGATAGGAGGAAATGGGAAACTTATCCATGAGCTGGAAAAGTCTAAGAAGCAAATGGAGACAGAAAAAATGGAACTCCAGACTGCTCTGGAAGAAGCTGAGGTATATCATTATAATAAGAATCAACCTGAAAACTGATGATGGTGAACACTCTTTCAACATTATAATGTATTTTAGGGAGCCTATTGTCAACTGGCCGGGGACTACAGCTGGAAATTAGTCATGTAGGCTAAAGCTGCTCCATTTACTGTTTACAGTTAATTAATGGGGACTGTCCACGACATTATAAACAAATAAATTCAAATTCAAATTCAAACAGTATATTTATTTTGTGGCATATTTCTGTTTTTTTCTTGTTTTAACTATACCAAGGCTTCTTTGGAACATGAAGAATCCAAGATTCTTCGAATCCAGCTTGAGCTTAGTCAAATTAAATCTGAGGTGGACAGGAAAATGGCTGAGAAAGATGAGGAGATGGATCAGATGAAAAGGAATAGCCAAAGGGTTATTGATTCAATGCAAAATGCCTTGGATGCAGAAATCCGAAACAGGAACGATGCTGTGAGAATCAAGAAGAAGATGGAGGGAGACCTCAACGAAATGGAAATTCAGCTGAGCCACGCCAACCGCCAAGCGGCTGAGGCTCAGAAACAACTGAGAAATGTCCAGGGGCAGCTCAAGGTACATGGATCAATTCAGAGTCACATTCAAACCAACTTCCCTGTCTCTTTCATGTATTTATCATAATATGTGCTTATATTATGTACCCAGGATGCTGTTCTTCACCTTGACGATGCCACCAGAGGCCAAGAAGACCTAAAAGAACAAGTTGTCATGGTGGAGCGTAGGAACTGTCTGATGCAGGCTGAGATCGAAGAGCTGAGGGCCGGTCTGGAACAAACAGAGAGAAGCCGGAAAATAGCTGAGCAGGAGCTGGTGGATGCCACTGAACGAGTGGCGCTGCTTCATTCCCAGGTTAAAATGCAGTTATAGTTCATCTTTGGAGCTCAATAATTTCACATGCATGTGACTGATATTTCAAAATGAAACTATTTCCAGAACACCAGTCTCATCAATACCAAGAAGAAGCTAGAAGGAGATATAAGTTCCCTGCAAGCTGAGGCAGAGGATGCCATGCAGGAAGCAAGAAATGCTGAGGAAAAGGCTAAGAAAGCCATCACTGATGTAAGCATTATAGCAAATGTGCCTTTATGTGCTTTATTCAATCAATACATGTGTTTAGTTTGCTACAGCTTCACTGAGATTATGTGTGGTACATATACAGGCTGCCATGATGGCAGAGGAACTAAAGAAGGAACAAGACACCAGTGCTCATCTGGAAAGAATGAAGAAGAACCTGGAGGTCACAGTCAAGGATCTGCAGCATCGCCTGGATGAGGCTGAGAATCTGGCCATGAAGGGCGGAAAGAAACAGCTCCAGAAACTGGAGGCTAGGGTAATCTATGTATTTTGTTAAATGTACAAGCAAGCTTCTGAGGATATTAAAGAATGTCTTTCAGACCTTCAACATACATTTAACTTTACAATCCTGGGAACTTCTCAGCCATGTTACAACGTGGCCAGATTCTAGAGAGATAAAGCAAATTGGGGAGAAAAGATATTGTAAAGAATGAAGAAGCGGATGTGAGAACAACAAGGTAATTTTCATTTGCAGGTACGTGAGCTGGAGAATGAGCTTGACGTTGAACAAAGGCGTGGGGTCGATGCCATTAAAGGTGTCCGCAAATATGAGAGAAGAATCAAGGAGCTCATCTACCAGGTTATGCACCAAATCATCTTTTCAATTAAATATTTCTGAGCAACATTTGCTGTACAATGTTAACATTCATTCAAGCTTCATAGACAAGTAATTTTCTTTGTACAGACTGAAGAAGACAAGAAGAATATGATCAGACTCCAAGACTTAGTGGACAAGCTTCAACTTAAAGTAAAGGCTTACAAGAGGCAGGCCGAGGAAGCCGTAAGTTCATGTAAAAAAAAAAAGGAGGGAGGCCTGGTGGGATGCTACAAAGGGGGTCTCTTTGCATAACCTGGCTTCACAAAACCAAACAACCACTATCGGGCTTAATCAGTACTATGAAGGTGGTTATCAACTTGCTCAGTGAAGACGGGCTTTGTTAACCAAAACAGTGGTTAAAAGTGGCGGTGTATGCAACATATTTCTCACCTGAGAAAAAAAAGTTATACGAATGAATATAATGGATGGATAAGAAGAAATTAGAACATGAAACACTCAGAGGTGAATTGCAAAAACACCAATTCCGCCAACAATGTCAGGGACAAGGGTTGGTAAAAATAGCTAATAGTGTAAATGTGTCATAAACTTATTTAGAATATCATACCATAAATCTATACAAATAAATCTCACAAATTGTCTTACAGATTATTTCTGCTGCGGGAACTAGGCTACACATTCTCTAACTCCTAAAATGTAACTTCTTACAAGATATTTACGATTGTTATGTCTGAAGCTAAATAGGGTTATTTTTAAACTCACACCAAAGTTTATTCTTAAACTCAAAAATCTTATAATTCAGGGAAGTAGAGAGGCTATTGGTGCACAGGGTTCAAGAAGCTTGCATTATTCCGGCTACTGTATTCTCTCTGTTGAGAATCTAACTTACAGTTTCTGTATTGTGCGACTTTAACCACAAAGAAAACCAGCCAATTAATTTAGTCTCCGCTCTGCCAGAAAAACAAGCTGTACAGGAGTGTCCTGGAGAGACATCCATTTCAAAGGAGTTGATTGGTCAAAGGGCGGTGCTTTTATATGTTAGAAGCCGATAGCCTGAGCATAACCTGTCCAGGACCAGGTTAGCTGTGCAACATACTTTGCCCTTGAGATATACCCAGATTTAAAATAACGTAGCTTCATAGTATGGGAAACCCAGGGTTCGAGTTTAAATTACCTTGCTAAAAACAAAAAGCATCCAGTGAGTGGTAGTTCTGTGAACAGAAATGCCTTGTTGATGAGAGAGGTCAACAGAAAAGGGCCAGACTGGTCAAAGCTGACAGGAAGGTGACATAACACAAAAAAACCACACATTACAACAGTGGTATGCATAAGAGCATCTCACACAATGCGTTAAACCTGTTAGTGGATAGGCTACAGCAGCATATATAAGTCTAATAAATACCTCATAAAATGCTCACTGCATGTTCTCTTACTCAAAATGCCACAAATGTATCAACATTGTACCCCATTCAATCCCATTGAATTTTTTCATGATTTTACATGTACAAAACATCTAATCTTGCCCTGGAAAAATGCATTTCAGGGCATTTTTCTGAAGGAATTAGCTTGAAGAAATAAATAATTTTGGTCTGAAATTTCAATAGGGACTCCTGTTTTACTGTACATATACCCTTCATTAGTGTAATATTGCATACTGTATTTTTGCTGGTAGGAGGAGCAGGCAAACACTCACATGTCCAAGTTCAGGAGGGTGCAGCACGAGCTGGACGAGGCAGAGGAGCGTGCTGACATTGCTGAGGCCCAGGTCAACAAGATAAGAGCAAAGAGCCGTGACATGGGATTAAAGGTTAGTTGTTACCCTTTTTCAATGCTTTCCTCCAACATAGTGTTGGGAATACTTTGGAATACATGTAAAACTGGCTTAAATACCCAACTCTGAAGTGCTGGTTACCTCCTTTCCACCCAAAGCAAGCAAGCAAGTGGTCTAATTATGGGTCTGATGCTAGTTCCATATGTGATTGCTTACCTTAACTTCAGAGACTTGAATTCGTTGATAGAAAGTGCCATTAAGTGTCATACTGCCTACAACTGTATTAGAGCAAATTATTGTACTAGCCAGAAATAATATTATGCTATATCAATCATTATTTATTCCATCTGCTAGGATAATATCTAGTGGGCTATGTGAGTAACCATTTTTAGCTGTCAAATGATACCTAAATGTTTAAATTAATGGTTGACTTGGTTCAAAAATACTCATAGGTCACAGTGTTGTTTGCAATCTTTGAATGCATCTATTTTTTCACCCACACACAAGGGTATTGCTGTCAATCTCACCAGTTTGAAAACTGATTTATCATCTTTGTGGAATAGAGATAACCTTTATGTGATTGTGACATTTTCTCTATTGTCATTGCAAGCTCATTTAATTATATTTGGTGCAACTCCAAAGCTCGGGCCACCCATTTCAGAGGAAGTGCATATCTCAGATGTATGCACATCCCACTCAGATGGGACTGCATAAAAAGCACTTAAGTTCATCACGTCAAGACCGGGCCGTCTATCTGCCTATCAGGGTCTTATAGCAAGAGATCATACCACAAAAACCAAGTTAATTTAAATAGTTTAAATTGTGCTATAAACCAGTGACTTGTAGGAAGTGGTCACACCACAATAAAGTCACCCCATTAATTCCTCCCACACATTGAATATTCCAGTCGATGGGTGTGATGATCAACCCATGCCTGCTTCGACAAAATTACTATTATATTGCACTCCACAAAGTTGTAGAATTAAGAGAAAATGCTATTTACTTTCAAGTCAGTAACATTTGTATTCTTCTCTCTCTCACATAGCCTGCTGAATCTGAAGAGTAGAAGACCACTAAATGGTAGTGGATGAAAAATGTGTGCACTATAGTAGTACTGTCTATCAATGGACATTGTAGTGAACATTAATAAAGCAAAGCATCTTAAAGTTGTCTTCGTATGTTCTCTCATTTCAACTTACATCAATGATTGCATTTGACCTAGTTGTAACAAATACAACTTCATTTAAATTCTTTGAACAACAGCCCAATGGGTGGGTGGTGGGGGGTGGGAGTGTGTACTTATTAGGAAAACACACAAAAATGGAGCTGATGATCAAAACCCGCAGACGGGCAGAGCAGTGCAGTTCAGAGAGCGGGAGGTCCAGCAGCATCGAGTCCAGAAGGCAAAGTAACCCTCAGAGCAGGCAGGTGAGTGTACATGGGTAATGAAGCGACAAGACGGAACAGGAAGCGAAACTAGCAGGGAACAGTGAGGTAAGCAGGAGGCAAGGCTGGCAGAAGACAGAGCTGGGTGCGAAACAAAACACTGGACAACTCGAACAGAACTGACGGGACAGCCAACTAACTAAAACCTCTGACATGAAGCAAGCACTTCAAAAGTATGACTGAACTGAGACTAAATAGTGACATGGGCAGGTGTAGGAAATCGAACTAATGATTAACTAAGTGGGAGTGAATGATCTGCATGTGCCAGTACTAATTGAATGATTGACGAGGGCGTGAGGATCAGGACATGTGGTCAGAACTGCGGGGCATATGAAATCAGTGCTAGTGGAATAATGAGGTGATAAGTAAGCGTGTGAAACTGTGATCAGGAAATGAGAGGCGGGGCTAATGAGGTGAGTGAAATGTCTACATGACAGTGGAAAACCAGGAACGGACATGGAACACGAACCGTACCCAACCTATAACATGAAAATAAAAACACACAGGTAAATGAAATACAATACACGACACAAAGGGGAGCCAGGGAAACACATAAACAAAAGGACAGGGATCCAGGATCTGGAGGGCATCGCAGAATTGTTTTTATATATTTGTTTTTACATTATTGGTGATGTACTAATCTATCTTGTTGTTCATATGAACTATTGTTTTTAGTTTTTTTTGGTTTAACGGATATCAACCTTTTTGTATGAACTTCGCTTTTTGATAGTGTTATTAATATATTATTAACTAATGTTATTTTTATAAATAAACAAATGAGAAAAATTTACAAAATCTAAGTGTATTGGACAAATAAGTCATTCAGGATGGATGCATGTCTATCAAACAGTTCAAACAGTATATCAGTCCAACATCACAAAGCAAGCACAAAGCACAAACCACTGTGGACCTCAACACCTTTAAATATGACACCCACCTACACTCAGTGAGCACTTTATTTTTAAACAATTTTTATACAGCTGTAGCCTATCCACTTAGAGTTATGATGCGTTGTGTGTTCTGAGATGCTCTTCAGCATACCACTGTTATGATGTGTGGTTATTTGCGTTACTGTCAGCTTCCTGTCAGCTTTGACCTGTCTGCCCATTCTCCACCCGGACATCTCTCATTAACTTAGATCAAAATGACATTACATTACATTACAAGGCATTTAGCAGACGCTTTTATGTGATCTAAGTGACTTTGACCGTGGAAAGATTGTTGGTGCCAGACGGGGTGGTTCGAATATATCTGAAACTGCTGATCTCCTGGGATTTTCACGCACAACAGTTGCTAGAATTCGCAGAGAATGGTGCAAAAAAACAAAAAACATCAAGTGAGCTGCAGTTGTTAATGGCCTTTTTGAGGGGTCAGTGGAGAGACCAATAGGTCTAAAAGTAAGTCTAATAAATACCCAACAAAGTGCAATGAATGCATGTCAATAACTTTATAGGTCTGATGGAGCTGAAGCATAATGGTGTGCAAGAAAAAATCTGAATCTGCAGGAAGTTGTTCCCAAGCAGAATCCTATGTGGAGATTTCAAGCAAAGGTATGTAGTTAAACTGCTAATGGTAAAATTATAAGTGATAAAGCTTTAACTATGAATATAAATTATATTCACATTTCTTCATATATAATAGGTGCAAAGTACTGAACCGGTTTTACTGGGTTACCAGTTTTATCCCAGAATGGCTGTTCATAGACAACATGAAAGCTTCTGAGAAACTCTTGGGGCTAACTGACATGGACCACACCCAGTATAAGTTTGGACACACCAAGGTAAGCTATTAAAAAGAGGAAACAGTGAAAAATGTAACGGCACTAAAATTACAGCACAACTTTATCAAATGCTCTGGCAATTATTTCAAATGATTATTTTCTTACTGTTTCAATCATGCCTATTTTGCAAGAGTAACTAAAGCAGAGGAGGTACATACAGTGTGTTCTACCTCAGTGTGGGGGTGGGTGAAACTGAGAATACGTGCACATTCTCTGTATCTCCCACTGAGCTACAGCTATCAGCAGTCATGTAAACACAGCTGCTATAGTTTACAACAGAAACAAATCTTTTGCTTTAAGTATAGTCATGGGACCTGTTTTGTATCCAAATGACAAAGTAGGGCTGTTTGTTATGAAATGAAAGGTTGATGTTTTGTCTGTATTTCCATTTGTTTTGCTTATGAAATTCAAAGTATGGTCCCAATTTCAATGAAGGCTTTAATGCACATCATGCACAATAAACCTTGTGTTATGTGCAGCTTGCACAATATGCACAATTGAACGTGCATCCCCTTAGTGTGCTTTGCTGCATAGCTGCCCATGAACATCAAACAGCATCCTATACTTTGGATGCTTCAATAATAAGGGACTATCTAAAGACAAGATACTGTGCTTTTTTGTGCTTCAACATGTTTCTGTACTTTTAATGGCGTGTTGCGTAACACTAACCAGATAAAATATGCTGTCTGTTGGTATATTGTAGCTTGTGTTTAATATTTAATGCAAAAGAAACTAGAGTATTGTGCAATAACAATGGACATGCTTTAACATTCATAATATTAATAATTTAATTGTAAAACTTCTGATTAGAAAGGAAAATTTATTAGAAAAGCACATAATAGCTCATTGTGAAATTAAATGCAATATGTATTTGCATTAAACAAAAATAAAGAGTGAGGGAGTACACCAAGCAAATATAAATGGAAACTAAAAGGCCTGTGAGTGCATACCCCCATGTAAATGAAAAGAGTGAGCTAAAATATGGACGATCTCAGTACTGTAGTGTACTGTGTATAGCGCCCCACTGTCTTCCATCATTGAGATGTACTGTATATGCCAGAATAAAGCCTGACCATTGATTATGTTCTTCAAAGGTGGTCTGCTGGGTACCCTGGAAGAGATGCAAGAAACTGGTGGCACTGGTAACAATAACTCAAGCTCTTTGCCCTGGTTTCCTCAAAGGACAGAGTTTGTGAAAATCATGGAAAGGATTCACTATGTGACACGCAATTGAAAATGCTGTCTTTTTTTAAATGCATGCACAATTTATTTAATTAATGTGTGAACAGTAAAAATAAAATAAAAAACTGTGTAAAATAAAAAAAAGAAAGACTGCCGAGAAGGGTGAAGAAATGGAGCACATGAAAATAGTCAGTGAGTCAGAGTCTATTCAGAGCGCCCTTAATGCAGAAGTCAGGAGCAGGAATGATGCCCTCGGAGTCAAGAAGAAGCTGGAGGGAGATCTCAATGAGATGGAGGTTCAGCTGAGTCAAGCCCACCAGCAGGCTGCCGAAGCCCAGAAGCAACTGAGGAATGTGCAGGGACAACACAAGGAAACTTCACTGTGTCCTGTACACCATCACTCTTTTATGTGTTCTATAAAAGCTTTACCAGCATTCTTTTGACTCTTTTCATTTATTCTTTTCATTAATTTCTTCACCCTGCATTGTTTTGATTTGATTTAACAGTCAGGAATAAGAAATACTTGTTTCTCCAATCTGCAGGTCTTGTTACAGAGGACTACCAGAAATGTTTACAATTGCAAACTCTTAGTGAGTTCACACCAACAGCGATCAAGTGTTGAATTTATTCTTCTCCATATTATGACATTTTAATTTGAGATAAGCCTACCATCAAATCATATTTAACAAACATATTTTAAAGACATGTCTTTAAAAGGAAAATACTGCTATAAATAATGTTATGTAATATATTTGTTCAGGATTCCCAGTAGAGATCATACAACCAAAAGTGTTCGTTTCTAGAATAAAATGCATATGCGTCCCTTCAATCTGTCGATGCCATCTTGTGGCTACTTTTATACCTTTCCTTTCAATGGCAGTGAATACCATGGAAGAATAAGATTATTTTATTTCAGATGATCTTCTTTACTCAGATGAGGGAAAGCAGAGAGGGATAGGGGCAGAGATGGGGGCAGAGACAGTACAGAAAGTGACATGGAGGACAAACCGAACCACCGGCTACACAGGGAGATTTGAATATTGGCCAAAAATCTGCTACCCTACAGACTACATTACGTTCTTCCCATTAAAACAGCATTGTTAAAGACTTAGGTAGCAGTTGGAGCATTAGCTGCAAAAAATGGATTGAGAAAAGAGAAAAGGTAGCATAAGATTTTGAATGGTATTTGCAAATGGTTTTCTTGCTGCATACAACACTTTAACAGCCAAAATTCACATAATCCTTAGGCAAAGTCTTTAAACAATCTATACCATAACCAAAATAACAAGTGTTTCTTTAGATATTTCAAGTGGCATAATTGACAACAGCATAAACTACTCTATAATTATAGCATGGTGTAAGTAGTAATAAGGTTGTTGTGCTTCTTTCACACACACACACACACACACACACACACACACACACACACACACAATTAAAAAAAATTCTAATGACTTTTCCTCGATCTTACTGTAAATGCAGTGTAAAAATAAATATATATTGTAGCACTCAGTACATTTTAAATGTAGTTTTACTTATTTATTTATTTTTTTGAATGATCCTGGAAAACATTTTTGATGAGTGTGATAGATATCCATATTTGCCTCCAGTGAAATATCCTAGTTTGTCTGAAATACTTCCCTTCCCTTCTTTGCGGTCCAAAGTTGCATTTATTTAAATCCCCCACTAGATGACGCTATTTATCTGAGTGGCTGATGGTGTTACATTGGGATCAATAACATCATCATCAAATGTCTCTGTAATATAAATGGTAAATGGTTGGCATTTATATAGCGCCTTTATCCAAAGCGCTGTACAATTAATGCTTCTCATTCACCCATTCACACACACTCACCCATTCACACACACACACACACACACACACACACACATGCAAGGCACCGACCAGCTCGTCAGGAGCCGTCAGGAGCATTTAGGGGTTAGGTTTCTTGCTCAGGGACACTTCGACACAGCCCGGGCGGGGGACCGAACCGGCAACCCTCCAACTGCCAGACGACTGCTCTTACTGCCTGAGCCATGTCGCCCCTAAAGCTGTACCGCAATCGACAAAACAACTGCCTCACCCGACTTATCGAGTGCAGTGGTTAACTAGCCTACATAAAGAGGGGTTTGTATCTAGCCCCTGTAGACAGGCCTATATTTGATGACTCATCATGACTTAGCAATAAAATGGGACACGAGCCCCTAAAACACAAACTTTTCCGCTTTGGCATCAGTAACCTTTTCTAGTTTTACTCAACTGCATTTTATCTCATAATAATCCCCCACAAAATGTGATCTAATTTGACAGAACATTAACTTGAAATGTCACAGTATACTGTCAGTAATGGTCTGCTCCCCCACGTTGCTGACGAATTTGAGGGGACCGTGAGTTCAGTCAACACTTGTTCTAAATATTTTCTATAACGAAATTATATTTGCATTTGCTGAACCCGCTAAAGGAATAAAACCCGTAAAGGAATATAACCTTATTCCGCTATGTGGTCTGTAGCCTACTTGAGAACTGGACCTGTAGGCCAGTGTGAATCCTAATACACTTTTAACCGGTTCTCGTTCTGTACATTTTAATTAAGCTATATCCATTTAACATATGGTACTTTCTCGGCGTTATTTTTATATTTCTCTCAAATTTCGGTGGGGTTATTAATGTATTCGCTGAGTAGCATATACCGCGGGCTGAGTGTGTCGGTTTAACGTTACCATATAGGCTAATTTTGGCTAAAACATGTAGACTGCAAAGCAAAACAAAAACTGGCATTAGTATATGAAACGCGAGATAGCCTTTATAGCCGGCAACGAATAGGCTATAGGAAAAATATTTCGTATAATAACATCGCAGCACTTTCATTAAGAGACGAGAAAATAATACATTAGATTATCCGTATATGGGCTATGTATAGAACGGGCAATAATATATATTTTTAAAAATGAAACTTCCACCGGATAAACCACCTCTTCATACTAGCTACAACCCCTGAATGATGAGATCACTCTTCCTTCCTTCACCCAGGCAGAAGAGCGCAGCAGCGCAGGGGTGAGGACTGTGCACTCAGGTTGGCAACACTGTGGAGTGGAAAGTCTGGGAATTGCGAGAATCTGACGATTTCTGGGTGGATGCTCAGCCATCCCGATAGTATTCAAATATCAGGAAACACATGAATATCGACGGCTACTTTTTAATTCGGTGACTGTTTCTCAGCTTTAAAAAAAAGAAAGAAAGCGAAGTAGCGAGAATTCTGGTGTAGCCTATGCATGTATTCGATTTTGCTATGGCTGGAGCCTACTGCAAAAGTTTATACGCCTTCACTGGAGATCAGCACCAACAAGGATTGAGATTCGAGGCTGGGGAAATAATTAAAGTAATACAAGCATCATCTGGTGGTTGGTGGGAAGGAGAGAAAGATGGAGTGAGAGGATGGTTTCCTGCAAGTTACGTCCAGGTTTTAGAGGTAAGAGTGTTCAACTCACTGAGGTTCTGAGATCTATACAGTAACGTTCCACAAGACTGGCAGCTGAATTGACATGAAAGCTAGGCAAACACACCGAACTCTAGAGATTTCGGCTGCGTTTATGTATTATCACGGGTTGGTAGGTTAGCATTATTTATTTTAAACAGCGGAAGCTCAGGGGGTCGGGATACATAATGCTATAGCTCACAGTGGGAGAACAGACGATAGGACCGGAGATCCGATGTGTAATATAACAACATTTAATTCCATATAGAATGTTTGTGTATACGCCTACTAATGCCAACTGATTTTAAACGCTGTAAACTATTTGGATGCACAAGACTCAGATCTCACTTGCATGATATAGGGTCTGTTTGGTTTTATCAGTTGGTCAATAGGATTTTATGAAACAAGATGACACGATAACATTTTCCATCAATTTAGTGGGAAAAAACACGCACGTACATTTGCAGACCAATAATGGCGTACTCAAAAGTAGGTCTACACATGTCCAGTGGAAACAACCCTGTGTTTTCAGCATATTTGCTGACATTCTTTATATGAAAGTGCTAGCAGATATAGAAATCATGGAACTAATTTTGTTTTGTACATTTGACATTCTCCAGAATGACTAACATTGACTTGGTGGTGCATTCAGTTTTGGATTTGTGATGTGAAGAAGTGATACGATCACCAGGAACTCAATACATTCCCTGTATTGCGTTCTTCAATGAGTTGAGCCGTTTCTCCCCATTGTGATGACTTCCTTGTTACAACATTTATAATAATGCGGAATGGTAGCTTAAGGCAGCATGTAGGCTATTTATTGCACAGAATGGTTACAGAGAAGGACTGATTAGTGAAGAAAACGTTTAAACAGCTACCTGTGATATTTAATAGTACCGTCTTTCCAAGTCTAGTTATGCTATCATCATATGGTTCTGTTGTATATATGGCAGGGTATCTGTTATAGTAAGCTCAGGAGTAATGCTAGTCTAGCAGACATTTGGTTTTATCAGGAAGAAATGTGGGGGCCTACAGTATGACGGGTTTGTCCCACCTTATTCAGGTTTCCATTACAAGTTACATTTATTGTCAACTACTGTCAACTTCCCAATCAAATGTCTTTTGATCTTAAGACATTTGCACATCTAAGGAAAAATACTACCATATGCAGTCTTGTCAGTTACGTGCAAATGATGAAACCTCCTGCAAGACATGAAGAAGAAGCAGTAGTGTGCATACAACTGTCTGTGTCTCTTATGTCCAATAGTTTTAAAATTCTGTTTGCGATTCCGTCCAGTGTTTCCCCTATTTCTTTTCTGGCCTAGTGGTATAAAAAGCCCTAAACAAATGTGGCATGTAGGATGGCATATTGGCCCGGTCATCTTTGATCAGATGGTGCAGTAGGCGGTCAGCAATTTATGCCTTCACATTTGTGTTAGCTCTGTATATTCAGGACATGATCACAAGGAGATAATGACTTAATATGCTGAAAAAAGGTGTGTAGCCTATGCCACATTGTAACTAAAACCACACATACTGAGCATCGTTAACAATATTACAAAATTCAGTGGCAAATATGTTTTTTTTAAACATTCAATAAAAAAATATTAGGTCACGTTAGATTAGATTCAATTAAATTGAAGTGCCAGGGAGTTGTTGGGGTCATTTATGTCAATTGGAGCAACTACATTAGGGACATCTGGCATGACTTTACTCTACCAAGGTTTTGTACACCTTGTGCATTAATGCTAACAATCCACTGACTTTTGCGAGGTATTAGCACTTTGTGAACACAGGAGAAAAATGTTAATATTTGGCTGTCCATCCCTCGCATTAGATAATTTTCTCTTACAGTGCCATTCTCACGTTTGCTGTCGATTCCGTAAATAAGTCATGACCTAAGTTGCATTGTGAGGAGTCTTTGGGCAGGCAAACTCGTTAAACTGATTAATCACAACAACATTAATGACTGATCAGTCTCAAGGTTGAGACACATTTGGCTTACATCGGTAGAAAGTAGTTTTTCAACTAGAATGTTTCGCTCAAACTGTCAAAAATGTACATATAAAACACTCAATAGCAGTGTCTCTTTCCAAATGTAATGCTAAGGTTACTCATGAACATTCACAGACCATACACAGCAAGGTCCGTAGATGTTTGTGAGTAACCATGTCATTATATTTGGTGCTTTCAGCGCCACAAATGTTGGCACTGTTGAGGTTCATTGTTTCAGGGCAAGCTGCAGCAGATATCTATAAAACTAGGCAAATCTGAGCAAAAATGTTTGGATGGATAGATGGCACTCCGTGTAGGTGGAAATATAGCTTTAATTTTGGGTGAACTACCCCAGTAATGCCCACTGCAAAACACCAATGATAATGGACAGAAATAAACATAATACATTGATATCATATTCATAGGTTATCCTGAAAAGTAATTGTCAATAGTGTCCCTTCCATGCTGAAATATGCTTCCTTTAAATACGAGTCATTATTTTCAATGGGGAGGGAGGTACAGAAAAACCCATGTGTTATGCAACAGGACACTCCAGATGTGCCAGTGTTCAGATATGTGAACTTCCATGGTTGCATATGTTCATGTGCCCGTGCTCAATCAGTCACTGCCATTTTGAAAGGATTCACTTATCTATAATAAATGGCAGACTGACAAAAGAAAACTAAAAATACATTTTTGGAAAAATATTTGCTTTGGTCACAGTATGCATTATTCTCGTGTATTTTTTAATGTATTTTCCCTTGCCACCTGGGGTGTCAAACTCCAGTCCTGGAGGGCCACAGTGGCTGAAGAGTCCACATACCTTGTTCACAAGGCCTTAATTGGCTGCTGATTGAAAGGAAACCACACATACCAGCAGACACTCCAGGACTGGAGTTTGACACCCCTGACCTATATGGTACATATAGCATATAGCATTTTTCATCGCAGTGCTGTTCTTTTGCATCACTGTTTGCTTAGGTCTTGTAATGGCGTAATGTTATGACGTAATGGCAATGAGCAGAAATACTGGCAGCTATTGACACCTTTACTAGGAGCTTAACCATATTTATCTATACAGCATCTATGCAGTTTCAAGGAAGTTACAGAAAATGTTGTGGCATGCTTGCCAAATAAGAGCTGATGCAGCACTTAGTGCATGGCAACTGTGAATCCTTCTTCCTGGGTTTTACCAGTCATAAACAACTATAACTATTTTGGAGATTTTTCAACAGATTTCCTAGGAGATAGTGACCCTATTGTACATAGTAACATGACCGCACTTACTAAAATGACAAAATTTACATTGTAAGGAGACTGGAATGTAGCTTGTGAGCAGAGGCAGTTAGCGTATGGTTGCTCGGAATGAAGGTTTCTGACTCTAAAGCTTGTTCATTTTTCAGTGTCCTTTTCAGGAAATCAGCTCTTCCAGAGCACTTTGGTCTCATCTTGTGGTAAACCTCACTTTCAGTATGCTAAACACATATCTTGTTCCGTGTTTAGTCGGGAGACAGTCACTCATTGCTGTGTCTGCAGCTCTATGTCCTAGAAATGGTAAACCACTGTATTGTTTGATAAAAGGTTTCCAATGAGTGGAATTTGTGGGGTCCCATATGTTACATGCCTCTTACAGGAATTTTTATATTTGACACAGGAAAGCTTTTGTCTGTTTTATATCAGTCATTCTGTCAATCTGAGCAACTGCTACTAACACTTAGGGCCAGATTTGCATACATGAAACTCGCAAGGCAAATTGAGGCCTGACGAGGGTACAGCTGCCTGAAAGGCTACAGCTCATTACGCAATCAGCGAATGGGACTGCCTACAAACCGCATTTTGCGACAGGCAGATCTTAAACAGTGCAGTTAAAACACGTGTTTAGTGCACTGAATATCTTCACTGGGTGTGGCTTATTCTTTGTAGACACAATGTGTACATATCCCAGCTGTGGTGGCTTTTGTCGTTTGAATTAGGCTACATGCGAGATCTAACATTGCAATGCGCTTGACCATTGCCGGGATATAATGGGAACGTTGTGTCGGAGGTTCGATGACATACTTTATTTCTCCCAGAATCACTATTATTTGTATGGCTGGTTGTTTGTCATAGAAGTCTCCCCATTTATTTCCCGTGATTGTTTTGGAGGATAACTAATTCAAACAAACCCTGTTTTTATTATTTTAGTAATGCCGATTGAGCATGCACTGCTTCTAACAGTGGACCATCGTGACATGTTACTGCATCCAGTGTTTGGAATTAACATAACAGTTGTGTTTTTGAGGACTGAAACTGGTTGAAGGAGTTGTTCCCATTGAATATGCATTTTTCTAAGTGAGGCTTCAAAGTGTGAAGAGAAGCAACTTTCAACTCAGTGTTTTCTTTTCTCATTCTGAGAATCTCTGAGTTTTCAGCAAACATATGCATGCTGTCAAACTGTTAGTGGTGCTGTCGAAAAGAACAAAGGAAATAGGACAATTTAAGGGTAATTTAATACACGATTTACCACTTGAATTTCACATATATTTTCAGGCCTTGATCTCACTTCTGTTCTGACAAGTTTAAGCCAAGGTATCGGGGCAATCTCTGTCATGTATTTTTATGTTATGTAGCCATGGGTATGTACACACCTGGATAATGAAGACAGGGACAGCAGAAGTAATGGATACAGTTTGTAGGTACTACACAGACAGTTATGAAGGTACGAACAGTTTATTTACAAGCATACAGGTAGTGAGCAAAAAGGTGGAAACACATGGCTCTGAGAGACATGCCGGGTATCGGAAACAGGTGCTTCCACACAGGTGTGGTTGCTGAGTTAATTACGCAGTTAACACCTCAGCATGCTCAGGGTCATGTGCAAAATGGCTGAGCAGGCCTGGTTGTCTATAAAATATGGCTTTCGTGGCAAGAAGACAAGACCTCTGACTTTGGAAGAGGGCAGGCAATTATTGGGCAGGATGTATTATGCGTAATACTTGCTGATGTATTCTGAGGTACAGTGTGTAAGGTGATGTTGGCATGGAACGACACATCAGCAAAAGGGTAACTGGTGATAATCGCATACTCCTGGATAGTGATGTCATTTGTTCAAGCTGCGCAGATGGCTAAGTAAGTGAGCAACTAAATCAAATGACTGCAAATTTCAATCTAGTGCGTGAGCAGGCAGTTCCATCAAGAATGGTCCTTTCATAACTCTACAGAGCAGGGCACCATAGTTCAATTGCAGTGCGTAAACCACAGACAGGGGACTACAGAGTAGTGGAGAAATGTGATATGGCCAGTTGAATACTTCAAGTTTGCAAAAAATGGTAGTGTGCATGTGTGTCCCATGCCTAAATGAGCCTATTAGCCAAAGTGCTTAATTTCAAGAGGGTTTTCTGTGCTAACTTGGAGCCCCTATCAAATCTTACATTTTTTAATGATGGAAAGGTTATATGAAATAATTTATTAGCTTCATGTAGCCTAATGTGATTTGCAACTGTTTGTGCTATGGCTTACAGAGAAGTCCTGAAAGGTAGGCAGCAATTTAAGTGCATGCACTGATAATAGGCGAAATATGATTTTCACTTCAGTTGCCAGTAAGTCCTGTTTTTAGAAATCAACATAATTGTAGTTACATCCAGACATAGATACATCCAGGGACAACAGACACTGGAATAATATACAGTACAGGACTGATCCAGTAAATGGGATTGTTTAAAGGAGAACATACGGTACCCTAAAGTACACAGCTTTGTCAGAGAATTAATTCAGCTGGTTCAATGTGATGCATGTTAGTGTTCTGCCTGTAGCTAAGACAATTAAGGTCATCCTGGAACATTATTTTTTCTGAAGGCTTTTTCAGTGCAAACAATAGGTTTTTCCTTGATCTGTTTCTCTATGCTAGGAGGGAAATGTGCCATGTGCCATGAGTTTGAAATGTGCCACGACTATTAAAATAGGCCGTTGTCATTCACACGTTCTAAGCACTCTCCCCCTGCCATCTACTTCTACAGTTGTATTGCTCACATCTTGTCATGAGAGACAAATGAGAAATTGACTTCTCTTGTGTTCGACACACAGTGGCAGCACAGTGGGTCCTATGAAAAATTTACTGGCAAGCTATCCTGCACCCATCCCTGTAGGGCATTCAGTACAGCTCCATCAGAGACGGGAGGAAATTGGGAGCTTTTTAAAATGAAAACAAATTTAAAGCAGATTGTACACAATCTATGCATGTATAGCAGGTTCTCTATGTAAAACATATCTGTGACAGCTGGCTATTGGCCCAACCAAACCATCTGTGCCACTCAATGGCCAGACCCACAGCTTCAGAAGACCTGCCCCCACATGCCACACTTTGCCAAAGACCTGAGTGAAGAGGTCCTGGCAAATGAACAGTTCTACAGCATATATGATCTGACAGGTTTTGCTTTTGATCTGTGCCAGAGTTGCGGGGAGAACTTTCCTCTTCCTTGGTGACATCACCATCTGCGTCTGAGTCTGAAGTAGCAGATCTTGGTGATAGCATAGGTCAGTTGTCACATGATTGCAGGCTGCATGAATAGTTGATTAGCTTGATCAATTTCATGTTATCCAATCTCTATCAGCATAAGACATGCTGAATGTAAATTCGCAAGGCCTGAGCTCCAACATGTCGATGTCTTATTGTGCATGGGTGTTCCCGTCTTGCATCAGCAGGCAACCTATCTGAATCTTCAGGGAGGCTTCAGTGTACACCAATTTCGTGCCAGATTCATGCCTTAAGATAAGAGCCCTGCCATATTTCCTTGACTGGAATGCATTACTTGGAAATCAGAACTGGCATCTGACTGCTATGTTACAGATTCAGGTGAGGGCAGATCAGCTGGCCTGCCACATTGTAACTCCTCTGTGATGGATGAAGCCACACAGGGCAGGGCTTTATACTTGGATAGGCTACCTGAGGAAGTGAAGTTACTGCTGGAAGTGGTCTTTTTTCTGTGCTTTTCTGACATCCTGGCCAAGTTGTCAATCGGTCATATAATTATTCTCAGTTGAATTGCCTTAATAACCCATTGAATTCCACCTCAGCTGATGTGAATCTTCTGATGTAAAATGACTGTAATGTATTGGCCATTCAGATGCTGGACATGTTGGTTGTGAGTAATGTGAGAATCCCTGTGTAGGCCGCTTACATTTCATTAGTTGAAAGCCACTATATACTGTAGTATGAATATGGCTAAATAGTAGCACAGAAAACCAATACAACTGCTTGGTAGTTATAGGCATATAAAACAGGCTTCTTTCAAAGCAAAGGAATAGTGGTGATGACAGATTTTGGGAGCAAATGGACCCTAAACACCATGTCAGTTTATTTAATGAAAATTTTTAATGAAAACCTATTATTTTTTTAAGTATCTGTGCATTATGATGGTGCAGCAGAACAGTTAGTCTGTAGACTGAAGACTGTTGTAAATGAAGAAAGGTTTTCATTTACCACTGAATGCTGTGCTAAATGTGGCTTTTTGATGCAGCCTCAGGGTGTACATTAGGTTGTACAACTTGCCACGGCCCCTTTATGATGACTTTTTATGTTTTATTTCAATTGTTGCATGGTTGCTTGGTTTGTCTTCTAAGTCAGTGAACTTCCTACCTGCAGAGTTAATTGTATGACCAGCCATTCCCTGAAATATAACTTATGTTAAGAGTGCTGTAACTAACCTAAGAAATGATGGTGTGATATTCTTGCTTTAGATTCTCTCTTTACCTGATCCCCCTCATATAGTTTATGGGTTAGAAATGAATGTTTGGTGATCTTGAAACCTGAGGCAAGGGCAAGAAACATGTCTAATTTGAATTACCCTGTGTACCTTTTCTTTTTAATCGCTGGTAAACATGAGGTCGGTCAGTGTTTTCAGTTGGTGAGTATGTTAAAGACAGAGGAGCCACAGATGACTTCCGTTAATTGGCCAGTGCAGGCTCTTTAAACAGTGATGGTGAGGCCATTTAAATTCATTAAAATAATTTGATATTGATTAAATGTTATCAGGCAGTTTTCCTTCAATGTTACATGTAGACATTTGACTGGCCTCACTGTGCTCAAATAACCTCCTGTTTATAATTTAAATGGCATCAAGCTGAATCTTGTTGCTTGGTAAACAGGTATATTAATCCAAACAATGTGCTTTTATAGAGCAATTGTATGCATATGTGTGACTTTGTGTGTGGATACCAGATGAGGACACTACCACATATTTCATTTGCCAGGCAATTTGTGTGGTTTGATTTATGATTTAATGTTTTGTTGGTTGCCATGTAACCCTACATTCATTTCACTTGCTGCCTTTCACACGTGTTCTCAGTTACACACACTGTGTGCCCAGCCAAACATAATCAAGTGTGAAAATGTCCAAGAGTTACGTGTGATGGGCATACTGCAGTTATGCATGCAGGGAGGTATAACCTGACACACTTTCTGTATTTTCCTTATTAATATGAGAATCTAGCTAAGTAAACATAGAACACTAGAATTAGTGTTTCTAATTTCCTGCAGGAGTGTGGCTGAATGTGTGCTCGTCATGGCACAGCTGGTAGTCATGTACTCCAGATGGAGTTCTCTCAGGAACATACTATGCCTATTTAATATGAATAGTAATTATTAGTTGTTATTTGCCTGAAGCCATTATTGCATAGGGTTGCTGTTTTTTTTTTCTATCCAATCATGCATTTTAAAAACATGTGATGTTTTTCATTTGTTGATTTAAATTCTTGAATTGATGCTATCTTGCTAGCTTCATTTTTTATCATGAAGTTACACTAGCAAGCCTCAACTGTATAGGATTTTTAGAAATCCAGTTTATTATAATGGATGTACATTTAGTCTGTGGAAGACAAGGGAAATTAAAGTGCATATGGTCTCTGTTCTCTCACTCAGTGCTAAAAAATCAGAGATGTAACATTTTTGTGATGTAAGCATTTAATTTTAATCATTAGGCCCGTATGTGTAGAAATGCCTATGCAGCCATCTGATAGATTGGGCGAGAACAAGAACAGAGGATTCTTTGTTACTCCAGATACAGTTTAGCATGGCAAAAGGATTTTTACTGCAACAAATATAGCATAATTTGGTGGGATGGAATACCACAGAAAACTGTAAGCTAAATTTTCAGTTGACAACAAAAAGTAACATTTATCAAGAGTCATTTATTTTCACATTATTTAAAATGGTTGCCAGTCCTGTTGCTGCATGTAGAGCAGGAATTGATGGAAACTTTTCCCCTACAATTTTACCCCCATATTTTCTTCCCAATTTAGAATCTCTTGTTGCGTCTCTTTGATCCCCGCTGTACCACTGGCCCCCACGCACGTGCTCCACCAGAGCGTCCTCCCCCAGGACACACAACAGTGTTGACTATTTTTTATAATACAGGCCGCACAGAATGACAGGATAGATAGGAAGAGAGGGGTGTTTCTCACTGACAGCAGCTTGTAGCCTGTGGGCGTGACATTGGGAGACGCTAACGCAGCAGCAACCCAATGAATCCTGACTTAACTCCATCCTCTTAACTCCGGGGAGAGAAAGCATACTCCCTGTCATAGTCGACCGAGCTGAGGCTCAAAGCTGCAATGTCTAGACTCGGGTGCGATATGGCTTCTTCCTGCCCAGGCCCTTTTCCCTCTTGTTTAACATGTCTCTGATAGACTAACCAGACATGCTGGGGTCAGACAATATCCTGAAGTCACAACATATATAGCATGTACTGTGTGTTGGTGTTAATGAGGGAAGCGTGCAGAAAGGCTGGAAGACGGACAAGGTCAATGCAATTAGCACAAACTGGAGGGCCTGCAGGCCGAATAGAAGAGGCTTTGTTGCCCTGGAGAGTATCCTCACAAGCGTACAGTCTAGGCTATTGTGTGCCTCAGAATCCCTGAGAAAGGGACGTCTTTACATATGGGAATGTGGCTGATGACCCCCACATCTGGGGAAGCAAAAACAGACATTTTAAAAACTTCCAAAAAAGACAGGGAACCACACCATGCCAATGAGAACATGCTTTTCTCACTGGCTGTTTTTGAGAGAAAAAGAAAACAGAAATGTGGGAGTAAGCTGAAATAGCACGACCACTCTTCTAATTCTTTCCATGGCCTTAGACTTGACCCTGGCTTTTTGGTCCTTTTGGGTTGTAATCAGTTGCTGAATATGGAATGTGACAAATACTTCCTGCTTTCTGTATTTCTCACACTCGAAGAAGGCTTCTCCCATGCTTAATGATCACAGTGCCTTGGTAATTCTGTCCTCCATTCTCACTCCTTTGCTAAAGCAACTGGCTGCTGTATTCTCCCCTTGTATCTGAGTGGTCTGACAGCATGGTAAGAACCTGATACTAATCTGCGCATAGGCTGTTCTCGGTTCTTTTATGTCATTGCTTTGAGAGGGTAGGCAAACGTTTACATGTTAATTAATGCTATTTTGAATAAATTCTTGGGGGTACAGTAAACGTGTTATCTGACTTTCCCACTTTCAGCTGGGAAATAGGTCATCTGATGTAAGTGAAGCCTCACGAGACTCTTGAAATCTTGAAATCCCAGGAATCTGGGAGTATCTGGACCTGCTCCCAGGGTTTGACTCTGTTCATGGTTTGTGGATTGAAATTAATTTAGGAAAAGGGTAAATAACCTATATTATCACTATATTAAGTGATAGATACCCAAAAGCATAATGTGTATTAGGTCAAATCTCAATTCTTTGTGCATTTTGACTTCTATGTCGTCTTCCAGAGTAAAAGAAACTTATCTACATGGTATTGTCCCCAACTGTATATCTGTTTCGGAAAGTCTACCTGAAATATTTACAACTCAATTTTTGGCAAAATGCCAGAAGGAACGGATGTCTGCAACCTAGCAGACCTGTTGTATCAAAACACAATTTGCCAAACCCTAACAGTATGTGAATTTGCTAATAATGTCCCAAATTAATGTCAGCGTCTTAATAATTGTCAATCAATGCAAATACGAATGGACTGCCAGAATAAAGATAAAGTTTTATGATGACCCTGATATTGAATATGTTTGTACTTGGCATAGAATTATATTTTATTGTTGTAAATGAATTATAGGTACAGTAGTCCAATAAATCAAATGCAATTGATTATTGAAGTTGATCATTGGAATTCGAAAGGTATATCATATAGTTATTATAGTTAATATTTTTGGTAAGCAAAGAAATTCCTTTTGAAATTTGAAATTAAAGAACATGTTTGTATTTGAACTGAGAGATGTAAAATGCATGGTAATGTCCAAATTTAGTCTAAGGCCTGTGCAGCTGCAGAAAAACAGGCGCAATTGCTAAACACAGTGATCGCCCTTTAATTAATGTGCCTTCAATTAACAACAGCATGGATGAATACAGCACTGATTCAGCTGTTTCAGTTCAGTTTCAAACAATAATTAACTGTGCATTTAATCTAAAATACTGTCTCTCTGCCACTAAGGACCACAGGTTCTCATTATGTTTGAAAAAGGGCCCCAGCTATCACTTAGTGAGTGCAGAAAGAACCCCCTTTCGATTTCTAGAAGTGTCCTGTCTAATCATGATAATGCTCCAATAACAATATGAAAAAGGATGTAGGAAAACAGAATGTATTGAATGACAAGGGACACCAACAACCTTCTTTTTTTTAAAATTGAGATTTCACAACAAATTGAAATAAGTGCTGCTCTAGGTTTTGTCTATGTGTTGAATGGGGTGTAAGTAATGACATTTATTACTGAATAATAGGAAACAGACACTTCCTCAGTGACACATCTGCTCTGCAGCTCAGAATCTGCTGACAGGGTGTATTTTTTAAAGCAAAGGCACATTATGCCTTTTACCTTTTTTGGTCCGCAACAATAATATTGAAAGAGTCACAGCCGAGAGTTCTTGGCTAGGGTTTTTTTTAACAGTTGATTGATACCTCCTTTCAAATAGGAAATGCTTTATTGCAGCAATCAAATGTATCAGGATGGTACCACAGTTTGTTAAAGATATCCTTGCCAAGCATTTTGGGGACATTGTGGTAAAGAAAATAAAATAATTCAATTGTGATGATCAAAATCATTGATTAAAGTATGGTAATTTTTTGTTCCCCTGTCTGGCAGTTCTGTTGGTTCTATAGGAGGGAGCTTGGCTCAATCAGGGAAGTGTAGTTAATATTACTGGCCAGCAGTGTGCCGCCACTGTGAATAACCAGATAGTCATTTAGGAAAAGAGTTGTGGCTCAAAATGAGAGAAATAGGACCCAGTCTGTGCTCACGGTAAATGTATTACCTGACTGATCCATGAGTCCTCAAGCTGTGTTTTTCACATCATCATGGTTATTTCACTACTTTGTCACATCTTCTTAATATTTATGTATGTTGTGAGTTATGTTTAACTGAGTTGAGCTGCTTTTGGCATCGGATAGACACCAATTAAACATGTTAAAACATCAGATTCAAACAGGAAAGTTGAGTTGGCTGGAGCCCTCCTGTAAAAAGAATGAAAGATAATTTATTCCCAAAGACATGTCCCCAAACTCACCTCTTTCTCATTGCCCCGCCCCCCTCCCCCAACCTCGGTGGTGGATTGCCTGACCTGCAGCACTTGCTAAGTACTTGCTAAGGAGTGAAATCTAAGATAGTGTAGAGGAGTGGTGTTAAGCCCACAGTGTATGCTGCTGTGAACTTTGCTTTACAGCTGCTCATGTGCTTTTCCTGTGGTACTGTTCTCTCCTAGACAACGTTTATGCTAATACCATATACGGGGTATATTATGCTTATTTCAATCCTCATATATTTAAGCACTTCAGTTTAGCAGAATTCACATTTCCCATTTTGTCAGTTTGGACATGAATACATATGTATACGAATGCACAATATATTTGTGTGTGCACAGGCTACAGTACCTGTCTGTGTGAGTTGAGCCTGTTTTGGTAGATATACTGTATGGAGCAAGTGGTGTGTTTATGGATACAAATACAGACCTAGAGTCATATATATTGCAGGCTATAATCAGTGATTCTTTTTCAATGTAGATGCATGACATCTGTTGTTTGCTGAACTAGTTAAACTATGTTTGTGAGGAGAAAAATAAAGGATTGTATTGTGAGCTGAGTGTTATTAAGGCCAAGTTTTAATACACATGGAGATCCATTTTAGAACACATTCTTTGGGAGTACTACCAGCTGTGGTAGTACTCTCAAAGGCGCATTATAAAATTATGATTACATTTCCCAGTAAAGACATGCTAGAACGCTACAGTAAGTGAACCCCAGGAAAAGCACTATTTAGGCCTCTGTACCAGACCTATATTACCAAGGTATACGTTAAAAGTTAGATTGGAACTTTATGTTCCACCATTGATTTTATTTCTTCATATCCTAGTGTTCTAAAGAACAGCCACAGATGGCCCGTTCTATAATAGCTTGTTATGAAAGGAATAATGTGCCTCTGAGCCTCTGGTCCCCAGGACCCTCGTTTTAATACTTCCAGATGCAAGGGGTTATTGGAGGACAGACTGGGCTCACACTTCTATGGGTCAAGTGAGAAGTGATTCAGCCTCCTCAGGAGTGAGTGAGTCATTCGAGCATGGGCACAGAGTGTACAGAGGGCCACTGGACCTGGACCCTGAAGTAAGCTTCCTCTCAAAACACATTTGCCTGCATGACTCTCCCCGTGGTATGCAGGAACGGATTAACACTGCCACTCATTGGCAATCAGTCTGATGGAGCTGACAAATCATGATGCATCTCATCCATATCTCACTGTGTCTGGCAAGCAATAAACAGTTATTATAAAGGATTAATTGTGATTCACATCCGAACAGGAGGTCCCAGTTTCTTGGATCTGATCATCTAAAACTATTTAGAATTTAAATTGTGTGGCATATAGTCACTGTTAATTTATAATATTCAAATATTCAGTGGCATAATGACATTGCTAAATAAACTCATATAGCATTAAAACCATAAATTTGTCACTGTTTGTAATCTAATGACCATAGTTTTACTATACTAATATTTTATTGAGGATAAGGATTGAATATACAGTACTGCAGTCAGTGCAGTTGAGGGAATTGTGAATTAATTATTTAGAAGGGTGAATGTTGTTGGCAGTGCTATTAATTTAAAAAGGGTTTTTATTTATATTTACATTAACATTTCAAGACCATATGAAAGCTGCAGTATGCAAATTATTTAAATCTAATATTGCTAAATGACCATGATAAATCTGTAGCAAGCAGAGAATGAGATTCAGTGTGAGAAATTCAGCACCTCTGATTGTGTTTATGTCCTGCAAATTCAAATTTTAATTGGGTCTGTTCTTGGTTATTGACAAACAAAATGATATCACTGTGAGTGACTAATTTAGTGTTGTGCCCAAAGACGCTAACATTGTGCTGGCCCTAACGTTGAGTAGTACAATCACAGTGTCAACGAGCCAATGGAAAGTTAACATCTTCACAACATTGGTGTGAGGATGGCAAGAACTTAAGGGGCTAAGGGGATTTTAAAAAGCTGGTCATGATTATATTTGACAGCTAAATCTTTGCATTTGCTTCAATTTTGTAACTAGATAGATCGATTAAAAATAAATTATCCTTTGTATTTTGATGAGATTAGATATTGGTATGTCATAAAGCATGTTAGGTAGGAAGCTATACAGTTAATTCACTACAGATCACAGTTGTCAGCTAGTTATCTAGATATTCAATTTCTCATCCACATCCACCAATGTAAAGTAGAGCCATTCTTATGTTACCTCAATAAGATATCCAGGTAACATAGGCTATTAAATTGCATCGCAACATATTGCTATTTTCTGTGAATCTTTGGTCTTCTTCCTGGCAATTTCAGAAACATACACTCTGCCAGGTTAATGTGCATGTGTCATTCACTTTCTCCCAAAACCTACATGGAGCATTGCCAAATCATTTGGCCGTTATATTTCCCCATTATGTAAGTAATGTCAGTTGTATTGATTTTCATTTGAATGCTGATGCAATTCACATCTGTTGTATGTTGCCACTAGGGTGAAAATGTGTATGATGTAAAATGGAAGAATGGACAATGAATAAAATGTATTTCAACTAAATGATAGATTTGAGCAGTGCATTCAGGAAGTGGATTCCAATACAATAAACTGATCAAGCTACTAGGGCCAAGAGGTGATCTGGCTGATTTCAGACTCAAAATTTTAGCAATTATATAAAACTCAGACAAGTATTGTCATTGGAATATTGTCTTAATAGGAATATGCACATACTGTATAACACATTCCACACACTATAATACTCATTTTAAGAGTAACAATAAAAACCAACAGGTTAAGCGTATTGCAGCTGAGTTCAAACAAATAATAATTTGTCACTGATCTGTAGACCGGGCTCTAGGAGAGCCACAGAGAGGCATTAAAATGGATACATGGGTTTTAATGAGTAGCACAGACGCACGCAACCAATAAAATAGTCATGTATGTGTAATGTATATGTAGAATAACACAGCACTGGGGACTGCTTCCCATTCCCTCCTTACTGGTGTGACTCACATGCTGACACCAGGCAAATGACATCCTTGTTCCTGTCTATGAACAACTCTTTCAGATAAAACTTGCAACAAAGATAAATGAAAAGAAAGAAAACTACAGCGGATCCACAGCTCTTGTGCATACATTGCGTTCTTAAATGTGTCATGCATCTGCGTATGATGTTCAAAGTGCATGAGGCTTTGCACAGGCATATATACAGGCTGCTCATGCATCTAAATCATGAAATATATATGAACAGTGTATTTGTCCATGTGTTTTACTTATGCTGAATTACCACAAGGCTCATATTATGTACTGAAGATATGAATTACAAGTTGATTTCTCCTTGCGTATACTCAAGTACTCTTTATCTTTTGCCTAGCCCTGTGCAACAGTCTCTTTTTAAGATAGAAAAACATGTTTTGAACCATTACCAGGCAGGGCTCTAGCCTTTCTGCCACCCTAGGTGAGATTGCAGACTGGGGGCAAGGGGGGTATAAGCATTACAAGATGTAGGCTAATACAAGATTTGCCCTGTTACTATGCCAATTCTTTTTTAAGGAGGCAAAAAATGCTATTTTCCAATTAATTTTTTTTCTAAGCATATAAAAGTCTGCTGGCAAGTACTCATTTACTGAAGCAAACGGCCCCAGCCCTAGTATAGACCTGGCTCCATACCATACAGTACCAAGAGTTTACCTCAACGTTAATCCAATGGTGTACAATACACTGGATTCATTTGTCTTGGATCACAACCCATACAGCCATTAACACTTGCCAGCTACTTAGGTTGAATTATTTCTTATTGCTAACTGCCTAAATATGTTTTAGGATATATGGCTGTGTGTGGGGTTTGCAAATAATCTGTGTTCTCTCTCATTAGTCTAGTTTCCTCTCAGTTCATAGAGAAGCTGTTCACATTCACTGCCCTGTATTGGTCCCTGTGTGTGAACTGTAGGTACAGTATGTGTGGGAAATGACTAGCATCCTACATATCTTAGGTCCTGGCTCCCGTGCTGTACCTGCTGTATTTGAGTTGGGTCACCCATGACCTTCCAAAGATTACTGGGAATAGATAACTTCTCAACCCATATATAGTTATGTCTCAGAAACAATTATAACATCATTATTGTAACCAACTTAGTTTCCACTACAGGGGGCTTCTCCCTAAAGGGAAAATAAGCATACCTAGCTGTCTATAGCTTCTGATAAATAGCTTACCTCCTAGTTGTATTAAATGCCTTGAGTTGCTAATGTTTTTAAACCTATTTGGCTGGCTCATTAGTGATTAACTAATAATTCTGAGCAAAATGTACTGGGAATTTTATTTTGTATTTTTTAAATGGATTTCCAGATATCATAGCCCATTGCAGACAGCATCACTGTAGACCGTATAGCTATGTATAGTATAATATATGTATTGTATAGCTACGCCCTGTTTGTTAACAGTACTGCAGCAGGGGGTACATGCACTATGAGTGGTCATTAGCCAGGACTCCTGTATGCCTGTCACCATTTAATGTGCTCCATAATGTGATGGAATGACCCTCAGGCTACATCACGATTCTTGGTGTTATTCAAGCTCCTCTGAACAGTCCCTGCTGTGCCTCATGTGTATGTGTGTCTGTGGAAGTCCGGGAGATTTAAATGTGAACCCCTAG
This sequence comes from Conger conger, assembly GCF_963514075.1. NCBI lineage: Eukaryota > Metazoa > Chordata > Actinopteri > Anguilliformes > Congridae > Conger > Conger conger. The sequence goes on along the minus strand of NC_083761.1, from coordinate 63,885,676 downwards.
GAAATAGTGTCTATGAATTCAGGGTTAATGGACCAATGAAGACCCATCAACTGGGTTGGATTGACAATAATATATAGTCTGTCACCGCTTTGTTTCTCTAAGGATTGACACTAAAGGGTTTGATAAGGTGAGCAGTGCAAAACAACAGCACAGTAATTAGTGATCTGTACTTAACTGTGGGTTGCCTGCTGTTACTGCTTTAGAGTCCTGTGGAAGTGTTTTTTTTTATTATTCTTTTAATGTTAATTCATCATGGTTGTATCATATGCCTTTTATAAAAATCTGACCTTTTCCCCTTTTTTGCATTCATGTTTGCTTTGCACTTTTTCTTCACTTTACTTACAATGCAAATGTGTGTTGATTCTGAGGAAGGATCCTTTTAGTTTGCAGAAGTTTGCTCAGTTTTGACACAGCACTTTAAAAAGGGATATATATATTTTTTGGTTAACTATTCTTATTAAATCAATTTCATGCCAGGCATATCAAAATGATAGCAACTTGCAGCAATACACTCAGCAATGTTTTACAAAGGCTGAATATGCCATATTTCAAGGTAATGTTGCTTAGTAAGTACTTACTACTTCAAAGCATGATGGTTATATGACAGTTTCCCATTTCTTTACACAGTTCTTTGCATTTTTATTGAACTCTGCAAGGGTTGGGTAGTAGAGGGCAGACAAGGCAGTGCTCCGTAGTATGGTCTGCTTCTCCACATTCACAGGTGGTTGGGCCAGTCTTGTAGCCCCACCTTTCCAGGCCAGATGGGCGGTCTTCAGTAGGGGGGATTTCCATGTCGGTTGGAGTCTGGTTTCTTCTCGAGATGTTGTTAGGGATTGGACATAGCTGAGGAAGCTTCTTCTTGACTTCAGTCGTTGGGCTGGGGGTTGACATCCATGGAGGAGGTGGCGTTCATCACTAATAGCTTTTGTCATGCCTTTGGCAACTTCCCGTCTGATATCAGCAGGGGAAATTCCAGCGAGGAGGTACAAGTTGCTTGTTTTGGTGGGTTTCAAGTAACCAATGATCTGGCGGCAGGTGTTGTTCAATGCTGTGTCAAGTTTCTTGGCATGGATTGATCTCTCCCAAACAGGACATGCATACTTCGCAGAGGAATAGCACAAGACCAAAACAGTAGATCTTAATGTGTGTACTGTGGCTCCCAATTTGGAATTGGTCAGTTTCCTTAGGATGTTGTTTTGCCAACCGACTTTCAATGTGGTGTTCTTGATGTGCTCCTTAAAGAAGAGAGGTACTCCAAGGTAGACAGGGTGGGTGCAGTGCTCAAGTGCTGTTCTAGACCATTTGATGTTGAGAGGTCGGGTGGCTTTGCGATTCCTGAGATGGAACGGGCAGACTTGAGTCTTTGCAGGGTTGGCGTGTAGGTGGTTGCGCTCGTAGTAGAGGAGTAGCTCATCTAGGGCTGAAGTGAGGTTTGCTTCTACTGCTTCAAACGTACTCTCTTTGGACAACATTGTGTTGTCGTTGCCACTGACTTTGCTTGTTATTTGAGACAACAGAGAAGCAGTTGTTCAGGAGGGCTCCAATGAGCTCTATAAGTGTCAGGTCTTTTGTCAACTCCAAGATATTTATCAGGAGGAGGCGTGGTTCACAGTGTCATATGTGGCAGACAAATCAACAAAGATGTCTCCTGTTACCAGTTCTTTCTTAAACCCATCCTCAATGGGCTTATTGAGATTCAGAAGTTGGCTTGTTGTTTTCCAGGTTGGAATCCGGCTTGTTGAGGGATGAAGCCAGTTAAGAATCAGGTGCTCAAACAGCTTTTATAGGTGGCATAGCAGAGAGATCGGGCGAAAGCTATCTTTGGGTTGTTTTTTGTGAGCATACACTTGTTCTTGCACTTCATATCCACGTCAGATGTCCAAAGTACTACTCTCTGATATTGAACTCAAGGGAAAAGGGCTTAGTCAGTCCAGTGGTTTTGGAGTGCTTTACTCATTACATTACATTATTGGCATTTGGCAGATGCTCTTATCCAGAGCAACGTACAGTTGATTAGACTAAGCAGGAGACAATCCTCCCCTGGAGCAATGCAGGGTTAAGGGCCTTGCTCAAGGGCCCAACGGCTGTGCAGATCGTATCGCGGCTACACCGGGATTAGAACCACCGACCTTGCGTGTCCCAGTCATTTACCTTAACCACTACGCTACAGGCCACCCTACAATCTCAGTCTACTAAATCTACCTTTGGTCTTGGTTGTTTCGTGGTGGATTTCCCATTGAGCAGCTGCTGCTGTCCAACATGGTTGGCAGTGGTGGTATACTGTTGCTGTGTTGGGGTTGATGGATTGTTGTTTTTCGCTTACGGGTCGGAATAATAGAGCTTTAGGTATTGCTCATACAGTTCGGTACTTCCAGTTCGAGGCCCGGGATGTAATGCGTGCGGCAGCCTCTTGGGATGTTTTTGCTAGTTGCTTGATGCACAAGCTTGGTGAACTGGTCATACTTCTTGGGGTCCGCTGGGAGATGGACAATCTTTCTTTCTAGATCTTCTCTGAAGCCAGGCCAGTTCGCTTTCCAAAAGTTGAATCTTCTTCGGAATGGAACTCTGGCTGGGGTGATTGCAGCATTAACTGTAATGCCGATGGGACAGTGTTGGGGTCTTGGCAGTGGCTCCAGGACCAGGTTCTTGCTTAATCCGGTGATTTTATGACTGATGAACGCAATATCAGGGTTGTAGCTAGCTCTCCATTGCCCACTGTTGAAGGACTTTGGTTTTTTGGCGTTGTGGATCAGATTAAGCTGGCAGGACTTCACTGTTGTTTTCATCATTCTTTGATGCTGATTTGGCGATTGTCAAATTCTCATGTGGTCTTTCTGTGAGGGTGGTCATACATTCCAGGATTTTTAGGTCCACAGTGGGCAGAGAATATCACACTGATATTCTTTGCAGAGTTTTGCAACAAGTTCTTCTTTAGTTGCAGACAGTCTTTCGGCATTTAGAGATAGTCAGTGCTGGCCTTGAACATGGGCGTTGACCTCTCTTCCTGCTCCAGGCTGAGGGGCTTCTGGCATTTGTTGAGCTTCTGGACATCATTGTCTTTCTTTCAACTTTCAAGTGTTTGGTAGAATTTGTAGGTAGTACTGACAGGGATCTCCACGTGATCACCACGTCGACCTTGATAACTAGGCAACTAAGATGTATTTTTACGGGCCTCATCATATGAACATAATAATGCAGCGGACCTTTCTTTATTTCCTCCTAAACAGTCCACTAAAATATGTTTCTCAAAACATCTGAGGCAAGAAATTAGCTATGCAGTTGCTGAGTCATTCATATTTGTTCTCCAAACCCCTTAGAAAATTCCTGTTACATACCCAGCCCCCACCTTTGGAAATTGTATAGTTTGTCTTACAATTCTCAGGACCATAAAGATATATTAAAATGACAGCAAACTACCTAGACAGTATACAGTTCTGTAAACCCCCTTGGATAGTTTCAGCATTGCCAGACAAGGACCATTTTTCATCCTTGTATCTATAATGGTGGAGATACTATTTTTTGCTGTTTCAGGCAATTTATGGGTCTTGGAAATAACTGGAATAAATAAGACCAAGGGAACAGTAATCCTACAGTGCCGTTGTAGAGAGAGCAGGATTATGGGATTTGGCAGCACTTACGTCCTGTGAAGTGGACACAGTTCAAGCCATGCAGACTCTGTACAAGTGTGATATTTTCGAAACAACATGCTGATGATCACTTTTCATTATCTTTTATCTAAAGTGTTTCAGCTTTGGTAAACTTGGTAATTGGTAAACTATACTTTGAAGCTGTTGATCAGGACCCAGTGGCATAAGCACTGTCTAAGGCTTGTGTGGTCTCTTGCTTTCATAGAACTCTCTGTGAGTGTAGGAGATCTGTTAATTTAGAAAAAATGTTATATTAACAAATACAACAATTAATATATTTTACTGAAGACAGTTTATCTCTGTAACCTTCAAAGTGTCACATATTTTTAATGTATTTAGTTTTGGAAAATAGATGCATTGTTACTTATGGGTGTCTCAACTTTGTCTATTTATTCGGGATGCAAAACTGTTTGAGAGCGGTAGCCAAGCAAAAGTGATACCATTTTCAGGCTGCACTTTATTAGCCTAAGCTACTTTTTCCACTTGCAAGTAATATATTTGTATAGAAGGTGACACGTGCCTGAATGAATAAATGTAAAAACATTTTTTTATTCTGGTTAGAATAAAGCGTTACAGTACATCATGTATTGTATTATTGTTTTATTGTATGCTCCTATTGGTTGTTCATTAAACGTCCATTGTCTGTGGTCGTAGCAGCTGTCACATTGCACGATTTTGTCCTGAAATATCTAACACTTCCAGTCTTCTATCGGAGGCTAAGATTAATTAAATCAGCCATCTTTGGGTATGTCACACTGAGAGATCCAATATGGCCGATTCTGGCTTGCAACAAAATAATTATTTCGCGATTTGCCAATTCTGTCTGCGACTGCAGAATCGTGAACAATGTGTACCCAGCTTCAAGCATTGAAAAGCTGAGAAGATGTCTAATACAGTTTTAAAAGATAAAGTGTAAAGACAAACATTTTCATTTTCAAGGGTGCCCTGTTTACAAAAAACATATATAAAAGATATAAAGATATAAAGTTGCAACAGACAAGATAAGAGCAGACAAAAAACAAGCTATAAAAAACAGATAATAATTGGTAAGACACTAAAAATCAGGTAAAACACGAGCAGTTCTCAGTCATGGTACCCACGAGGAGCACTCTAAAAGAGTCTAGAGAAACAGATTGATCCAATTTTAGAGTGTCCTAGAGCCTATTCCACTTGTCCGGAGCATAGTGAGAAAAAGCAGTCTTTCCATATTCCGTCCTCACACGCGGAATGAGCAATCTGATGTGTGACTGCGAGCGTGTTCGGCAATTCATACAGTTGTAAAGGTGTAAAGGCTCCCCTCAACTTGCTGGGATGTTTACAGCCTTTTTTTTATTTATTTTTGCTTGCTTGCTGCTTATTGATGTGTTGATTCTTGATATTCCAGGCAAAAAGCCAGTCACTCAGCAATGGTTTGTGTTTTTCCACACAACAAGCTGTATTTTTGGGTGCGGACTGACAGACTTTATCTCTCAATTAATACAGAATGAATGACCAACTTCTTTATTTTTAATACCAGGAAGAACACTGATTTGGGATTGATTTGGTGACATTTGAATGTTTTGGGTTGGATTCTCCATTATACTGTATACTATACACTCTTGATTAAAATCTGTCTCTCCTCCCTCACTATCATTTCAATGCAATGCAATGCTGTGTCTCCTGCGGTTGTCTGTTCTATGGCAAGTTATCAGTCCCATTCATATAATAGTTGTCAAGCGTCAATAGGATCGTTTCTAGTTGTAGGGAAAGATTGAACAAAAGTTCAAAACAGTTTGTGAAAAATAGCATTTTATGATTGCATAGATTTATTTATTGTGTCACCCTCCTCTGGTTGATGTAATTTAGCCCAAATCTCAACCATATCCAAAACAGAGATACACAACACCTGTTGAATCATTTTTTTGTGGATTGGTGTGTGATGACCAACAGACATCAATAGCCATAGTGGAAAAAATAGTTTATCATTCTCGAAAATATGTTCCAGTTTTCATGAAAAGCAATGTGACCCTGACATTTCTCTTTCATATTTATATTTCCTTACACATCAATAATGGAGTACTGCATGCTTTTTTAGTTAAAATGTACATTTTCAAAGCCTAAAATTCAGAGCCATCTGCTGTTGTGCATTATTTAATATCGCACATGGGGACAGCTGGCACAACTTGCTTAAAGTCATGATCCTCGCCAATTTAAAGCATTCAGAAGGTAGCCAACATCCTCTCCAGAGACAAATGTTTGGAATCTCTAAATTCTCATATTGTCAATGACTGCTGTTGGATTAATGTTATATGAGTTGCTGAACTGTTGAGCAGATTGTTGTTTTGGCTGTGAATGTTTTCAGTATATAGGTAGTTTCCTCAGATCTCATGATGAAGGAATCTCAAACAGGGCAGCCAATGAACATTTCCATATGGATCACTAGCAACACTCAAAGCTGTAGCATCTGCACTCCTCCCCACAAGCTGTCCAGAGAATGCTCTTTGGCCTTCCGAGATTGAACTCGACAGCTCTTACTGTTGGGAAGCAGTGTAAAAATCTGCTAAAATCTAGCTCCACAAATCTTTAAGTGGTTTTAATAAAGGAAACATGTTATTTCCTGCATTATTAATGAGGGGTATGTGTAGGCTGTAAGTAAAGAAGAGTGTCATATTTGGGAATAGTTTTCCTAAGTGTAAGCAAAGGTCTTTATTTAAGGTGAAGTAACAGCTGTGTGAACAGTCAAGTCCTTTTTGCTTATTCAAGTGCGGGAAAGAATAACATGAAGTTTTATTTAAAAAATGCAACTGGAACTTTGTGTGCCACAATGTCAGTGCCAATGTGAGATTGTGTAGTGTTTCTCAGCTTCTGATACAGATATAGAGGAAGAACAGCCATATTCAACTAAGAGTACTGTAGGTGCAGTGTCTCCACACTAGCTTTGCTCAGAATATTAGAAAAATGGAAGATAGTTTGTCAAGCAAATCAATGATAAAATGGATATGCATAGAGATTACTGAGCGTGTGAATACAACCTGGGAATCAGTTCAGTGTCTTTCTGCTATGGAACTGCAATCACTGCAGTAAGAGAAAGAGGGAGTGAGAGAGAGTAATAAGTGCACTATGTGGTTACTTTTGCAGCACTTGCAGTATTTACAAAACCATAATAATATGTGCCCATTGTAGAAAATTGTGTTTGTATTTTGAACAATGTATTTGAATGAAATGAGATGAGACATGGCTTTTTCCAGCACTGCCCGTGCAGGAAAATGTTTTACTTGCATTAACCGGGTCAAATATTTCCTGTTATGCAATCCGCTTTTATAGGTCTAGTGGAAGTGTGGAATGTTCACATTTGGTTTGGGTACTTTTTTTGTGTGGCATGTGTTTTTAATGAAGCCAAATGTATATTGTTTTTCAATAAACATACTGTATTAGTATGTATGCCTGCGAGCTGCAATCAAGATGCACAAGCCGGCTATTTGCTCAACTTGATTTGATTTAAATGATCAGTGCAACCATACAATTATTTATAAACTGAATTTGTTCTTTGAATCTTGAACTGATCTGATGCAAAGTTTGTTATGGGTGTTAATTCTATTTCACATAAGGATCAGCCTTGTTCCTTATATTTTATGTTCATATTTAAGACCTTTAAATTCTTTTCAGTGTTTCCTGTAGCAAAAATTTGTTTCTAATGATGCGTTTTTTCATTTCAGTTTTGAGATGTTTTGGGGGAAATGTTTCAGCTGTTTCAAGGAAAACATGTGCCTGCATTCAATCAACATTTCTCCAAATTGTTTACAGAGGCTAATTATTGTTTTCAAAACACAGTCTGGCAAAGCAGTCTGAGAAGCCTTAATTACGACTTTGCCAAACTATACATGTGAGGAGTTGCATTTATGCAAATGGTAAGGACATATGGTGTTTCAATGGTGTTTGAATACATCCCGTAATGTAACATTAATGATCTGACTACATACACGGAATGTCCTTTTTAGTTCTTTTTTGTTCCATTGCATCTGGGGTTCATGTTCAATGTTTGGACAGTTCCAGCTGTTTTCTTCAGCATATATACATTACCATTTGGCAAAAACTCAGAAAATATGGCATCAATTTTCACTCTATGTGCTGATGACCCAAAATGTCCTGTAACAAAAGAAATGGCTATAAAATAGAAGTCATGCTATTGGTCTTCTCAGGCTAAAGTATTTCAGTTGTTCAAAAGTTGCCATACATGGTCTATAAAGTTACTTTTCCCCAAGGCTAGTCAGAATAACTTGACTCCTGCAATTCATTAGGCTCCCACATATAAACAACCAGTTATATTCAGAACTATGCATCCAGATTTTTGTTTTTAATTGCAATTTCATAACAAATCTTCAGTCTTAAAATCCCAACCTAATTTTCCAAGTTTTCCAAGCTCTTAAAAATCTGGTGGTCTCATGCACATTCTGGTGCTTCCTGTAGTCCTCTTGCCTATTACTATTACTTCCGTGCATTTGCATTCAGTGGGCGTCCGGCATTTTCCAAACTATGATTCTGCGCTGTGAATTGGCCTCCTAGGCTATGTGTAGACCACAGGTCTTGATGCCCAGTTCAGATTTTTTTGTCTATTTTTTTATCACCTGTTCACAACCTCCTTTAAAACAGACCATACGATACCTGTGTTAACATAACATAACATAAAAGAACGTGGTTTACACTTGAACAAACTTCTTGTTTACATGGAGGGCTTGGTTACAGATACCTACTGTAACTAGACAACCATGCCAGTGTTGCTATGCCATCTGCAATGGACACAAAGGAGAAAGAAATAACAATTCAAGCTATTGCTTTCCGAAGCATATATTTTTTTTTAGGCCTTTTTCAGCTTTATTGGACAGTATATAGAGACAGGAAGAATGGGGGCGAGAGAGAGGGAAAGACATGCGACAAATTGTCAGACGGTCGGATTCGAACCGTTGGCGTCGCAACTCATAATGAGCATGTGGTCAGTGCTCTGCAGGCTGCGCCACCGAGACACCCTTCCGAAGCATATTTAGAGGTCTGCAATGAAAATCTCCTGTACTTTGGCCTGTACAGACTCTTCGTCCCACAGCATGACCACCGTTTTCTGAAAGGAATCTTATTCTGCCTTTACAGGATAAGATTCATTTCAGAAACCTAGCAGATTGTGTTCACATTGTGCCCTACTGCCTCAAAACAGCAAATAAGAGATGAGCATGTGAGCTCATTAAATAGCAAGGGTTTGTTACAGTATGTATCCAGAACAGATCAACAAGTTCTCCATTTTCTCTTTCAGTCAAGTTGAATTTAACTGTGTCTATTCTAAATGGAATACTCATTGCTGCCTAATCTGTGGTCCAGGAAAAAAAATCATTATCCATTGGCTCACCTCTTGCTTACCTCAAGTTTATTTCTGCTTAATCGTATATATTTGCTAGTTCTATTTTAGCTTTACAGTGGGGTCCAGAATTATTGGCTTATTTGATAAATATGCACAAGAATTGCTGTAAACTAAAAATTAATACAGATATTGACATGAGCTTTATTTTGTTTTTTATGTATAAAGCAGTGTGCATTCAATGGAATAAAAGTCTTGCATCTTTCAAATAAAAAAACCCTGGTTTAATACTTTGTGCAAACACCCCTGGCAAAGATGACGGCCATGAGTCTTTTCCTATAATTTGTAGAGAACGTATTTTTGACCATTCCTCCATGCAAAACTTTCCTCGATGCTTGGTTTTGGTTACTATGCTCAGTAAGGGCTGTTTTTGTACCACCCTTCCAAAGAGTTTCTTGGTAATTTCATTTTATGGTTCCTTTTTTAGACTTCTTGCCCCCAAGATGCAACCAATCTCTGCAATTCTTAAACTGCAATCTTTGGATTACTTATGGCCTCCCTCGCCATCTTCCTAATCGTCCATGGGGATAATATTCACTCACCGAGCACTTGATGCGTTGTGTGTTCAGAGAAGCTCTTCTGCATACCACTGTTGTAATGTGTGGTTATTTGTGTTATTGTCACCTTCCTGTCAGCTTTGACCTGTCTGGTCATTCTCCTCTGATGTCTCTCATTAACAAAGCGTTTCTGTCTGCAGAAATGCTGCTCACTGGATTTTTTTTGCACCATTCGTTGCAAACTGTAGAGAGTAGTGGGCATGAAAATCCTAGGAGATAAGCAGTTTCAGAGATACACAAACCACCCTGTCTGCCACCAACAATCATTCCATGGTCAAAGTCACATAGCTCACATTTTTTCCCCATTCTGATGGTTAATGTGAACATTAACTGAAGCTCCTGACCCGTATCTACATGATTGTATGTATTGTACTGCTGCAACACAATTGGCTGATTAGATCATTGCATGAATAAGTCATCACATGTAATAAAGTAAAAATGTTCCTAATGAAGTGCTTGGTGAGTGTGCCTCTTCCTGGCAGGTTTGCAACCATTCCATATTTTACACCTTTTTATTCTTGGCCTTACTGTGCTGAGTAGTATGTTTAATTGTTTATATATCTTTTTGTACCCATTACCAAACTTGTGATGGTCAATTACCATCTGTGTCTTCTCAATTGACAGTTCTTTGGCCTTTCACATGCTGATGGTTGACAAAGGGATTTTACCTGCTTGTTACCTCTTTTTATACTCTAATGAAACTGGAAGTGATGGAATGACACAGTATGGTTCCTTCAGACTGAGATTAACTAAATTGAATGAAATAATATTACCACTATCACTTTGTTATAGTGTTAATTGGCAGGGGTGCCAATAATTAAAGGTTCCAATAATTAAAGCACCTGTTGTTTTCATAAAAAAAATATTACTAAATTTAAAAAAAACATGAGAGTAACTGTATTGAAATAAAAGTATACAGTCTTCCCATAAGATAAAATAATCAATCATTATCCATGTTGTTTTTTATATGTAGCCTTTTTTCACTATTTTTAATAAGGGTGCCAATAATTCTGGAGGCCACTGTATATCCTTAAATATTTTGTTAATGTATTAATATATAGTAAGTTAACAAAGCAGTTAATGATATAAAGCTAAAACAGAACAAGCATTTATGCAAAATTAAGCTAAACTAAGCTTTCCTACCCATTCTTTCTTCGTTTCTATTCCTACCTGCAACACTGCACATACATTCCATTATTTATCAGACATTTAAACATTATAGCCTTGTTTTATTGCTTTCATTAAGGGAAAAATTAAACATGCAATAGCCCCGAGGTAGTATTTTTAACAGATGGTGTATGGTAAATTATGCATTACAGATCTTAAGCTAGATTGATACTTTCCTGAATCATTGTTACAGCTGAATAAAGCTTGCCTACTAATTAAAACGAATCTCGAATAGCTGCCTCTATGTGTTTGAAAAGTCTTTAATTGAAAATACGTTTGAGTCATGTTTCCAAAATGCCACAATGGTAACATTTGAAGCAATGGCTATAGCTGATGTTGAGATATAGTATGTTTTCATTTAGATAATCAAATGCAGCTGTGGTGGTTTCTCACATTCTTTCAGGTCTTCACAGAATATACTTATGCAAGTTGTGTCTGTCCACAAACCTGTTTGGGTCTATGCCTGTTGTTCAACACTTTAGCCCATCCTCAGAAGGTGATTGTTTTCAGTAACCACAAAGATGAGGTAGCTCAAGTGAGAGATTTATTGTAGGAATGTAGACTGTTTTGGTTTTGCAACATACAGCTGAATGGATGCATTATTCACATGCTGAACAATAGCACCATAGTTCCTGAAAAATGGAAGACTTGATTTTATACTCATTTTAAAAATAGGCATGTACTCGTTGATCAGCTAATAAAATGTGGTTAGCACAGTGAAATGAAGCATTTCATGTTTCAGTGGAATATCACTAGAAGAAAACTAGTCATAAGGCCTTCATATTGACCCATTTTCCCACTCCGTCTCCAGGGCATGCAATAGGCAATGGCATTGTGTCTTATCTTACAACGCACATTTCCTGTGATGATCCATAGCCCTGATAGCTGTGCTTTGTATTTTTTGTGACAGAGACAGGCATCCTCAAGCCCTCTGCCAGGTGATGAACTGGGCAGAAACCCTCTCCCACAAGGCTGGAAGTGCTACATGTCACCACAGGGACGCAGATACTATGTCAACACAGCCAACAACGGTAAGGAGAGAACAGACACTGTCGATTTCACCAACCCACAGTGTGGAGCTCAAGCCAATGAGCTTAAAAAAGTTTGCTTCACTGTCCTCTCTGTCTTTGACAAATGTTCTTGCATTTCTTTTTGTTTCCAAATCACAAACCCTGTTTACATGAGATGTATTCTTGATTCAGTATTTATGTCACATGTACTTGGATGCTTATGCTCACGATTCTGCCAGTACCCTCAAAATGCCAATTTTCTAAACAGGGTGTACTGTGGGACTACATATTTCTGCTGCCAATTGCTGCAACATGTTAGCAGCACTGTGTTTTGTTTTTCATCTATTTTTGCTCTGAATATGGAATTCTTCAAATGTAAAGTCAGGATAACATATGTCCTCCCACCTTGACAGTCTGCCAAATTCAGTTAGTTAAAAGAAAAAATAAAATAAAATATGAAATAAAAACCCAAGTACTTTCATGCCACACCAGAGTGCACACACCTAGAGAAAACACATCAAATCAAAACTGTTATGCTATGTTATAAATTGAAGATATGTATGGAATAGTATGCTAACCTAAAGCTAAACAGCACATATATTTCATCACATTCTTTCAACCCTGGATAAAATATTAATGATTGTTTTTTTTTTTCTTCTTAAAATGAAAGCCAGTGGAATCTGAGGTCAGGAAGATATATACACAGAAATATTAACCTTTTTCATAAATAAACAATATTTATGAATATGATTACATATTTATGACAGTATTCTGTTTCCTAGCGCATCAGCTTTCAGCTTGAGAAATGTTTCCCCTCTATGGACAGAATACCTTAGACTGATGGTGTCTCAGTCTGAAGTCATCTCTGGACTGCTTGTATGGGCTTTTGTTCCTCCAGCACTGGTGAAGTGTTAATGGGTTTGGGTGGCACTGCCGGTCCTGAACAGATCTGAGGCCGGGCACGGCTATCTCCAGTTGTTCAGCCATTGTGTTCAGAGGCTGCTGTAAGACAATTAGCATTCTGTCCATCTGAGCCCCTGTTCAGGGGCAGTCCAGTCCACTTTTATATCCACTGGAGCAGCATAGACGAGTCTGGGGCTTGACATTCGTGTATACTTTCTGAAAATCAAACTCAGAGTTGGTTTTTGAGGGGTGGGGAGATTTGTTTTGAAGTTTATTTATGAGAGTTTCTAGCATAGCACACATGCTCAGTCATTTTGAATTGGGAAATGAGTGCATGGGATGAAAATGTAATAGCACTGGCTTCCATTGTTAGCACGTTTAGCTAATACATCATGTCATTTACCGGAAATATCTATGACTGGTTTTAATAACAGGTGGAAAGCATGTAGTCTTTAAAGCTGGTAGTTCAGCACGTGTCTGATTGACAGAGGAGTAGATTTTTATGAAATGTCTGGACAGCTGACAGCCAAAGTCATAGGCATTCACTTTAACTGGAACTGTTGAAATGGCTTTGGATGAACTGCAGATGTTAGGAGTAATTGTACTTAACGTGCACATTTCAACCTGAATGTTCAAGACAAACTGCATTAATATATCCTTTATGGTTCTGCTGTTGAACCTAAAACTATTTTATTTAACAAATATTTTCTGAGTGTGTCCACAACAGAATAAGAATAAAAGATGTTACACCTTAATTACAATGTTTTTGGGGGATTGTTTTGCCAGTGCATCAGTTCAGACATTATACTGAGCATGACACTGCCAATACTACACTGACAAAGGGCTCGCCAACTACTACTGATTTTAGTATAACTAACCATTTCTGTGTTATAGATACCCTTCAATATTAACAAACAAAATTCAACAGATGACAGTGACTAATGCAATCTAGCATAGTTAACTAGCTGGGCTTTTAAAAGTAGTTTGTGATTGAACTCTTACCTTGCTAGCTAGCTAGCTGACTGGCTGAATTGTAGGCTTGCATAATTGATGCCCCAAAAATGTAATATAAGGCTAGGCATGTCGGGAAGACTCATTCATAAAAATGGGTGGCTTCAGTCGGATAGATGGCTCAATGAGATCAGTGCAAACAAGGTAAGTAGTCCACGGAAGTAATCCATGGAAAACTGTCGGCACCTGCGTGGGTACTCTGCGTTAATTTCAAAATAGACATGATTAGACGACTCATAAATTTGATTTGTACCTACAAAAAAATTCTAAATGTGAGAACATTTGTGAATGAGCGAAGTTCTCTTAAATTAGTCTTGCACGAGGCCCATTGATTTTTAAAACTTATGCCTGGAGGAGTGGTCAAAAATCCCTCCTTACAAAAATTCTCCTTACAATTTATGCCATTATTGTACCTGTTTTATTGTACCTTTCAATCACTTTAAAATCATTTTTTTTATTGAAATGTGTAAAGAAATGGCAAAACATGGGGATTTTACAGTAACCAGCACTGAAACTATTTATGCATTATTTTAGTCATTTCATTTTCACTGGGTAACTTTGAATTTATACATATATAGCTCTTGTGGTTTTCATCACCCACAGTTTTGCAGTTTTACACACCCTGCTACACCCTTTTGAATGCAAATACATATTGTGTATATTTTAGGACACATCCGGTGAAGAAAGGAAACTTTAGAAAATCCTGACATTTTGAAGGTGTATTGTTTTTGTGAGCTTGGTGTGGCCAAGAGTACATTTTTGAATAAAGCCTGAGACTCCACCCAGTAGCAGCTCTTCTGCTGGCTCTCTCTCTCTCTCTCTCTCTCTCTCTCTCTGTCTCTCTCTTTCTTTCACTCTCTATCGCTCTCTCTCTCATTAGATCACTGTCAACATTGTGTGCTTAAACTGCTATTGTGAATGGAAGAAAACAAATCAAGCTCAATTACATGGATGGCTGTCGCACAGATTTTCTTGTCACAGTTAATTGCAGTTCGCCTGCTTGACCTACCAGATCTCTTCATCAAGAATAAACAGTGTGACCCTATCAATTTAGAATGCTTTGAAGAAACCTTTGAATTGTTAAGCTATCTTTTTCTTCATTGAAAAGACCCAGCTGAGGATCCTGAGCAGTTGTCATAATGATTTAACTGTTCTTTCCCTTCCAAAACCATACTCACAAAACACATGCTCCTCTGTAGGTGGAGGCACACACATACACACACACACACACCAAAAATGCATTTTCATGTCCAGTACAAATGTATCAAAGCAAAGCCTTCAAGTAGTATTATTTTTTTAAATATTGATACTTTCTCTTTTCTGAAACTGTAGTTCTTTTGTAACTGCAGTGTTATTTGATGGGCCTCACATTTATGTTGTGAAGTTCATTTCGATAAGACTGTTTTTGTTATGTTGTTTGATCGCCATGGTTACCGATTATGTGTGGGTGCATGCTGTCACAGTGTTAAGTTTCTCTGGTTCCTGTTTGCTTTGCCGGGTTAACACTGCGGGTTCCCTGAGCTCCCTGTTGAGGTTAGTCTATTAACAGCGATGCCAAGTAAACACCTGTGGCCAGGAACAAAAAATACCCCACATATATGTCCCCAATAAATGGGGCCTTTGGGAGGTTTAATATACTGTCTCATGATGGCTGGAACTCACTGCCGGAGACTGTGTTCATATAATGGCTGTCAGTGTAACTCTCCAGCAGCCCCTTGTGGCCAAAAAGCCCCTATCATTACGGGAATGCCAGAGACCTGTTTACCAGGTACTACATGTGCACAGGAGTTTGAGCCTCTCAATATCTGCAACAAAAAGAAGAGAGGGGGATTCTATGACATCATCAAAGAGATCCCTGTGCTTTCTTTCCTGTTGGTAAGGAATCTAACATCTGGTTGAAACTGCAGATAGTACAAGTTTAATGGGTGAACCACAATCCGAAGACACACAGGGTTTTAGACTGAAGTATGGGTGAACCACTAAAACAACTGTTCTCAGGGAATAGCCATATGGAATATATGTCTTTTTTGAGGACAAGCTTTTTATTCTCTGAAAGGTCTTTTGAATTATATGGCATTTTAATAAATATATGTCAGCTCCTTTCAAATATACTTACAGTATATATAAATGTTAATGGAAATAAAGGAAACAGGAAACCGCCTTTCACGTGGCATAAATTTCTGTTCACACTTCTTCAAAACATACATAAATAAAACACAAAGGGCAGTTGTTTGGCAGTTTGAACGATCATACTTTTAGTACTATGTATCCAGATGAAAACGCACTAGATGTTCACAGGGTAAACAGACATGCAGCGTGTGCAAGAGGGGGCCGGAGAACTGGCCTTACGGGGAAGCTGAAAACAGGCTACAATTGTGCTGATTGAATCACAGCACCAGCCTGCCCTTTGGTGAATAACACAGGTTCTTATGAGCCCACTGCGGCTGTGCCGGACTAATAGACCATGGCTGTCTGAATTCTTGAACCCATGCCATGTGCTCCGGGCCGTCGGGGGCTAGGAATGAATGTGGGGAAGGAATTGTGCGAGTCTTGTGTGAGCATTGTGGTCAGCAGCTATGAAGCACTCCTTAGTGGTGGTAATAGTTGCAGGTAAATTGCTGATAGCAAATTAGTTCTCATTTACCTGACATTGGAGACCTGTGCGCGTATGCATGGGGAACATTTTGATTTTGAGTGCATTTTCCTGTCCACACTTTCATTATTATGCAAGTAGCTAATAAGCAAATTGGATGGAAATAAGTGTCTATGTGTAATTCTTGTGATGCAGATTCAAATATACAGTGGGCTCTAGAATTATTGGTACCCTTATGCTCAAAAGTGCTGTAAACTAAGAAATAATACAGTTGTTGAAATAAGCTTTATTTTCCAACGTGTGTAAAGTAGTAGTACACTTTATTAATAATTCAATGGAATCAACCAAAGTCTAACATTTTTTAAATAAATAAAAATATGTAACCAAGAAACAGATTCCAGAATTACCTGCACCTCTGGTTTAATACTGGCAAAGATTACAGCCATGAGTCTTTTCCTATGAGAGGGGGGCCTGTAGCGTTGTGGTTAAGGTGCATAACTGGGACATGCAAGGTCGGTGGTTCAGTCCCCGGTGTAGCCACAATAAGATCCGCACAGCCTTTGGGCCCTTCAGCAAGGCCCTTAACACTGCATTGCTCCAGGGGAGGACTGTCTCCTGCTTAGTCTAATCACTTTGTTGAATTCATTGTACCACTGACCTGGACCACTGGCAGCAACACATCAATGTCCCACCTCTATATTTGACAGTAGATATGAAGTGCCTCTCTTCGTATGCATTCTCGCATGCTTGTTTAACACAATTAACCTTTCCTTGATGGTAAGCTGATTTTCGGTATCTGTCCTCTCCTTTTAATAATGTTGCTATGCCTCCTAAAATCATGTTGCAAGGGTGGCAAGTGAGCTTTTTTCATTGCTAAAATTGTTCCATGATAATATAATATGCAATAATAGATTGTGTTTCCCATATACTGTAAGGCATCAGAAACATTGCAATGAAGGGAATCAACATCTAAAAGTAAGTGTTGATGTATTTACTGACAGCCCTGGAGTTCCTTCTGAAAATGGCATTTAACATTTTTTGGAATTTTGTAAAGTGGAAAATATTAATACTGAATCATCTATTCTAGCCGCCTAGCCCATACATATGCCATTATTACACAAATGTGGAAATAACATTGGCACGCCTTACTAAATTCAGGAATTTCAAAGGACTAACGGTGTTGCTTAAAGTATGTTAGCATGGTAGTATGCCTCACTAACTACTTCACACAGGAAATTACCATACTGGCTCAAGGATATCCTGTTGTGAAATGATGGACGTGCATGTTTGCCTGGTCTTGTGGAGTGTGGTCAGATTTGAAGCAGCATGAATAGACAGTTGGCTAATTGATACAAATGAGAACAGAAGGTGGCTAACTACCTAGGAAAGCAACTCAATGGGGGCAATGATTCATATGGCTATAAATAAAAGATGAAGTTCTTTATAAACTTAACTAGGCCATTGTTCATCATCCATAATTCCCTATTATAAAATGAATGGCAGATTATGTAGGGTAGGGGTATGGTCTTCATATGTTTCTTTTAAGAAACTGTTTGCTCCACTATCATAATTATGGGATATTGAATACTATTTAAAAAGTTAATGAAATGAGCAAAAAGGACAAAAGGACTCTCTTCTGATGAGGCTTTACTAATTGGGTTTGAGATCATTGGATTTGCTTGTACGTCTGCTGTCAGTTGCTGGGTAACCACTTCTTCGGTGATGGTCACATTCACTTTTATAGTAAACACAGGTGAATTTGTTACATTTGTTTTTGAGAAAAAATTGAAATGCTGTAGAAATGCTAACCACACACTGCAACAGTCTTCATTGAATGAGCTTACATGCTGACTGAACCTGTTTTATTGAACATTTTTCAATGATTAAAATAGTGTTTCCCTCTGGAAATAAAATCTCTGTGATTAATAATTAGTGGGTTTTTAATGTAAATTTGGAAAATTCATATTAATTTTCCCGGAACTTGTAAAAAGTTTTTTAAATCGAGTTATTTCATTTCATTTCTTTCTTGTTAAATGAAATAGTAATTATAATTATAATTACATGTGCATTTCCTAAAGAAAATGCGGAATGTGATTGCTGCTAAAATCGGCGGACTATTACTGGTAATACTAGGGTGTACAGGTACCTGGTATCTGGTAGGTGATTGCTAGGCAGTTACTGGGGTGTTGCTAGGATGTTGCTAGGTGGTTGCTAAGGTGTTACTAGGTTGTTGTTAGGGTGTTGCTAGTTGTGTTGCTATGGTGTGTTGCTTTTCCACTACACTAATCGGTTTCCATTCAGTGTTTGATAGAGTTTCATATTAAACTATGTGAACTCTTCTTTACAGAAAATCATCCTTTAGTAAATCACAAAATCCAAATCCAAGTGGAAAATGTTATTTATAACATCTTGCAGGATGTCCATGGATATGGTTTACACAGTCCCTCTGATGACTGCAGGTACCCAGTAACTTGTTTTCTGACTGTGGGGGCCCTGATAGAGGGAGTCCAGGGAGATGCAGTTTCAGTGTTGCTGGCTCTCAAACACTCTGCCACATTAAAATTTCACCATGAATACATTATTTTCTTGACAACAGCATCAACACTTTCAGTAGTTAGGGAATACACTCCTGTGAATCTTGGATGTCACGCAGAAATTCGTTTTGAGGAATGTGAAGTTCATTTTGAAGAAATTTCAAGTTCAAGGAAGCTTTTGATTGGAAAACATTTTTTGTAGAGTTCTTTAACCTGGACAATAGTATTGTGTGAAAGGAATCCCTCTTAGGTTGGCAACAGTAACATACCTAATCCATTGCAGTATCGTTGTACAGTATATTGGACAAGTTGGTCAACTAGTATACAGTATTTGAAGATTTAAGTATAAAGTATTTGAGACCATAGCCAACTAGCTTGCAATGAGCTATGTTCATATTAATTGTAAACATCACAAGTGAAACTTTATCAGTATGGAGGCAATCTCTCCCCAGCCATAGGCTTTCTATAGGTGCAGAAATATATGCACTTTCACATAGAATTTAATGTAATACTGTATGTAAAGCTGTCTAAGATATGCCTGTGGACAAATATAGAGTGGTTTGGTTTCGCTCTTTTATTCTGAATGATCAAAATGATGATATTTATGATTCATTTCACACTGGCAAAGTGCTGTGCTGCTGTGCTGCACACTGCACGCATTAGTGCAGAAATAATGTGTGCTTTTCAGAGAGAGACCTTTGCTAAAGAGCAGTGCTTTTATGTAAATGTCCAAAACTAACTGCCTCAGTGTAAGCTGGTCAGAACATTTATTTGCATCCTTTCATTAAGTTTATGCTGCAGTATTTGCAAAAGCGCATTTAGAATGAATTTATAAATAAGTACACAAGCAGAAGCAAAATAAAACCACCAAAAATAGTGGCAAATCCTATTTTTAGGACTGTCATGTATGTAATTTTGTGGTACATGAGTAATGGAGAGAAAATATTCAATAAATATAGTGTGACGCAAGTTTATCCTATTTTGAGGACTGAGGTCGCTGAATTAAAATCAAGTGCAAGAGTAAGTGCATGAAAGCACATCTTTGTGACAAGTGTATGTGTCTTTGCCCATTCCATTGAATTAACTTAAATGGAATGAACCTAAGTCTTACATTTTATTGGCACCCCTGGGTTAATACTTTGTGTAAACACCCCTGGCAAAGATGACAGCCATGAGTCTTTTCCTATAATTTGTGATAATGTTAGAGAACACATTTGGAGGCCGTTCCTCCATGCAAAACCTTTCAGAATCATTGATATCCTTGGGATACCCCCTTCTTCATTTCAGACCACATGGCATGGCATTTAAGTCTGGACACTGATATGGCCATTGTTGTTTTTATTTCACCATTTCTTTCTGGATTTGATGTATGTTTGGAGTCGTTATCCCACTGAAAAATCTACCTAATTCTCAGCTTCCTAGCAGAAGCAACCAGATTTTCTATCAAGATTTCCTGGTACTTTGCTGAATTCATTGTGCCATTGCTCTTAAATAGTGCACCTGGACCACTGTTAGCAAAACATCAATGACCCACCACCATATTTGAGAGTAGGTATGAAGTGCTTCTCCTTGTATGCATTCCATTTTGCAACCTAACATGTCCATGGTGTGTATGGTCAAAATGTTCAAATTTAGTGTCATCTGACCATAACACTCTCTTCCAGTCATATTTCCAATGAGGTGAGGCAAACTTTGTTTATTGTGCTCAGTAAGGGCTGTCTTCGTGCCATCCTTCCAAAGAGTTTGTTGGTGTGGAGGTGTCATTTTATGTTTATTTTGTATCATGAGCAGTCTTTGTCCATTTCTTTGTCCATACTTTCCTCTTTCCGCTACTTTGGTACAGGTTAATACTCATCTCATCGGCCCATAAGAGCCAACAGTTCTGTGGTGTACTTGTATGTATTCTGTACCTAACTGGAAGCTGGCTGTTCTGTTATTGAAGCTTATGAGTGGTTTTAATCTTTTGGTGTACCTTCTGAGGTTATGCTGGTGTATCATCTTCTATTTATGGTACTTCTCTTTGACACATCTATGAATACATCCTGGAGAGTGTTTTTGATCTGTTTGACTGTTGGAAAGGGACTTTTTTCTTCACAAGGTATGAAGGTATTCTTCTGCCGTCCATTACGGTGGGCTTCCATCATCTATCCGGTCATTTGCTATTGCCGAACTCACCAGTGCTAACAATGTAACACATTTATTGTTGCTCAAAAATGAAGGTGTTCAAAATGTCCTCCCTTTCCTTGGTGTGTTGCTGAGAGAAGTTGTCAGATATAAAATATTATTATTTCTTATTTATTAGCTGCCAGTTGAGAACACATTGCAATGTTTACCATTTGGTCTAGGTCACAAGAAAAGCCTTTATGTAAAAAAGTGAAAAGACGCTGATGAGTAGGAGATGGAAAAGATTACGATGCTGCAGAAAATAAATGGCCACCATCCTCTGCTCCCTGAAAACTTGCCAACAGAAATATGTCCCTGTCATAAGAGAAAAAACAAAACTAAGAGGCTGTCTGGCCTTCACAGAAATATGAAATGGAATCCGAAAAAGAAACAGTGAAGCTTTCAAAAAATATTACTTTCTTTTTCCATTTTTTCTTTTGGTATTAAAAAAATTGAACTGCACCTTTATGTTTAGTGCTAGCTTTGCTTATCGGAGAGAATATTTTAATTTGCTCTTTACTCCCTCCATAATTGCTTGTTTCTAAATAAGTTTACTCTTGAGAAAAGACATTTCATGGACATTTCTGTGTTCTGTCACTCAATATGAAACTTATATTTTATGCTGTGTACTTGCACATGTGGCAAATAGAGTTAGGAGTTATATATTCTGTACTGTAAGCTGCCCTTAGACATGGACGTTAGATTTGTAAACATGCTTCATTCCTTAGTAAATGTTATTTTAATATCGCTTTTTTCTTGTACTGAGAAACTTCTGATATGTTTTTCCAAGCATAAATTAGATGGAAAAAGTCACAATACTGTATACAATCATGCCTCTCATTGGTAGAGATGTTGCAAATGACTGTTAGTTTACAACGCAAAATGTTATTATTATATAAGAGGCTAAACTGGGGATGCTGAGTGGCTCACCCTGTTAAGATACCAGACTGCTCAGCTAATGGCCCCTCAGTCTGGTATCAACTCTTGACTGTGCCAGGCCCATCTGCTGCCTCAGGAGTTGGTGTTCATCTGCACTTCCCAAAATGTCCGTGGATGTCATAAAGCCATGTCATAGGCATGAGATGGGCTTACATTGACAACTGTGTATTCCAAATTAGCAGAACATACAAAAATAGGCAATAGATACTCGACAAAATGAACTGCACAAATCCGGCTTCTGACTAACACTGTTATCATCTTTATTTTTTGGGGGATATGAGTTAACATTCCTTGACCAGGCAATGTTTTTTTGATAAACTTGCCACTTTAATCTAATTTGCACTGTATATTCCCTGCACGCTCAATGTTAATGAGTTACAACATGTTTTAAAAGAGCATCCTTTGAAAGAAAGCACACAATAAAGAGGACCATGTTGAAACCCTGCCCGTTTTCTTCTCCCAGCACAAAGAGGCGTGAAGGGAGATGGAGCTCAAGGCTAGTGAATCAAATAGCTGCCCATCAGTTTCCTTTCTCTCGAGTCAGTTCACAAAGACCTCTATTATACTGAGATCAGGGGTGCAATGAGTGGTTCAGGCCTACTCAGTGGAGCCCTGTTTATGTGTACGTTATTCAAGGAAAAATCTGCACCTTCACTGCCAATATACAACCAACTAATAAAGATCACTGTCTATACACTCACTGAGCACTTTATTAGCTATTTATTCGACTTATCGTTCAGACTTATTGGTCTTCTGCTGCTGTAGCATATCCACTTGGAGGTTCGACTTGTTGTGTGTTCCGAGATGCTCTTCTGCATACCACTGTTGTAATGTGTGGTTATTTGCGTTACTGTCACCTTCCTGTCAGCTTTGACCAGTCTGGCCCTGGCAGAACTATACTCAAACCAGCCTGTCTGGCTCCAACAATCATTCCACGGTCACTTGGATCATATTTCTTTCCAATTCTGACAATTGGTCAGAAAATCAACTGAACTTCTTGACCATGTCTGCATGCTTTCATGCATTTAGTTGCTGCCACATGATTGGCTGATTAAATATTTGCATTAACAAGCTGGTGTACAGGTCTACCAAATTAAGTTCTCAGGGAGTGTCTAGTTGCCTCTTACACTGGTGGACTTACTGGCAAACAGACAGCCATGCACACACACACACACACACACACACACACACACACAGTCATTTCATGAGTTAAAACACACATTTTATAATGGCTCCTTTTCCAATTATGTTGCTCTCTTAGTGGTAATTCTGTTGTGACAGGCTCGAAGTGGGAGTGCTTCTTAACGAAGTGCTTCTGATCATACCGCATTAGAGCAAGTCTGAGGGCCTTCCAGTTCCTGAAAGATGCTGCCAGATCTCTTCCCCATCCCTGTCATTTGGCAGAGCTGCCTCCAGCATATAGGCCGAGTGTGAGCCGAGTTTCTCGACTAAAACAGAATCACTCATATTTCAGGGCTGCAATCTTCGTCTTTGAAGACAGTGGTAAATTGTACCTATAATTCCAGTGATTTTGGATATTGGAGTTGGCAGAGCAGCAAGTGAAATGGAATCTTGTTACAGCAATCTATTATGGCCTGCCCAGTATCAGAAGCACCACTGTCATCCTTTCTTTTGCTTCTTTGTGTACTTTAAGTGAAACCGGGATTTTGATTTTACGGTTGTGTGTGTGAGTGTCCTGGCATAACAGGGTAGGTGCTACTGTTGGCTCACACAGCATGTGTTCCGATTCCCTGCTAAATATACGTTGTTGAAGTAGTGCCACCTGAGTCACACTGTTAAATGGACTGGCAGATAGCGTACCTGTCTCACCGCATTCTTTCTTTTCACGTTCTTATCACAGAAACTTCAAGGCCCTAGTGTTGGCATTTCAGGCTGCTAAGGGGACTGCCCCACCTTACATACAATCCCTGATCACTCCCTACTCCCCAGCTAGACCACTCCGGTCTGCCAGCTCTGGTCGCCTTACGGTTCCCTCTCTACGTGCACCTGGCGGTCGAGCTGCACGTTCACGCCTGTTTTCCGTTCTGGTTCCTCAGTGGTGGAATGACCTGCCTACCACTGTCAGAACAGCAGAATCCCTCCCCCTATTTCGACGCAGACTCAAAACCCACCTTTTCAAACTCTACCTTAGTCCTCCCTCCTGATTTCCCCTGCCCCTCCTTTCTGATATCCCTATCCTTGTCTAACCCCCCCCCCCCCCCCCCCCAAAAAAAAAAAAAAAAAACTTCTGCTGACAACTATGTTTAGAACAGCATTTCCTGTGTATTTTGCTAGTTTCTGGATGTGATGCTCTGACTTATGGTAGAACCTATGCACTTGTAAGTCGCTTTGGATTAAAAGCGTCTGCCAAATGACTAAAATGTAAAATGTAAATGTTGAAGTAGTGCCACCTGAGTCACACTGTTAAATGGACTGGCAGATAGCGTACCTGTCTCACCGCATTCTTTCTTTTCACGTTCTTATCACAGAAACTACGTGGGAACGGCCATCCAGTGCCCCCGGGACACCGAAGACCCCACTGAGACAAAAGAACTCCACACCCACAGGTAGCGGGCAGCTTGTTTTCCCCTTTAGAGAATGACACTATCACTGCCCCCACTGCATTCTCAAACGCAATCGTTTACTATCAGTCTCTTTTTATCAGGGCGTGTCCATTTACGTGTGGAGGGAGTTATTCATTATGGCGAAGAACATCATCTGCTTTATTTGCTTTCCTTTATTGCTGGTGCGTGAAGAGGGGAAGTGTTATCTTCACCACATGGTGTCAAGCACAGGTTAAACTCTTACCCTTCAGCATTCCAGATGTCCTTCCTGCTGCTCTTGGAATAGGCTCATGGAGGTGGAGAGCAGGAGCGACGATCGAGTCTGTCAGGAAGTGGAATCCTGGCACATCCTTTTCTGCGACTGTCTGAGGCTCTCACTGTGGTCTACAAAAGCCCAACCCAAAAATTCCTCACTGCCTCACGACGGTCTCTTCCTCCATGATAGCAGTAGCAAAGAATTCCACAGAGGCTTGTGATTATAGACTTCCTGTAGTTAATTTTGTCCATGGTTTGGGACACGGCACATACTTGTTTCTGAGTGAATCCTTTCAGAAAGAAAACAACCAAAACGTCTTCCAGACTGTTGTGCTTAGTGATATAATTGCACAGTGAAAATTGTCCTAATATTTTTCAGATTTTCCTTGCTCCATTTCACTTGTCTTGTGCTGCTGAATAATTTGCCAGCATCCCTTGATTTAAAGAGGCACCCCTTTGAGTCCCTGAACGGTGTACAATTGGACCCCCCCCCCCCCCCAGTAGAATGTTGTGCTTGTTCTGAAACAATATGCGCATCAGCCTATCTTCTTCAGTTTCAGCATCCATCTTAATTGAGACATTTGGAATATGAAAAAATAAAAAGAGCACATTGACAGTCTTACAGTCTGAAACAATAATATAATTTTACAGTAGTGTTATAATACTATGCAGTCCGATTCATCATCCACAGCCTTAATAAAACAAATAATGTCAACACACACATCCCTTCAGGAATCACCATATCATTAGATGAAAATAATGAGTCTGTTTATGGAAATTTCCCCGTATTACTCATTAATGTTCTTTGCTTTGTATGCCTTGAGGGTGGTGAAGGATGAAAGCCATATTGTTGATATTATTTTTGATCTAGCCTGTGGATAAATAATTTCTGAAAAATTCAGGGGGATTTAATACCTATGAGGTCAGGCTGCTACAGTAAATATCTTTATCGGTAAAGAGGCCCACTGAATGTACAAGAGGGCTTCTATAGTGCAAACATTACCAAGCCTTACAGTAGCTATTTACTGTACTGTATACCAGTGTTTCTCAACTCCAGTCCTCGGGACTCACTTGCCAGAAAGTTTTTGTTGTAACCAGGGAATCACACACCTGATTTAACGACCGAACCGATCAAACCACCAACAATGCCCTTGATTAAATCAGGTGTGTGTGTTCCTGGTGTGTGTTATATATGTCCAGTCCAGTAGGCAGTAGACTTTAAACCGCAGATTTTAGTTTTACAAAACTGGCTGTTGCATGAAAGAAAAAATGTGTACTGTGAAAGAACAATGTAAAATGTGTTTTACACCTGATCTTTATGCTGTAGTCATTATTATTAAACTGCAACTAATTGGCATTTTCTTGTCAAGCAGTCACACCATTGTAATAATATTGTCAGTAGAGGTGAATATAAAATAAAATTTGGAAAGACAGGTTTTTTTGCTGTCTGGGTGAAAGAAATATATCAAAAGCATTCCGGATAATTCTTTCAGTGAATCAAAAAAGTAATATTGCCTGAAGAGAAATGAATAGAATTGCATGGATTTCCGGAATTGCAAAGTATTGCATGATGCATTTGAATTAATCAAATATATATCAAATTGAATTTATCAAGGTCAAATCCTGCAGAATAACTTCAATCAACATTTTTTGAAAGATTTTCTTCCCAGGTTGCAAAGTAATGTGATGTTTGTCCAAATGACAAAAAAATGGTATTCTAGTTTGAATGTATTAATTCTAATTACAGTGTATGGATACCGTACAACCTACTGTGTATGGAGTTTACTGTGCACCAACAATTAAGTGCATTTATGCTTTTCAGACATTGCACAAACTGCTTAGTTGGATCAAACTAGTAGATCAAAATGCCCAAGACTTTCATCAAAAAAAGAATAATACGTTATTGCATTTAAATAAACTGAATAAAAATGCAAAATTCAGCTTCTTAAAATTGTTACATTTAAACAGGCTAACTCTGTACAACTTGTCCTCATAATGTTTTAGTCAATGTTATACCTTAACCCCTTAAGTCTCACCAGGGCTGGGCTGGTGTGGGTTTTTTTTTGCATTGATTCCTTTTTTAACGGTGCAATTTTCAATCACTATCGTAACACGATATACTGTTTTAAAGAGATAAACTTGTGGTTCTATCTCTATTGCCTATTTTAAGATGTCATTGCTTTGGCGACAATAGTTTCTCATTTAGTAAAAACTCCATATACTACAATAAACATGGTCATTGTAGCATTTGGGTCCTGCAAACCAAATGCATAATAATACAATTCTAAAAATGGACTCTAGATAGAATGTCCATTGTTTACTTCAAATTTCACTGGAGGAATTGTCATTGTTGTCCGCTTCTCTATTGAATACTTTTACGAAATTACTTGTGTCTAGGAATGCTATTATCTATGTTTTGTATCGGCTTTATGGAGAAAGAAGAGCCCAAGGACGAGCTTCTCTGACCAGTATCGATAATCCAGTTTCACATTAAAGGTGTGATCCCCATCCATGAGCAAAAAATACAGTATAAATTCAGCTCAGCCTAGTACCAGCTCGTGGCATGGTGTTGGAGTAACGACTGAGAAGCATTTTAGATAATGAAATTACGTTACATTGTAATATGCAACTCAAAACATACATGGTCTGCACCAAAAGGCAGTTATGTTTACTACTAACCAATCAGTTGCAAACCGTTGTGAATCATTCAATGAAAACACATTTTCTTCAGGCTAGGACCTCTGCCTTTCTTTTACCGTAACTATGGCAAAAAGTCAGAGAAAAGCAAGTAACTGAAATACAATGGCAGATTGCAATCCAGGAAGATGTTTGTTTTGGGTTTGACTTGGATATCAGCGGTTTTAATTGGACAAAACTTAAACATGTTCAGACCTATAAAACACAAACTTATCTAGTTGGGGTGTATCAAGATTAGCATTTGTAGACATGTGAGCATAGTATGCTCCAGTGCACCCTATGCCAGCCTGTGTTTTTGAAAGAAAGTAGAAATGGTAGAAATAGTTCCCATTAGAATCTGATGAGAAGCAAGATAGCACTGGAACTGGATGGTAGTGAGAAGGCCAGCCAATTTGCGACTTGGCTGTATAGGATTTGTCGGAAGGGCAGCCAGAACTGGGTTGCAGAAGTGCAATGGAATGAATGCAGACACATTACAGTTTGAAACCAGTGTCTGTGTTATACACAGTTGGCAAACTGCTGTAAATGATAAACTATTGGTTTGTGTAGTTATTTGCAAGAATGACATGGGAATAACAGGCTTTTATTAATATTTAAACACTCCTGCAAATACACCTTCTTTTGATTTGTAACCATCAAAATGTATTTATATATATATATATATATATATATATATATATATATATATAATGGCTTATTTTATGAACTTTTATCCTGTGATCCCATCCCTTCCTCTGTTCCTGTCCATTGCAGTGAATGGATTCCACGGTTCTGGAAGCCCCCTGCACCAGCTGGACCTGACCCACATGCGAAAGCCCAGCGGCGACCAGCAGGTAGGCGAGAGACAGCACTGCCACTGCAGGAAGACAGAGTTCACTGTGTCTCACTCCCTTTCATCTCCCTCCTCTCCGAATCCCTGCCAATCCCGCCGTCCAGCTCCGCGGAACGCCAGCGCGTTCCCTCTGATGTTTCATTTCTGCGGGCTGCAGCTTTTTACGCACCAGTAGAACTCCCACTGGGGGCAGTGTGCATGATAATGTGAGATCTCCTGTGTAGCTGAAGACCTCACTGATGGGCTACCATCAATCAATGTGTTTTTTTCATTTTTTTATTCCAACCTTTTCAAGGGTATGAGTAGCATTTTGAAGCGTTGCTTTCTGGGTGACCGCACCATCGTTCCGCAAGCAGTATCCGCCTCTGTGTTATGTAAGTCGCACTCATATATTTGAGCCGTAACGAGCGGTTGCAGGCTCTTGGGCTGAGGAGGAAAGCTTGGGACCTGCAGTATTGACATTAGGTCCTCATCTGAAGCAGCTTCACACTACAGATCTAATGTACAGCAAAGCTATCATTAAAGGTGGCCAATAATTACAATGATGCAGGCATGCGCACAAACTCCTCTCTGCATGGCAAACAATACACATCCCCCAAGAGGAGCATGGGAGCTCTCTTCAATCCATTTGTCATCCTTTTTCTGAAAATAAGACAATCTCTTCCAGCTGCTGTGTGTGCCCCTGATCGTAATTAGCTTTCTGACTAATCATTGTCCCGCTATATACACAAAACCCCATCCCAGCTTCCTCTTCTCCCTCCTGCCTCCCTTCCTTTTTGTTGTTTTTTTTTTTTTCCTTTTTAGCGGGAGAGGAGGTGCGGTGAAGGCGGGATAAATAAATCCCACTATCCCCCCACACAGTCCGTGTGCTGCTCCAGTGGGCATAGCACGGACGAGGGGGGATGTGGAAGGCTGTGCTGCCACTCTCTCTCACCGCTGATTACCTCAGGACTCGGGTGACAGCTTAACACAGCCGACTTCACGAGAACGCACCGCGCCGTCGCCGAGAGCAGAGCCCCGTTCGCCACGGCAACAGCACCGACCAGACCGCCAAAAAGCAAAAGCTCCTCGCTGCGAAAACCGCCTGAAAAAAAAAAGGAACTGAAAAGCCCTACAATGTCTGACACGGAGGGTAGCTTTGATGATGCCTCTTGTCTCTCCTCACAGAGCCCTGGGTCCACTTCTCCCACCAGGAAACAGACCAGGGAAACCACAATCACCGTGAGTACCAAAAAACAACAGTGAACATGTCACTCCAGACTGACAGGCTCTCTGCTACAATGTTTCAGGACTATTAGAACACAAAAGTGAATTTTTGTATGGCAAATGTGTGAGCCATTATCAGTCTCTCTTGAATAATGATATTGATATAATGACTGCGGTTGTGTTCAGTGTACAGTGTCCGAAAGTGCTTTCTAAGTTACAAGCAAAGAGGACTGTTGTCAATTTGTAAGCTGATTGTCCTCTTCCTTGTAACTTGCCTCCATGTTTCACTTGTATGGGCATCAGTGGTGCACACTGCACTTGGAAACACAGGGCAACAACGTCGCTGAATAATATATATATATATTTTTTTTTTTTTAAACAGGATATTACATAAGAGCTGAATCTAATAATTCAGCTGTACACATTTACTCATCAGCTTATTATGGGTTGACATTTATAAGTCTGTAATGGTTGTAATGATTTATTGTGCATCTCATTGGTTCCTAATGTGATTATTAGGGAGGAAGAAAGGGTTGAATATCTCTTTTAAATGAATCTAGGCTGTGCTGAAGACAGTCGGAGGAGTCTTGTTTCTGAATTGTGATTTTTCGTTGTAGTCCTTGCCTCGGTAGCAGCTGTCAGTGTGGCTTTTTGACTACAGCGAAATTGTGGATGTAGGGGATTGGGGTGAGCGGAGATGCAGCATGCCCAGTTTCCATGGTGACAGAGGCGATACTATTGATTAATGGGAGTTGAAATGAGAGGCGCGCTAAAAAGAATAAGAAATTCAGATGCTTGCGATGTAAACATTGAGCTTGACTGGAAATCGTTCATTGTCAGGAAGGGCACGAGTGGTGCTAATCTTATGTATTTTCAGAGGGGTTTCTTGAGGGGTGAATGTGGGGGTGGTTGTCACGTGAGCACTTTGCATACAGTACACAATGGTTTGTGGCAGATACCTTGTTTGTGCGTATATTTATGTGCAGTCATGGATTCTATTTGTATTTGCTGCTGGCTGCAAAGATAAATGACTTAGATGTTATGATACACTTAAAAAACAGATTAGCTCCCTTTATTCAAGTGGATGGTGGGACTGGTCATGTAACAGAGCGGTAATGAGGAGTATTTGTTCTCATTGTGCTGCTGCTCACTGGAATGAGAACAGAGCTGAGAGAGCAGGACTGGCAGTGGAGGCTATAGACACAGTCTCCTACCCCCAGCCCTCTCCTTCTACTTATGTGCTTCAGAAAGGGCTCCGCTCCTCCCTTCCCCCAAGGAGCCTGTGAACCTGGAGCGGCAGTGGCGTAATCTGAGCTCCAAATCAGCGCTTTCAAGGCCAAATCATCCACCATCCATTCTGTGGGGCTGCGGAGCTGGCCATATCCTCGGTCTGTGGCAAGATTGATCGCAGCGTTACAGGGAAACGTATAGAGGAACCCTTTTTCCCATCCAGTCATTTGTTTTTTATTCAGGCTATTTCAGTGAACGTATACTTTTACAGTGAAAATAAAATCCTCGGGTGGACCGAAGACTGAGCAAAATGTAAGATGTTCTTGCGCTCGCATAGGACTGTAGGCTTGTAGTTCTCCCAAAATGACATTTTATTGTTGCAATTTAGTGCAGATGAAATCATTTATCTAGAAAGGCATCAGCAACACCAACACGTCTTGCTGCCTTGTAGCCTATGATACACGCATATTTTTATTATAGTTCCCAAGTTCCAAACTAAATAATAAGAATAAGCAGAACAGAATAAATGCATGTCTACTTGGCAATACACCTCTTTTGTGTGTTATAACAGTATTCCACGGTGACGACTATATTATGTCATGTAGTTGTCACACACTCCTGTGTGAAGCAGAACAGGAACTCTCTGTGAGAGAGTACATCTCATGTTTAACTGGACCCTTGCCCTCTGCTCAATCCAAAATTCGCCTCATCTGTTTCTCAGTCATGCCTAGTTACTGCTGTGCTGGCAAATGGTCACAAAAGTCCTGTCACATTATCTCATTATAAAAATGACATTGTAATAAAGTATGTGCCAGAAATAATATTTGGTTGACTGCTTTATTGGTAATAGCAAAACCCTTGAATCAGTATAATTGTGATCTTCTCCATTGCCATCATTTGTGAATCAGTTCTGCTGTACTGAATCTTACTGTACATGACCCTCCTCCACCTTCTTCAAATGTAATCCATACTTCACAAGACCATTGTAGGACCCAAGCCAAATGTCTGACCCTGTGACCCTGTTGTGGATGCTTGAGGAATTAGATATGAAGTTAGTCTGAAGGGCTTACATAAGACCCTGGTCCTATGTGAATGCTTTAGCAATCATTACGAAAAATGTTTTCTTTTTGTCAAGGCTTTGTTAAGATAAGCCTTTGTTCTGGTGCACAAAGAATAATTGGCAACATTGTTTGTTGTTGCTTGCGATGTTAATTAAAGGTAATGTGTAACCAGAGTCCAGATTTCTTTGTCATATCAAAGCTGTAGCCCTCCTGTAAGTCTCTGTGAAGTAAATTTGGCAGACTGCTCAGCTCTAAGCACACTGTCTCACCGCTTCCCATACCGAGAGGATTAACTTCCATTAATGAGACATTGTGAAATTCTCAGTGAAGTGGGGGAATGTCTCCACTCCTAAATTGCATTTTTAACCTTTAAAAAGACGAATTATCAACTTTTCGACCCTGTTTATTTATATTTTTTATTTCTTAATACAGAGAATTTACTGTTTGGACAATATACAGTAGCAGAGACTAAAAACAGAATTAAAAACATTCTATTATTAAGCTGAGATTGTTTTCTTTGGGTAGGTGCTTAGTATGGTAATGTGAATGTTGTTTTCTTTAGAAAGCGACCACATACAATAAATAATTCAACCTGAATTTACCTGCAAGCAGAAGTATTTAAAGCCCTGTTCATACCTTTACAGTGTGGTTTCATTTAAAAAAAACATAAAGTATCTTTATAATAATAAGGACAGGGTAAGAGTCATTTGTTCCCTAGCAACAGTAGCAGAGTGGCATGTGTTCTCAGCAGCACTGGAGAGTTCCATTGCTGATCTAGTCAGTAAGAAGGAGGGGGGGGGGGGGGGGGGTCATCAGCAGTTTGGTAAACACCGGGCGGAAAGGGAAGGGCCACTCTCAAATTGTGTTTGTCTAATTTATTTATTCACTCGTCTCCCGGTCAGCTTGCTTGTTTGTTTGCATTTGTAAGTGCTTCCCCTGTCAACAGCGCAGTACCTGCTCAAGCCCCTGACCTCCACCTACCATTGCTGTTTCTCACTGTGTGAAATGCGCTTTTACAAGTTACTAAATGCATCCACTAAATGACTAAACTATCATCGCTTTAGCCTGCATACTTTGGATACAGTGCCCTTTCAATCCTTTCCCTGTCCTGTTTTTTGTTTTTTGCTTTAAGTCAGTACACACTGGATCTAAACCGAGTCAGTCCTTTCCTTGAAATGAACTGGTGTCCTCACAATGTATGCTATGTCTAACTTTCATACCTCATGTAAATAGAGTTGAGTGTCAGTTTCTATGTTGAAAAGCTAATGCTACATTCCTCATTGCTGTGAGAAAAAACAGAAAGCACATGCTTACATGTCAGATGCTGCAGAAAGCTGAGGTTAAATTTTATTTTTAATAGCCAGAATTCTACACAATTTATGCTATACAAATTAGGGAATTACCTTTGATAAACCAATATGACTGTCTTATTTCTTATGTGATTTGGCATTTGTCCTTGAAAATTCAATGTTTAGATCAACAAGAAAATGTATCACATTTCCAAGGATAACCCCAGAAAAACCGAGAAAAAAAGCGTTAATATAAATATTTCTCAAAATAATGTACTGATAGTCCAGACCCCTGAGTATGCATATGAGCCTTCTAAAGATGAGTCAGGATGCAAATCAGTGTATTTGTTTATTCTCTTATTAGATCACTGTTGATTTTGTCCATTTTAAACTGTTGCTGGGGTAACAGGCTAAATGATGCACAGAAAAAAATTCCTTTTTTGAAATTCACAAAATAAATCCTACATATAAATGTTCACCTTCTCCATGGTGTTCAATGTTTTATGGAGAGTTGCAATGGAAGTGATATATGTTGAGGAAATAATACTGTCATGACTATCAATATGGGTGCACTGGAGCAGAAAATGAACAAAGTGACAGGGGTGTGTGTGTGTTCATGTATGTGTCTGGGTATTTGAATGCGTGTACAGAGACATTTGGGGGTGCACTACGAGGGGAGCCTAACATACCCAGGGTTTCTTTGCGTAACCTGACTTCACAAAACCAAACAACCGCAGTCAGGCTTCACCGGTGCTATAAAGATGGTTACCAACTTGCTAAGTGGACACAGGCATTGTTAACCTAGAGCTGTGCCCATTGCTGTAAAAGTGGCAGCATAGCCATAGGCTACACGAGTGGCATATTTCTCACCTGACAGAATGCTGATATGAACAAATATAATGGATGGATATGAAGAAAATAAAATACTCATAGGCAAATAACAAAAAGTAACCCTAATTCTGCCAACAAAGCCAGTGACAAGCGTGCCAAAAAATTGCTAATAGGCTAATGTAAATTTGTTAGTTAAACCTTATTTAGGCTATCATGCCATGCTTAATGAATAATTCTACAATCTCACAAATTGTCCAATAGTTTATTTCTGCCGCGGAAACTACACATTCTACACATTCTAGACCTCCTAGAACTTAAACTTGATACAAGATAGGCTATTTAAAATATGTCTGCTGCTACAAAGTGTATTATTAAACTCACACCAAAGTTCATTCCTAAACTCAAGAATTGTAGCCCATCTCATAATAAAGGGAAGTGGATATTGAGGCGCAGGGTTCAAGAAGCTTGCAATATGACAGCTACTGTATTCTCTATTGCCAATCTAGCCTATATCTTTGCATAGTGTAACCATGGAGAAAGCCAGCAAATTAATTTGATCTCTGCTAAGTCAAAACACCCCTAAACTCTATGGGAACGTCCTGGACAGAAGCCCCTTTCCAAGGAGTTGATTGGTCAAAGAGCGATGCCTTTATATGTTTCAAGTTGATCACCTGAGCATAACTTTCCCGGGGACCAGGCTAGCCTTGCAGCATATGTTCCCCTGGCGATTTATGCCGATTTAAAGTAACTCAGTTTTGTAGTAAGTAAAACCCAGGGTTAGCGCTTCGGTTAGCTTGCGAACCCCATAATCTCGCTTCGCAATACGGAAAATCCAGGGTTAGCACTTAGGTTAGCTTGCGAACCCTGTAATCTCTCTCTGTAGTACACCATTTTAGGACCATTTTAGGCCCATTCCCTTAGAGTGGAGACCTTTGGGAGGGTGCAGACTTGCACACACTCGCAGATGAGACACTCCATAGCGCTCTAGATTTTTTCGGCATGAATATGTGGCAGTGAGACACAAAAAAATGTGATAATGTTTTAAAAGTGTGAAATCATTCCATAGTTTTTCTGTCGTGCAGAGGTGTTCCTAGCACAGTGTCAGTCCCAACAGAAGAGAGGTACAGGCAGGAAAAGAGCAAAGGAAATGCAGAGGTATGGGAAGTAAAAATATGAAATGTTTTCTTCCCACAAAGGCTTCATTTTTTAAGGTAGATAGTGTACATGAGGTAAATGTGTGAATCACAGCAGCTGTTGTCTTTTCTAGTTTTATTTACCATAGTAAGTTTATTGATTTGTGAGTTGGCACTGTGATTATGTGTCATATTTAATTCTGACTTCTGCTTGCTAATGCGTTTTCTGATCTCAGTCAATATTGTGTAGTTGTTGTATATATATCACAGTGATACCATCCAAGAAATGAATCCTTTGTTGATCAAATATTATTTATTTATTTATATAATATTATTGCAGGTTGCTTGTGATTTCATCATTGGTTGAGTGTTGCATGCTTGCACTATGCTATTTGCGTGCATTGTTGGGATAGCTCTTGTAACTAGTAAAAAGCAGTTACACCTCACCAAATTACAACCAAAATGATTTCTTCTTACAGCCAGTTTTGTGGTGATAGCATTGATATGCTCATAAAATAAAACAATTTGTGTGAAGGTAGTTGTGTCTTTTCTGCCCCCCCCAACACACACACGCACACACTGACACACTGACACATGCACATAATCCAAGGAGGGCCAGCATATTACGCAATTTCAAGTGATGTCATCAATTGTACATGGATTTATAGACCTTGCTTTTAAAAAAGTTAATTTACGTAAAAATCTGAAGTCAAGTTCTAATAACCCTCAATACTAATTAAAATTAGACACCAAATACTTTTAAACAGACTGTGGGGGGGGGGGGGGGGTAATACAATACTGCATAGTTTCATTTCACAATGTATCCCCTTCATCCATCCATTCATTGTGTGTTTGTGTTTGTGTTCCCTGAGAGAGGAGCAGAATAGAGCTGGCAGGGAGCTGTAAATGAGCTGAAGAATGGGAGAGCGTGATAATGACTGCGACACTATGGAGGCCAAACTTGACACCTGACTGGGGTGTGACTCCGCTGCGCTTATAAATAGGAGCTGCAATGCCAATTAAACGGGCAAACTGAAGCTGAGCAAAAGCTGTGAATGCTTAACTAACGGGTTCTTATGACATAGTGCACCAAAGCCAGGGGGGTTTAGAACAACAGTGCAGTGTAATAAGTAAGATATATCATCTGTTGTAATAAGTATGAGGTATCATTTATTTGTAAACTGATGTGGATGAGATTAGGATCGGTATTAAGAATGAACCGTCTTTGTTACACGCGGTAAAGTAGATTAAGTGTATTGCCTTCCTGGAGAATATTGCTGGATATGGATCGATCATGGATGATGGGTTACTGCACAATATGACAGGGCTCCTTTTTATTGACTTAGCCTCATGGCTTGTGTTTCTTTATAGTCTAGGCATTTACTGCAAAGCCTGTGGCAACTAAAGTTCACCATGAAGTTCAGCTATGAATGCAGCCACTGGAGGTTGGAATCTCTCAAAGAATATGAAAATCGTTGTGGTTTACTGCATTTATACATGAAAACAATATTTGTATAAAGTTCATAAAAATATGTCTCTGCTGTTTTTGCTGTTTTGTATTGATGGCAAACGTGATTTATTGTAGCAGTGCTCAGGCTACGTGCACTATTAAAAGGCTGTATTTTCACTCTGACAGCTGCAGTCAGGTTTGTTGTCACAGCAGCCATTCTGGTAATGGAGAACTATTAATCGCTTGCACAGTGTTACGTGGCCAAGCTGATGCATTACAACACAATTCTATGGAAATGCTCAAGGAGAACTTGAGTACAAATCTTAAGTGTTCCATGCTCTTTGGCATAACATAGGCCAGACATGGGTGAAATACATTATTGTTTTGTATTCAAATACTTTTCTGTGTTCGATCAATCTTGCCTGGTGCAAGTGAGCCAACCAAGAGGACCAGAAAGCAGACATTTGCACCTTTTGAGAGTGTGTCATAGGTTCCAATACACCAGACAAGCTCAGTAAAGTGTAGAAAAGTATTTGAATAACAAACAATTATGTTTTGTTTACGTCTGACGTGTGCCTTGGGTGGGACTCTTCTGTTACAAGAAGTGAAGTAAATATTTTGATATCCATTGGTTATTTCACGTGCATATGTATGTTGTGTACTTTGGAGTTACTTAAGTCAAGTTAAGTTAAGTCATGGTGCATAATCATATATAATAATCCTCATTATAGTAAAACTGCAGGTGTACCTTGACACAAAAATACGCTCATTATTGAAAGCTATAATTTACATTAATTTTTGAAGCCAATCATTGTCATATTCTATAAAAGCACCAAGTTATGAGAGCAATAATTATATCACATAATAATCAAGTTTAGAATTTCTGCTAAATTGCATCAGGAAATCCTTGTGGTGAGGGCATTTAAGGTGGGAGCATTTAGATAAATCATATGATTGGGATCTTGGAACAAAGGCGTAGTCTGAACAGAGGTCTTTTGAGTTGGTTGCAGGATAATATTTAAATATCACTCTCCGTAGTATAAAATATATGTTAGGCCTAACATTGGTGAATATAGACCTGACTGCATGAATTAGGAAAAAATATCGGTGGGACTGCTATTGATTTGGATTCTAAACAGCTCTCATAGTTACATTGTTTTGTATTGCCTCAATTCTAAAACACATACTTCATACTTTTTCCCTCAGTAAGCTTGCCAGAATTGCCTGTTGCATCATTTCTATTGTACATTTTCAGTGAAGCACAGGGTCTAATGGTTCTTTAATTGGAAGCAGAACTAGTGCATAGGCCCTGTAGTTCACAGGAACCAGACTTGTTTTCACACAGGAAAACTAGAATTTTTATAAACAGCTTTTATTGAACCATCTTTGGAAGTAATGCAAATGCACGTCCACTGGCATGAAAAAGTAGGTTTATTTTATTGATTTGAACCTACTGAGATCCACCGTTTCTTAACGCATGTTCAATCTATAAAAAGGATTTAGAAGCTAAGATTCTCATGGAGCCTCAGAGGTCTCTGAGAGTTAAACAATAATAATAATACATTTATGTTACATAGCGTCTTTCTCAGACCCAAGGTTGCTTTACAAAAACATAAAACAGGTAAAATGTGTATAAACACAGATTAAGAGCACAGAACCAAGAAAAAACTGGTCAAATTAAGCACATGCAGGAAATAACATAGAATAACATGGAATCACAGAAACCGCGGAAGACTAGAGATGGAAGTTGAAGCAGGGAAAAAGGGTGATGGGAATAAGAGTATAAGTATGGTACTGCAGGAGGAATAGGTATGTGTTGAGTTTGGCTTTGAAGGAGGAGAGACTGGTGCATTCACGGAGGTGTTGGGGTAAGGTGTTCCAAAGTTTGGCACTAAATGACTTAGCTCCCATGGTGGACAGATGTGTGTGAGGGACCAGTGCCTGTTAGAGGGATCTAAGTGAGCCAGGTGGTGTGTAAGGATGAAGGAGTTCAGTGAGGTAGGAAGGGGCTTTTAAAGTCTGTTTAGTGCTTTGTATGTGGTGATGAGAAGTTTGAATTGAATGTGGGTGGATATGGTGAGCCACTGTCGCTGGTGAAGAACAGGGGTGATATGAGCAGATTTACTGGTATAAGTTAGTAGCCGGGCAGCTGAGTTTGGGATATGCTGACGTTTATTGAGGGTTTTGACTGGGAGACCTGAGTGAAGTGAGTTGCAGTAATTTAAGCGTGAGGTAATGAAAGCATGAACTGGGGTTTCGGCATCAGGTGGAATGAGGCAGGAGCAGAGACGGGCGATGTTGCGTAGGTGAAAGAAGGCTGTTTTGGTTATGGAGTTAATTTAGGGCGGCCTGTAGCATAGAGGGGCGGCCTGTAGCATAGAGGGGCGGCCTGTAGCATAGAGGGGTGGCCTGTAGCATAGTGGTTAAGGTAAATGACTGGGACACGCAAGGTCGGTGGTTCTAATCCCGGTGTAGCCACAATAAGATCTGCACAGCCGTTGGGCCCTTAACCCTGCATTGCTCCAGGGGAGGATTGTCTCCTGCTTAGTCTAATCAACTGTACGTCGCTCTGGATAAGAGCGTCTGCCAAATGCCAATAATGTAATGTAATTTGTGTCTGGAAAGAGAGTGTCGGGTCAAAAGTAACTCCTAGGTTACAGACTGCATATTTTTGTCTATGACAAAAATATACCTACTTCTAAAGCTGTACAAAAAGTCAAACAGACCATTGATGTCAGTGTCATTTGACAATAAGAGTGAAATATTTTGTTCAAAGATCCTGCACGTACAAATTTCAATGTGTGCCCTATCATTGTGAATATGGTCAATTAAGGAAAGCTGAAAGTATGAAAGATTCTGCATTTAAAACTGTTACAGTTTGTGCCGAACATATGTTTAAGTGATGCGGTAGATGCTAAGTGAAAAAATGTTGCTCCTTAAGGTGAAATTGTTTAAGTGAAACATTAGTTTCTAGTCTGAGCAGAAAGTAGAGGCAGCTACAGCTATTCTCATGCTGCTCAGTGATATGTCCCAGGGGTGCGGTACTGCTGGAGAGCTGTAGATTTCTGTTTGGCTGGGCCTCACGCTGAGCGTTAAGTCACGCTCCTTTCTCAGCTGGCAGGCAACTCGTTACACAGCAGCCAATTGCGAAGGAGTCTGTGTCATAAGCCCCTCCCCTTTCAGAGCAATTTGAGCTTTTGTCCCACAAGATCTGTTAAGAATTTGGGTTTCCAAGATTCTCACAGCACACAGACTTTGAGAAACATTGCAGAGCTGCCAGGATGGTCCGCAGAGAGCGAAAAGGTCACATGCCGGACTGTTGGGTTTGGCAGGAACGGCCTTACAGATGGTCCGCATTACATAATTGCAGCCCTTGAACTGTAATGGGCGGCACGGGGGACCAAAAAGTACATGCATTCTCTGTTGCGCGCGGGGCGTGTTTGCTGTGACGCTGCGCTCGGTTGTGTTTAACGGGTGCAGTGGAACGTCTGGACCCCTGCCTGTCAGGAGCATCGCTGGCGGTGCCCTGCAGTGTGAGGGAGTATGGTCAGCTGTCGTCTGCGTTACACTGGTAATGTAATGCGGTTGGCTTGAGCAGTACAGCAGCCGTGTGTAATGCTGGATTGTTCACAGCTACACTTGGTGCTGGTGGGACCAGTGACCAGCTGTGGTCAGCTGTGTCTGTCAACAGCAGGATACACGTGAGAGGAGTTCTCTTTCCTCAGGGGCGCTCCAGGCTTCCGCTTTCGCTGTCAGCACATTAGCTTGTGTGGGTGGGTGAGAGTGGGCTAGCCCTGCCACACTCGTGACCTCAAAGGACCCCAATCCAGAGCAAGACACAAACAAGATCCCAAATTACATCTGAAACGCACACACTCTGGGGGTAGCCATGAAAACAAACACACACACACACGCGCACACAAATGTGATATCTATGAGCACTGATGGACATGCAGAAGACAACCATGAGCAGACACACACACAAACAGTTACATACTGGACTGCATGTGTATTTCCTGTTGTTGAAGTAGCAAGCTAATTATTTTCATTTTTTCTACAGATTAACGGTGTCACTTTTCCCCTGCCTATGAATATGCCAGAACAGCAACTCTTAAAACCCAGTGAGTGGAGCTACTGCGATTATTTCTGGGTAAGAGACCTGCTGTTTCCCAACAGTGTACATCCTGACCACGTGTTGGCATTTACACCCAGGAACATGACTGCACTTCTGATTCAGAGCAGCAGACCTTTGAGATGTGGATGGGGACAACGTACGTAATGTCTTTCACAGTTTAATACACCTGCTGCTGGAATGAAAGTGAATACCAGCCAATTATGTGCTTATGTACAACAGGGATCATCTCTGGTTTCTACTCTGGGTCTTACACAGTAAATGTCTGAAATGACATGTGACATGAGTCTTGGTTTCCCCGTTATCTGATGTTTTCTCTGGATTATGAAATGTTGTTACTTCAGTATCTCTCCTGAGAGAGACAGTATCGTGAATTTGCAGCCCACGCGTTCAGGGCCTTCTACCAAATGCTTTTGTGGGCTGGTGACACATTCTCTGTGTTTGTGCCACACACTGTATTTGGCTGCTGTTAAACTTGTTTGCTTGTGTTTAAAACTGCACTTTTTTTTTTGTTCAATAATGCAGTCCTATCTATTATCGAATTTACGTTCAAAGTAGATTAAGGTGTAATGTTTCACAAAGGAATTGAAGTTCCATCACGGCTGTAGGTAATTTTTTAGCATTTGTCACATTCTTTTTTTTTTTTGCTCTTCCCTCCATAGACTGACAAAAAAGACCCCCAGGGAAACCCCTCTGTGTCTGGCTTCGAGGTTCTGCTTCAGAAACAGCTGAAGGGTAAACAAATGCAGAAAGAAATGGCAGAGTTCATCCGAGAAAGGTGACTGAATTGAAAGGGTCTATAATCATAATGAATTAAGATTGAATTAATTTGATGCCTATAGTAGATGCACCATGTTTGTAGACATATGTGGAATATATTAGACTAATCTGCATATTATACTATAATTGCGCTGATGGTGAAACGCCATTGGCTGCGGCAGTTAGAACCAATTTTCAACCATCCATCCATCCATCCATCCATTATCTTAACCCGCTTATCCTGAACAGGGTCGCAGGGGGGCTGGAGCCTATCCCAGCAAAAGGCAGGAAAATATTCAACCAATGAGCTTTAATTATTGTACTGTTGCACAATGTTTTGGTTCAGAGTGCCGGGCCGTCAACTTTATATTTTGAAACCTGAATTTAAGGACTATAAAAACACGGGCAGAGTCAATATGTCAGTGAGCCTTTTTCAGTGATAGGAAATCTTACCTATTGTACCTTTAAGTATGTAAATTCACTAGTACTTGAATTCCATTTGAAAACTAAAATAAAACAGAAATGGGTTGCATTGTGATAGTATTGAAAAGGCAGGCATGTTTACAAGGAAGGTTGCCTTGTACTTTTGTCATAATTCCAGTTGAATAAGCCTACATCAGCAGATAGATATATCGAGAAAGTTTTCATTCTGTCGAAAAGAGCCCACATGGAGTTACTGTTGCACCATGTTGTATATTTTTGGCCTGTTACTCAAATATTTTACCGTTGCCAAGATACCAGTTGCAATGCAATTGCAATGTTCCTGTATTTGCCTGGCTCATGCACATTTGTGTTGCACAAGGCTGTTTAGGAAAGTCCCGTAGATGTCAGAAATGTGAATAATATGTGGCATTATGAGGTAAT
Organism: Conger conger; assembly: GCF_963514075.1. NCBI lineage: Eukaryota > Metazoa > Chordata > Actinopteri > Anguilliformes > Congridae > Conger > Conger conger. The sequence goes on along the minus strand of NC_083761.1, from coordinate 63,843,466 downwards.
GCCAGTGGAAAGAACATTTCTGTTGATATACGCCTACTTTTCAGCTAGGAGTAACACCACTGGGTGATTAGCCCCTGTAGCAGTGATGGTTGTACAGCTTGGTATCACTAATCATTAACTGTATTTCCCAGCATTCAACTATCCAGTTCTGCTGAACTGCCAAATGGATGTTAGATGCAAAATTACATTAACTGTGATGAAAGGAAGTAACTCACAAATGGTTGTTAGACTATAAAAAGCATTATTTTTTCTCCCCACTTGCCTTCCTCACTGCTAATTACTAGAATTGCAGGAATTTACTTTAAGCATGTTTCTAGTTTCTTGATTAGACTTTGTTTACAAGTATCCAGAATGACATTACAGAGTACATACACACTTAATAGCACAAGAAATTGTACTGCACTGCCTCATTTGCTCATTCTCCAAGTCTTAATAACCATTTCTGTCTTTCACAGAATAAAAATTGAAGAGGAATATGCAAAGAACCTTTCAAAGCTTTCACAGATTCCCCTAGCTGCACAGGAAGAAGGGTGAGTTCATTCATCGTCTCTCATTTGCATAGATTCAATATGAAGCTGGGTAAAACATATAGTTTGATGAAGTATTGATTGTAAAATAATTAATGATTTATCGTGGACCGAAGTTTAGCTGTTTTTTGAAAGAAATCTAACATTTGAAGGCTCCTTGAAGGATATATTGTGACATTCCATTCCATGTTACTTCATTATATTATAACAGCGGACATCTGTGACGTGAAAGATTCTGATTCTCTTGTGCGTCATTATTTCCAGTGACAAGGCCCTGTAGGCAGTGCACATGAGCTATAATTTTTATTTCCTTTGAACTCATGCATAAATCACCAGCAGACAGAAATCTATTTAGAAAACTAAATAGCCCGAAATGCATGTGTTATAAAGGGTCAGTATGAAAAACAGACAGTTGTAAGGTGGGCCTATGTGTAACAGTAAGGACTATTTAAAATCTAGGCCAGAACAACAACTGAGAGAAATATAGTTTAAAAAATATAATCTGTAAAATAAAAAGATGGAGATACAGTTCTTATTCATATTCAGAAATTCTAGTTTCCATGGAAATCCACCAAAGTGAAACTACCTCAATACAAAAGTTATATTTTGAAAACCTCTCACATACTTAGGATACAGTCTCTGCAGTTCATTGGCTTTGTGGTAGCTGGAATATGTCCAACAACCAAGGTGTGGCTATGATTAAAGCTGAGAGTAGAACGGCATGGCTGGTAAATAGCCATGTGTATAAACCATTAAAAACTTCATTAATGTCTCCTCATTTCGTATTACCGCAATTTGACAAGCTGTGAGTTGTGCGATTGTTCTGTGATAAATTAAACAGGGGAAATGCGGTACTTGTTGGCTACAAAGCTAACAGTATATCACTAGGCCCCCTGGCTAGTGTGCATGCTAAAAACAACAGCTGGCAAACCCACAAGTCACTGAAACAAATGCTTTTAACCCCAAGAGTAAAACAAGCTAGCATACCCATTCTCTAATCAACAAGTTAACAGCAAAGTTATGTCCAATCTAAATGGTTTTGTTTTTTTCAGCTTCCTTGGTGTCACACTCTAAAAATATTACAAATATAATATTTTCATATATTGTTGTTACCATGCATTTCAGAATTCGAATCTAGACACTGCTTGCAGTAACCTTGGTGCTGTGTTTTGGTTCTGTGTAAAATGTGGCACTGCTTGGTACCTCTGTGAAAACCATGCAGTGTATATAGTGCTGTAATCACATTTCTGTATCAGGTGAACGAGTGTGAGTGTCACAGTGCTGTAGCAAGATTCCACTCTGCACAATTATAAGTGTATGTAGCTTGGTGCACTATCATGACTGCGAGACCAAAAGGGGGTATTGTTTGTTATAAAATCTAGATTATGCCACAGAGGTCTACCCACCCTTTCCCAAAGGCATTTAACACGGAACAATAGTTGTATTATTCTGTCCATTTAGTCCCTTTGTTGGGAATCATGAATCATTGCTTTGCTAGCTGGTTCCTACATTCATGCTTGGAATCACTTGTTTTTTCATGAATTTGCTGTTTGTGTGGCTGCAATGTAAAAGTCATTGTTCTGAAAGGGCATGTGACACTCCTGTACAATGCTGTTTTGCTTTTTTTCCCCACTTTACTAATCTGTAATTTACTATACTTGATAAAAATGACATTCAAATCGTATAATGTATCAAGGGATTTTCAAAGGGTCATAATTAGTATTCACAGCAGGAAGGGATTGAAAAGTGTACAGTGATTTTGTATTACTTAAAAAAATATCTTTGGTCTCTGTATTGTTGTATTATTATGGGTAACTTGTGGTGTGGTGACCTGTGGATTTGAAGGGCATGATTTAAATTAGCCAACAGGAAAAGTGGTGGTTTTGCTCCCGAGAAAGGTATTTTACATTACTCTCTTCAGTAATGGCTTACAAATTATTTAGAAAATCAACACAACACCCTGGATAGCAGTGCCTGTGGGGACTGTTATGGCCCATTGAGGAAGTCGCTGTACTCCGGGTCATGACTTTGTAAAAAAAGGCAGAGGAAAGTGGTGTACTTTATATGGACAGCTCCCCTGGAATACCCTGTCCAAACATTTGTGGAATGTTTATTCAGGGACAATAACAGCTGAAATTTAATATTTTAGAAAAATAGGGCTTTTGGGCCAAATGGATTAAGAAAAGGAAAATCTCTCAATGAGAGGCATGTGCATTTTCAAAAAAATCTAACACATTCTTCTCGTGACTGGAGGAAATTCTTGCACCTGGGTCCTATACATAGCATGTTTCTCAGAGGAGGTTTAACTGTTTATCACAGATGAAAAACACCCTAGAAGGTTCCTTTTCTGTTGATTATTCTTTCTATGAATACACTCCAGTGGGAATTCCTATTGATTTGTTTTGAAATCTTTATATTACATATTCATGCCCCTTATTGTATTTGTCTTTTGTTCTGTCTGTTAGCAAAGATATATTTGTTTGATTGTATGTCCGTGTACTGTACTGTACACTGTACTTGTGAACTGTTTCCAGCTGATGGTTTACAGTGATAAGCAAATAAAAGAGAAAGGCTGGAGTCACTTGCAGGTCATTCGAGTTTTCAGTGAACCCTTTAGCTTCATGACCCAATGTTCTGGGAACTGCTTTGTTCCTTGTATTACTGTATCACTGCAGATAAAACTTCACTTAAAGGTCAACTAAAGTGATGTTTTTATTATTGAATGTTATTGAATCATTTAATGTCAAATGTACCAGGTCCTCATAGACTTCTATGAGAAAATTTACAAAATGTTTTTTTTCAGAAAGCTACTCTTATTGAAACAGCGTCTGTGTGTTCAGGTTCATTTTTTATTAGTTCAGAACAATTAGATGGTCCTGAATACCAGAAACCAAATACAGTATCAACAAACTGACAACTGTTTTATGTTTGTGTCAGCTGTTTCTGAGATATTCAAACCACCCTGTCTGGCACCCTGATCACATTTCCTCCCATTCTGACCCATTTGGTCTGAAACAGCTGAACCTCTTCACCATATCTGCATACTTTTATGCATTTAGTTGCTGCCACATGATTGGCTGAATAAATACTTGCATCAACAAGCTGGTGGGCAGGTCTACCTAATAAAGTGCTTAGTGTGTGTAGATTTGCAGCATGTGGTTTGGAGTGATCAATCATGCTTTTTGCGTAGCAAATTCTAATTACTAACTGACGGTTTCCTTTGCTTTGGAGCAACAAAGATAATGTGCAGGGGGCTGAATTTTGTGAATTTTATGCACAGTATTATGTATGTTTCATTCATTCTATAATGTATTCAAAGCATGGGGATTGTATTCCTTCAAACACAAAATACAAGAGGATTTTCGTTCTGTGATGAGAGGGGCCTTGCTTAACCTACAGCACACTTTGCATACTCCACAGCCTCTTACAGCCTCACCGCCTCAGTGTTACCTACACGCTACAAATCCAAGAAAGTGAGTGTGTCTTCCAGGCTAAGGCGCTGAGTGCATTAGTAGTTATGGCATGCTGTTATCTCTCCGCAGCACGTTGGGAGAGGCCTGGGCCCAGCTGAAAAAAAGTCTGGCTGATGAAGCGGAGGTTCACCTCAAGTTCTCATCCAAGGTAATTTCAGAGGTGTCTTTGACAACACGCTCAATCAAAGTTGTTGTTTCGTGGATTATTTTTTCTTTTTATTTGTATTCATTTCATTGCTAAACGCGCGGGAAAATGGGACAAGGAGCAGCAATGTTTCCGTAATGAGGCGTGGGATGAAAGGAAACTGAAAGACACAGTAAATGTACCGAGCAATGTCATGCTTTCTTTCTTTTTTTTGGTGATAGCAGGCTCAATTTTTACAATAATTAACTTAAATAGCTTAGCAATGTATAGCCTATATTGTACTGTTAATAAAGAAATCGTGTTTAGAAATGGCAAATTCATAGACTAAAATGAAATGATTACATTGGATCTTATTTGTATGAACATTATATTACATTACATTATTGGCATTTGGCAGACGTTCTTATCCAGAGCGACATACAACAAAGTGCAAAGTGCATACCCATAACCAGGGACAAGTGCGCTGAAAGACCCTTGAGGGAAGTACAGTTTGAAGTGCTAAGACTACAACAAAGATAAGGACCTGGGTCTATTCGATTAATCTGACAATGGATTATATCTAAAACCATTTTTATACAGCACAACCCGATAGAATAGTTTATGCTTACATTAGAACAATAAACAGTTTACATAGCCAAACGAAAGTAGGAAGAAATAGCGAACACAAGTTATTACACAAGTAATGACACACTATTGAGAACTGAAAAACCAATCAATTACAGATTACATGGAGGTAGGGAGAGGTGGGGAGAGGTGCAGCTTGAAGTGTCTTCACAGTCTGCACTTGAAGGTGGTCAGAGTCTCTGTGCTGTTCTGACCTCTACCATATTGAGTTTCCTATCCAACCATTTACATTTGCTTTTATTTCACTATGCTATTCTAATCCAGCTCTTAAAGGGTTACAGTAGCCAGATTTAACTATCAAAAACGTCATGTTGTTTTCCATTTTGAATTTTATTGTTTTCACCACGTTTGGAAATGTTCAGCAACTGTGCCTCTCACTTTACGGGCCCACATTCCATGCAAGCAGCACTCCTGCTGGTGCTGAAGTGTGTGCTCTTTCCTGGGGCACTCACCCGTACACCGGGGAATATTTTCCACAATAAAAGTCACAGTGTTACAGGAGAACCAGCACTGATGGGGAGAGATGTTTGTATTTTTCTAAAAACCACTGGTAGCCTGGCAACATTTACCTAAGGAACTTCAGCCAATTTAAACCCTCTGTAGTCTTGTCAGGACAACTGTGGAACGGGTTTCTCATTGGAGATGTACATTTATGTCTGAATGGAAACCATCAACAACTCTATTTTTGTAAGCAAGCTTTATACCTATCAGCATTCATTTGACAGATTCAAGCGATTGCCAAAAATAAACTAAAAGAATCTTTCAGAGCATTTTTGTCATTTGCCAATACTGTCAGTTGCTGCCAGTTGCTGAGTTGTTTTTTTCTTTTTTTCTTGGGCCTTCTTTATAAAATGGAAGGTAACATAAAACACATATGGTTCACACTTGAAGGTAGCATTTCATATTTTCACAGTGCATATGTATGGAAGCTGTAGCTTGTCTGACAGAAAGCTGGACCACAGCTCAGAAGATCAGCTATTTATTTTCCTTTTCAGAGGGGAACCATGACCACACACCACATGTGTACCACACTGGCAGGAGTGGGGTTATGGGGTGTGTCCTGCTTAGATGGACCAGGTGCAGAGCTCCTTGTGGTGTTCTGTTTATATTCATTTCACTTCTCTAATAATGGGGCTGAGTGAGCTCTTTCTAATGAAAACTTAGCCATTTTAAGATTTCTAAAGAGCCAAATACATGGCATTGTTCAAAAGGCCAGAATTAGATTAACAGCCAAACGTAAAATTGGCCCAGTGCATTCTCTGTGTTTACGTTTGAAAAACAAAGAAATTACACTGCCAGGAAGAAATTTGTACATTTGTACATATTCATGCATCAATTATAATACTTTTATTATTTGCCTTTATATTTAATATTGAGTAAATAGTATCTCTTAGTATCTATTTTACTGTACGGATTTACCAAATCAAATCACTGAAATAGGGCATCCCTCCCCCAAAAATCATCAAACGTGAATCAAAACACTGTGAGGTCATGAGCAATAATGGGAATAAATTACAATTCATGGTTTGGCCACAATTAAGTGATTCAATTAATGCACTTTCAATTTTCTTAGTCACATGACTTTATTTCTTTATTTGAAATTCACCACATTGCTTGATGTTTTTCAGCTTCAAAGTGAGGTGGAGAAGCCCCTCCTTACATTTCGGGACAACTTTAAGAAAGACCTGAAGAAGTTTGACCACCACATTACTGATCTCAGAAAGCAGTTGGCTAGTCGGTACGCTGCAGTAGAGAAGGTAGGGGCCTGCACTGCACAAATCTACGTCATACTGCTGAACTTGATTTTACTGTATATCCTGTAAAGCTGCCTTTTTTTTCTGTTGTGTTGCATTATTTCCACAACATTTCATATCTTTTCATTTGATGGAGAAGGAAATGAAGCTTACTACTGAATAGTATACATTTATTTTTATTGTATATGACAAGTCACTGATTAGAAGTACGAAATATGATGCGGTAAATTAGAATGCAAATTTTATACCTCCAGGCAAACAACACTCCATATTATTTATTCCTAGCAGTTAAAAATGTCACTTTCAGCACAATCTGTTAAAGTGGCATTCTGTTAGTGCTTTTGCATGTTGAGCTATTTTAGATGTGACTGCTGTACTGCAGATTTAAATCTTATCCTGTTTTATCTCAAGCTCCAAGTGTAAAAAATATTCACAGTCCTATTGTTTTCTTACTGTGCACTTGTCACCATATTTTAACTGGCTGCTTGGATGAGTCTCAGCCAGTAGACTCAACTGTCAGAAAGTATTCCATCCTTTTGATGTTCTGGAGTTTCAGAAATATTGTCAGATTTCTCAGCTCTTTCACAAGGGTACTGGACCATGTCTTGGTGCAAGAATGTTTACTGATACCATATATCAGATATCTATACACTTCACACAGACGTCAGTTTATAAGTGAGGCACATCAGCAAAGTTGTGCCATTTTGATAATTGGTAATACATAATACATTGGTCATTCTAAAAAGGGGATAAAAGAGGCACTGAAATAAAAAGAACGTTTGGGGAACAAAGGAAGAAGAGCTAGGCGTAAATGGTGAGCATGGAATAGAAAGGCAGGTCGGAGGTCGACTGTGAATGACTCATATTCTCCTGTATACTTCAAGGCCCGCAAAGCCCTGGCGGACAGGCAGAAAGACCTGGAGGTTAAGACCCAGCAGCTGGAGATCAAACTCAGCAACAAGACCGAGGAGGACATCAAGAAGGCCCGGAGGAAATCCACGCAAGCAGGTCAGAAGCCACAAAGAGGTCCACTTGTGCTGCAGATTACACTGAAAGCCATTTAATAATGCAGACATAACATCTTGCTTCTATTGTTCGAGTGCCTGGTGTGTATTTAGAGCACATTTCACTGAGGTTGGATGAATTAAATATAGCTCATGTGAAATATATGTGCAGGTACAGCCATGAAGAATGCAGAAATATGAAACCCAAAACCTGTTCTTCCAATATGAAGAACTACCCGTATTATTGATTCCCAAGCAAATAAGCATTTTCCGGTTGTTTTGTGACAGAATAATGTTTCATACTGTATATATGCCTCAAGATGATGGGGAGAAACAGTGGCAATGCGAGAAGCTTCTTTATCCAGGCCAGTGTGTACAGTTTCTAAATGCTAGACTTTGGAAAGATGTTGTGCTCTATTTTAATGCTGTAGTAATGGGTGTAGGCCACCACTGTAGTCCCCTGTGGCTAATCTTTTGGCAGCAGTGAGGAACAGTATAAATGAGGGGCTTGTCCTGTCGAGGTCAGCCATTCTAAACTCAGGAAGATTGGAAACGCAAACACAAGCTTTGAAATAAAAGCTTGGAGTGGGGGTGGGGGTGGAGGGGTTCTGTGGGAGGAAAGCGAATGCTCCAGACAGATTATTTCACACTGCCTCAAGAGGTTTAAAATTTTGAAAAGAGTCTTGTGAGCATAAACAGATAAGGCCTTCCAGACTTATGGTGCTGTCTGAATTAAGCATGGTGAGAACATTCCAAATGGGCTACATGGACATTTTAAACATCTGACTGATGGCTGGAATCTCAGAAACTGGTCGTTATCAGGAGGAAAAACACGAGGGCTTTAGATAACGATTACAGAGGTTAGCTGTCACAGGCTGGTATGAGACGTCTGAGAGGGTGCAGGAAACAGAGTGTGTGCTGGCCCACTGGTTTCCTTCGCCCCAGCACGGAACTGAACATGCAGGGGAGCCGATGTTGAAACACAGGAACAGGAACAAACCTACGCCGAGATGAGCACTGAAGGAAACAAAGTGTGAAAATGTAGAAAAACCCAGGCAGTGCTTTTACTGTTAACGTCATGAAGACGTGTCCAGTAATACCTGTGTCTAAAGTTAAATTTTTGTGTATCAAAATTTTTTAATTATACAGCACGCTACTCTAATGTTGTTTTTCTTCACAAAAATAAACTGAGCACTCACTGGCATGGAGAATGGAACCAATTTAGCGATGATGTCATATGCACATAAACATTACATTACCTATGAAATATTGTGTTTGTAATTAGATGCATGCTGCAGTGCACAGTAGAGCAGATGGCTCTTGAAAACAACACAAGATATCATGCTGGATTTTTAAAAGTTCTACTCATGGGGGTAGTCACTGCTCTCCTCAGATGCTAGTACACAGCTAGATTGAAACCAGCTTGCATCACTGATCACTTTTTCACATTTTTCTAAAGATTTAATGGACTAATACAGGCTTAATGATCTCATTCAAAGTGAAATATATTTTTCTCTTGCACAGATTTGAATTGATTTCCTCACTCTTTGATAGCCCCTGCTGGATATATAAAAGAATCATTCCTGGCCGAGGCTTGGTTCAGCTTGGGTAGATAATCAGAAGTAAATTAAATTCACAAACCAGTGCTTTCACTGATTGTGAGCAAGAAAGTTCTGTTTTTGTGTACCCGTTGGAATTCGAACAGCATTATGGCACTTTGAGGTAACTTCAGACCTCTTACACACTGCAGACTCAGGTTGCCAACAACACTAACTCCAGAATATTAGCAGTAATGTGACACACATACTGTTTGTGAAGGGAAAGTTGAGCCTTGAAATCTGAAACAGACAAGTGCGTTTCACTTTTTCCCAGCTGTGCAAGGTTCCAGGCAGTGTGTACCAACTGCTAGGCATTACTAATATCACACCTGTGAAGAGTTAACATATTTTTACTCTTTGACTGTGATAATTCCCCAATTTCTGCATCACACGTGGACATCATATTTTCCATGTAGTTTGTGGTTGTGGTGTTTCCAACTTATATAGGTACAATCCAGACAACCTGTTAATTTCTTGCAATAAGTTCCAGTTTCAGAATTAGCTCACAAAGGACTTACCCGACTAACAAATAAAATTCTCTAGTTTGATGCAGAATAAAAATACCACATGTTGAAACATAGAAACATAAACTAAAATAATACTCAGTGTAATGAAAACAAATGTTCACATTGCCACATTTTCTCTTTTGGAGTAGTTACACTTTTTTTGAGTGCAATATGAATAGTGTACTGTGGAATGTAAGAAAGTTTTTTTCTTATTCGTTTATAAATGTTTGTTTATAAACGCTGTTTATAAACACTGCATATGTTAAACTTGCCTGAGATCTATATGGGGATTGGGGAATGCAGTCATGAGGCAGGAAGGCATGTGATGATGCATATACATGGTCACTGGCGCCACCTGTTGGAAACCACTGCAGACATTTTTAGCAGCAGCCAGCAGACTACTACTGTTCTCAATTATATCTGCCCTCTGTTCTATAGGGGATGACCTGATGCGCTGTGTTGATCTTTATAATCAGTCCCAGTCCAAATGGTTTGAAGAGATGGTGACTTCAAGTCTGGTAAACCACATCTTTGTTTACCTTTGACAAAATTTTAACTGCAAATCTGTCATTATTCAGATCAATCAATTCATCTTTTGTAAAAATGAACTGCAAAATGTTATACATATACGTGTGTCTTTCTTTTGTTTCATTTAGGAACTGGAGAGGTTGGAGGTAGAACGTGTGGAAATGATAAGACAGCACCTGTGTCAGTATACAACGCTACGGCACGAAACAGACATGTTCAACCAAAGTGTAAGGACACCTTTCATGGGAACAGATTTCAGTCATAAGCTTCTGCCATAAGCAACAATACATAAACACATTTCATACTCTATATTAAACAACACATTTTACTGCCTTCCCATGCAACATTTCTGTTAACATTGAATCCTTCTATTTTGTAACCGATTCAAAACTGCTACAACTACTTGACATGCCTTCTTGTTAATAGATTGCTCCTCCAGTGAATCCTCTGGCTGCATTATAATATATAAGGCAAGCAGACATGGTGAAGAGGTTTAGTTGTTGTTTGACCAAACATTGCGATTGGTGATAGTGTGAACTAAGTGACCATGGTATGATTGTTGGTGCTGGTGCTTTGAGTATCTCAGAAATGGCTGCCCTCCTAGGATTTGCATGCAGTACATCTTTATAGTTCACAGAAAATGGTGCGATAAACCAAAAATATTTAGTGAGAAGCGGTTCTGTGAAAACACCTTGTTAATGAGATCAGAGGCGGTAGGGCAGACTTGTTCAAGTTAAGAGAAAGGCGACAAATGCTCAAATAACAACAGTAGTGTCCAGAAGTGTCACAAATCATTCATCATCTCAAGCTGGTTCCAAAAATGTTCTGTTTACTCCAATAGTCTGCACAGTCCACAGATCTCAAGCCAAATCCATTTGGCATATGCTGGAATGGGATGTTCACTGTATGAATGTTTGGCCGCAAAATCTGCAGGAGCTCTGTTATGCTCCAACATCCTTTCCTAGATAGGTGTACCTAATAAATTGGTAAAATAATATATTTTCCTTATTTTATTCCATCGCAGACAATGTATTGCACATTCTGTGGATTCTTTTGCTATTCTGTAGCCAGCACAGAATAATTCTAGCAAGCTGTTTCTTTTCCCTGATTAGTTTTTCATGAAAAACTTTTTTTTTTACTTCTTGATGCCCACAACACAAAAACAAAGGCACCAAGAAGTTATAATCAGGGCGGCCTGTAGCGTAGTGGTTAAGGTAAATGACTGGGACACACAAGGTTGGTGGGTCTAATCCCGGTGTAGCCACAATAACATCCACACAGCCGTCGGGCCCTTGAGCAAGGCCCCTAACCCTGCATTGCTCCAGGGGAGGATTGTCTCCTGCTTAGTCTAATCAACTGTACGTCACTCTGGATAAGAGCGTCTGCCAAATGCCCATAATGTAATGTAATGTAATAATCAGCCATAGTAGTTGGAATATTGCAAGTAACATAAATGCTCAAAAAGACAAATCCAGGGCTTCATGTTTCAAGGTTCGCCCGTACCCTTCCCCTTGTTCTTGCTTCCCCGCCAGTCCTGGATACTTAGCAGAGGGAGTGGACTTATACTGACAATGTGTAGCAGTTCAGAGAGTCAGTGGCCTCTCAGGAGCAATTATTTATAACCGAAAGATTTCCAGCTGTCAGACTTTGCAGTAAGTGTTGACGTGTTGCTTCTGTCCTATCCAATATGTGGGATACATTGCCTGACTATGCTTCATTCTACCACTAGGGGACAGCCGAGGAAAGAATAGCAAATTAAACTGGGGAGTAGAAAGGTTTCACAGACTATGAGATTACTATGAGAGTACTTTCCCATCAGCAGTTGTTACTGGAAAGCCAGTTAAATCTCTGGTGCCAGCCAGACTTTCCCGTAATGAACTGGACACCAAAAACAAGGCTGAATTGTTTGTTTTTGCTGTCCAAAATCTGAGTATGTTAACATTGGACCCTGGTGCAAAATAGAATGTGGAACAGCATAGCGCCTCCCTTATCCTGTGATGTCTTCCTGCTCTTTCACCTTAAGTGCTCTCACTCTCTCACTACAGTTTTCATCCTCCTCTTCTGTGTAAACAGAGCAGGAAGCAAACAATGCTGTCTGACGTTGCCGTGTATTCAGTCCGCAGCCTCAACGCAATACAGAAAGAGTAAAACAAACACAGAGGCCTCCTGCTCCCCACTGATTCTATTATAGATTAACTCAGTGTGTCAGTGAGTCAGTGCAGGCCAAACATCAAAGTAAATATTCTCAGTTGTTGCCCATCCCCACGGAGTAGCAGTGGATTTTTCAGCTGTTGGTGCAGTATCCCTGCATTATGTAGGGAACATGTGTAACAATAAGAAACGACAGCGATTGCACGTATAAATGTGACCTGTTTAATAGGTGGAAAAAGCTCCATTCATAGCCCGGGGTAAAATAAATACAATTAAATCTTTGCTGGGCAGGCTCAATGCTAACCTTACTTGACGTACTGGGCTGGTTTAGTTCTTAATGATGCCTGTGAGTTTAGCGAACAGTGCAGGACTGGCATGAGTTGTTATGGAACACTGTTGCTAGGAGAAAAAAAGATTCCTAAAAACACAATGTAATTGCCGCCATTTTTTTCTACCAGCAAGAGCACTGTCCATGGTGCAGGTGCTCACCCACATGATCATGTTATAACCATACCAACATTGGATTAATACGTATGTTCCTTTGTCTGACTAATAAACACTCTTTCTTTGGTTTAACTAACTGGCATATCTTTGGTCTTTGTCATATCTAGACGGTGGAGCCAGTGGACCAGCTGCTCCAGAACGTGGAGCCAGCCAAAGACAGAGAGCTGTGGGTGAACGAACACAAAACCGGGCAAATCCGGCCGGTGGACATGGAGATCTGAACGAGTCAGGCCTGGAGCCACACTGTCCTCCAGGGGCCACGCTCACAGAGAGGCATGGGGTGCAGCTTGACTTCAGGGCCACCAGTGTCCCACATCTCACAGGAACACTCCAAGCTCACAACCTGAGACCATTAACACCAACACTGCACGGACTGTAACCATGAAGATGGTTACATGGTGAATATTTTGGTGTCACTATATTTTTGGATCAATATTTAAGGCATTAGCCAAGGGTGTATTCGTGACTAACTGGAAATCTGGTCTTAAGAATATGTATTAGTCAGTGTATTATTCACTTTACTGGGAGTATATGAAGGCTTTTTCATGAAGACATTCCTCATTTAAGAATTTGCTTGGAACAAAACACATGGATCATTGAAGCAGTGGATTTTCTGTAGGTTATATTACATTATATTACATATATTACAGTAAATCCTATATGCTTTCTGTATTAAATTGAACTTATCACTTCATGATTTTGACTGGGGAAATCCTATGCATTTATATTTTAATGCTTTCCCCCTTTTTCATCCCTATGTGTAATGCCCAGTTGGCTCATTGCTACAACCTCTGTTATCTATTCTGGAAGCATTTGACGGATCATATTCCACAACAGTTCACAGGATACCCAGTCACCCAGTGGTGGTTGCAAGTGTGCGATGAGGCAGTGTAAACACTAGAGCCATTTTTATGAGGCTCTGTGGGGCTACAGCTCACAAGCAGATTCCAAACAGACTGTGGAGCCCTTCCCTGCAGTGTAGGTGTCTAACCAGGATGAGCCACTCAGCACCTCCAGTTGTGCATTTAAGCACAGCCCAGCAGAAATTCTTCACAGATACAACCCCTTGCTAATTTCAATTAATCAGATGGGTAAAACTCCACTTTGGACTAGGACCCATATGTGAATTGTAATATCCAAATGAGCTTTTACTGATACATTGCGTAGTCTCTTATTTCCTGATGTGTTTTGCTAATTTCTGCCAATTCACAAGGGTTTAAGTTGCTTCACTTTGTCATTACCCCCAAACATTGTCCTAATGGATGCCTTATATGTTGATCCTAATCTATAGTTTAGTCAGTGTTTCATAGACTCTTTTCAGCTCATACTGAGACTGCTTGCACATGCACACAGTCCAGCTTGCTCTAATTGCCTGCTTTGCAATACTGGTCACAGAGGAGTATTTAATTATAATTTCTTCCAGTGCCTTTGGTCTAAACAAGGAAATTGATATACAGTTGTGCAGTCCCTTCTTTAAATGTTTTCTTCACCCACACAGTTGACATTAACGTGGCAGTCTTACTATGTGTCTGTGCATGGTTGCTTTCACCATTACAGTGCATTTGATATTCTCTGTTCCACTATATTATCCACTGGCTTCACAAGTAATCAAAATATGAAAATAATTATATGTATATTTTCTATATTATATGCATTTAAATATAAATATATTAGTGAATTGTGAAATGAAGTAAAGAAGGTTAACTCAGTTTCCTGTATGCATAAATAGACAATGTACGCACATATACAAACACAACTGTAAATTAATAAATGTTCCCGTTATACACTATGTCCTGTTTAAGTTTGACAAATGATCAAATGTGGAAGGCTGAGCAAACTATTTCAGTAATACCTCTCTCCGCCACTAAAATCAACTATAGTACTATATGCACTCTATTATTTTATTGAGCTCCTATTGAAACTTCTGCATGAATGCAAATGAATAACTAAGTAAATACACTCAGAATTCATGAAGAGGTTATTTCAGTTAAACTTTACATGTGATCACTACATTCATGTATAGTAATAAAACCTATTTTATTAATTTTCAAATGTTAACTTGCGGGCCGCGCAGGACTCATTTTGACATGAGGACACTTTATAGTGGTTCAGGTGAAGGCACATAGACTTCCAAGGCAGCTGCTGTTTTTAATCAAGCACAGATTCAGGGAAACTTCGTCATTCACACATTCTCAATATCAAATCAGTCTGCATGAATGATTCATAAAGGCTTTCAGAAAGTTTCATTATGGAATGACTAAATGCCAAAAACATACTTTTCACACCTTCCTGTGATTAAATACTTTGGTGAATGATTGCAGTTTTAATCATAGCCTCAAATTATGTATTTGTATTTCATACAGAAAATACGTGATGTGGGTAGAGACAAGAGTAGAGACGGTAATCTACATTCAGTCCTCTATATTGAATGTGGGATTTCTAAAACTACAGGTGTACCCATGTAAGTCATTGCCATATATTTCAAGTCTTATATTTACACCATTAAAATGTAGAAAAACTGGATTCAACCTTAGCTTGTGATTACATTATGTGAAGGCCATATATATTTTAAATAATGTAAGAAAAGTGTAGGGTGGGTTTATAAGTTGGCTTGTGTTCCTTGTGTTAATTCAACTATATGCAAGGCAAACACATGCCACTAGATTTCCTCAGTGAAAAGATACACCTCTCATTCAATTGGTGCTAGCCCACTTGTAGAACTATGGTCTGTACTGGTCCTTATGCAGGTGCAGGTGGGTACAGTCAACTCAAGAGGCACAACATAGAATTTCCAAAAAATTGTACAACAAAAAGATTTATCAGTCCATGCAAGTACCACATATTATTAGTTGAACATGCATGCTTCTGAATGTCAACAATGGTTTGTCAATGCTCTGATATTGTCTGACAATCTAAGGATGCAAAAACTAGCTTCTATGAAATGTGATGATGGCTTTGGCACTGCTAGCAAACAACATGCAGGTGTCAAAAATTTGATCTGTGGGGCGCTGCACACGGAATGTCTCTGTGGTTTATACGCCATGGTGATAATCTGTGCCTACAAGATGAAATACATGGAAAATGTTTCTGATAGTGTCGCCCTGGAGGTATTATTCCATTTTATCTCTATTTGTTTTCTTTTTGTTTTGTGAATATTGATTTTCTTTTGAGAGAGAGAAGCCCTTGCACTTTCAAACAGATATGCTTGTGTCCCCAGAGTTTCTAATTTAATTTTTATTCTGCACTTGTCCATTTTTAATGGGTCTTTGAAAAACAATTAACATAGTTGTAAATCTGCACATTTTGCATAATTTCATTGCAACTGTAACATGTTGATTTTAATGTGCAACTCAATGTAATTTTATACAGTAGCCAATGAGACCAAAGAGGATACTTCCTGGTCCATTTTAAAGCAAAGCTCCCAATGTACAATTGCTATGGCTGTAGTCATTCAACTAATTACAGCATATCTCATTTCCATTTACCAATTACAAATCAGGATTTTTAAAATGTCTGCCATGGTACTGAACAACCAGGGCATTTTCTGTACAGGCCCTCTGAAAACCAGTGACTGGAACAGAATGTCGGCACAGTTGCCTGAGGTAACCGTACTTGTCTCAGGCTTCCTTGCTTGGCATACTACGGAAGATTAAACATGGACGCACTGGTGATGACTCAGACTGCTAACTAACGGATAGAGTTGGTTTTTTTTTGGTTTTTTTTCTCACTCTGCTGATTGTAAATGACCGCGACTATGCTGTAGGTTGAGCTAACGATGTGGCAATAGCAAAAGTATATCTGTACAGTATGTATTTCTCATAAACATGATTCACAGCTTTTTTCTTTTGATACTATGGCTGCTCTGTTTAAATACCGAACAGGGATTTCCTTTCTAATGAACCATTCGTTAAATTACAATACTGTGCAATCCAGAACAAAAATATACGCTCAGTGGTTGAAAATTTACAAGAAATTATATATATAGTATAGATGTGTTGCAAAACCACGTGCCGTAGGGGAGGTACAGATAATATATTAAACCTATTTTACACAATGCTTATTTTTATACAGAAATGAACAGGAACACTGTTTTGTTCTTTATTCCTTTTCAGAGATTTTTAACTGGATAACATTTTCAACTAAGTTTATATTTAATCAATCATTAAATCAGCAGCTTTTTTTCCCATCGAATTACCATAAGTATTACTGATGTATATGTTATTACTGTTTCATATTGATGCCTAAATGTTGTGCAAAGTGTAATATTGAAATCTGATTATGTTGGAAGTATGTAACTAGAAAATTGAAAGTTTTAAAAGATTGTAAATGAAGATATAACTGCTCTTCAGTGAATGTTTTGCATTACTATAAAACATATTGATTAAATTGGATGTTAAACCTACTGTGTACAGTTTCTGGTATGGTTGTAAATTTACTCTGATTCAATTTCAAAACATTTTATTGTATAAAATGTATTAGTTATATTTCTGTTGTATGTGAACATTACGTACTTCCCTTTGTATTAAAAACAGGACTAATGTTTTATGGTAATATCAAAAATGGATTTTAAGATGGTACAAATAATTTTATTTAAAAGTCACAATCCAATATAAAACATAACCTGGATTGACATGCAATCCATTCAAGCTACTGAAGATACAATTATCAAGTAAAGATATTTTTTTTACTTTTTACATTAAGAAAATATTAATATGTCAACATAACAGTTAACCCCTGTTTATAATATGACTCAATGTTCTACTAACACAGTCCATGCTTCCATTTTATAATTCAAATGTGGGACCCAAATTAAATCATTAGTCCCCCTAGAATTTAGTTCCCCTTTTCTCTCAGGAATAGAATACGCATATGCTAAAATGCATTAATATGTAAGTACTATGCATTTTATGAAATAGTTAAAGTCATGATACAGGTGTACATACAGTACCGTCAGATTTTGAGTCAATGTATACTGTATGTTGCCAACTTATTTATATATGGAATATTTACCATGTTCACACTGCAAGTTAAATAGGTAGTATTCAGGTCATGAAGAACATGATAACAGCTGGGATCAAATATCAATTCTATAAAGTGTTGGAGTTATATTCTGCAGTTACAATATACAAGGCAAAAGACCTGATCCAAAAACAGATCAAATTTTTCAAGTGAAATAATATACCTTGAGTAAAAATACATTTCCAAAATACTCCCTAATATTTTGTCTGGCACCTTCAGCACTTACGCTCAAGAATCAGTCTTATACTTTAGGTTTGGATCTGTTCCAGACGACACAGTTTTGGACATATGTTGTCAAGAAGCCAAAATAACTAGTTATTACCATATATATGTCAAAAACAAAGCTCAAATTAATTTTCACTTTTGTTTTTTACATTATTGTGACAACCCACAAAGCTGAAATTTGATCAAGTGAACTGAACAAGCCTCTTTAGATTATCTTTTTCTTTTCATGCTTTTTTTCCCCATACAACTATAGAACTGTGTCAGGTTATTTCTAATTCATTTTTACTTCACATATGTAGTTCATTTCTTATTTCTGCATTATATATACCCAACATGGCACCCAAACAAGTTAAAAGTAGAAAGAAGTATGCTTAACCTAACCAACCAAGAAAATCAGGGGATCCTGTGAACATGTGAAAAAAATTAAATAAAAATAATAAAAAATCAAATGTGTATGAGTCTTTGATTTTTTTGGATCCACTTGGAATGTTTTGTACTTATGAGGTCGTCCCACACGTATTGATGTCTCTGTAGACATGTTAATCAATCATGAGTTTCTTCAGTGAGTTGAGATAGGCAGGGATGAGAGAACTGACTGAGTCATCATCATTGATGATCTTTTCTCCTCTGCCCTCGGATCCTACAGAGCTGGGCGACCTGACCACACCAGGAAATGGAGTGCTGTAGCCCTGCAGGGAGACAGAGAAACCACGCTTGGTGTTGGGCAACTAATACCAAATTTGATTATAGAACCACCAACCTTTTTCAATTTTATTGTTCAATAAGTACAGTACATCACTATCAGCAAAATAATAATGAGGTAAGTGGACACTTACGGAGGAATAGCCCTTGCCAAAACTCCCTCGGTTCTTGGTCCTGATCTTGGTGAGCGCTGACTCTGCAATGTCGGCCCGCTCCTCAGCATCATCTAACTCATGAACCGTCTTCCTGTACTTGGCCAGATTCATGTTTGCCTGCTCTTCCTGAAAGAGTTGGGGATTGTTGAACAATAACATCAACAGTGTTAACAACAATGTTTCTTTAAACTAATGTCATTGATGTGTACTGCATTTAGGAAATGTTAAATCTGAATCTTTTTTTCATGTGTCTTTTGTTATGAGACAGAACACATCATATCAAACTAGTGATACCCTTTGTTTTTTTAGAGCACTCCTTTGATTTCTAACACTACCTGAGATGAGGAAGATACGGTAATATTTTTCCTGATAAGTGTGGTCAATCAATTCACCTTTTTATAACCGACTGGCATTGAAAGTGTACTGTAGAGTTAAGAAAGCGTCATACCGCTTCCTCCACTTGTCTCTTGTAGGCCTTCATTTTGTTCTGCAGCCTCTCCACCAGCTCCTGCATCCTCTGGTGGTTCTTCTGGTCCTCCTCTGACTGGAAGAGGAGCTCCTTCAGACGCCGCTCGTTCTTCCGAAGGGTCTTCACCGTTTCCGCATGCCTCTTCTGCTCAGTATCCAGATCCAACTCCAGTTCCTTCACCTATGAAGAGGACAGAAGAAACATGACAGAGAAGATGAGTCGTGTCTCAAAATAGACTTACCAATAGAACAAGTGGGTGTTAATTGGCTGATGGAAAATGGTGGAAAAGTCAAAGAAGCCAAAAATCCTTGATGTCAAATCAAACCGAGGCCAATTTGGTAAGTAAACACTGTACTTTAGGGACATATGGGGAATTGTGCATTACATTTGTATGGTATACGGTAAAGAGGCTCATATTTAGCGTATAAAGGCTGCACTGTATTAGGATGTATTCTGAAGGCATATGGAGGCTTGCTTGGTAAGTAGAGGTTGTATTCTGGAGATAAATTACATTATTGGCATTTTGGCAGACGCTCTTATCCAGAGCGACATACAGTTGATTAGACTAAGCAGGAAACAATCCTCCCCTGGAGCATTGCAGAGTTGCGTATGTAGAGGTTGTATACTGGAGGCATATGGAGCCTTGTGTTAGCTGTATTTACCTTTCCTTCCAGTTTCTGAATGATTTTCTTGCCACCCTTCATGGCGAGCTGCTCTGCTTCATCCAAGCGCACAGTCATGTCCTTGACCTGTGCCTCCATCCCTTTCTTCACCCTCTCTAGCTGCAGCGTGTGTTCCTGCTCATGACGCAGCTCTTCTGCAACGCGAGCAGCCTGGCACAGGACACAACACACACGCGTCACACTGGCACAGGACACAACACACACGTGCCACACTGGCACAGGACACAACACACACTCGTCACACTGGCACAGGACACAACACACACACGTCACACTGGCACAGCAGGGAGGGTGAGCACAATGCCTCATTCATATGCTGGAACCAGTGGCACACACACAAACAAACTCACACACATAGATAAAGGGGTCATACCTCAAACGTGGCTTTCTTTGCCTTGTCGTTGGCCGCTCGCACCTGACCGTGTAGCTCCTCCTGCTCTTGCGTGAGCTGCTGCAGGTCTGACTCAAGCTTCCTCTTCCCACTGGTAGCTGACTGGAACTGCACAAAGAGAAAACAGACTGCATGTTCATCTGTGCCCAGCATCCCCATTCACACCAAATGCTGTCATTACAGTAAAGCACATATGCACATTTCCAGTTATTTTACAAACTTGTTGCAATGTTCCATGTGTCCTGCAAATGAATCTTTTCAGATTGATCATTGGATGAAAAACCGGTACCACTATCAATTTTATTGGCATTTTTAACACAGCATCCTACAGGTCCTTTATAGTTTTAAGTTAACAAAAACAAGCATCCATCTAGTGATATAAAAACATGGATCTGCAATAGGAGCGAGGTACTAACTGTCCTCCTGTGGCTCTGAAGGTTTATGGTCTGCATTTTCCACTCTTTATTCTTATTTTCACATGAAGTAAAAGTATCTTAGGGGATAAAAGGAGCAGGGGCGGACCTGGCTGTTGATCTCGTTGTACTTCTCAGTCATCTCCAGCAGCTCGGTCTCCAGGGCCTTGCGGGCCCTCTCTGCGGCCTCCAGGCCTGCTCGGGTCTCCTCGCTCTCACTGACCAGCAGGGTGCAGCGGCGCTCCAACAAGCCGTGCTCCTCACGCAGCTCCTCCTGCTGATGCGAGTCCTCCTCCATCTGAGCCTGCAGGTCCTGCCAGGGACACCAGGAAGGAGGCCGCTACTCAATCACTGAGACTTAGTATTAACTGACGCAGAACCACGAGGAATAAAACGTGATTAAATTATCTATGACTCCTCACAGGATAGTGTTCTCTCATGGGTGTACACCAGCAATGGCCAACGCAAGCGCTATCTGTTCTGCTTTTCATGCTGACTTCTGGCCTTAATTACTTCATTAGCCCGAACATTTACACCATGTAACATTTTACCTCCATGTCTTGATAAATGCAGGGATGACAACTAAATACTGCATAACATGAAAACATTTCCTGGGATCTCATCTGCAAGTGAACCTGTGTTGGTGCATACAGCCGATTGGCTCAGTTAACTAGGGTAATTGGTGGGAAAAAACCTGCATACACAATGGCCCTCCAGCACCAGCTGTGTGTACTCTCCTGCATTTATGTGTAGGGAACATATATAGGGAAATATAGTGAATTGAATGATAAATGTTAGTCAGAGTAATGCTATTAAAAATAGCTGCATCTACAGTAAAAGCAACATGGCTTAAATACAGATGCAAAGTAAATTCAATGTATCTTTATTCATGTCTTTTTGTCTTTATTTTGTTACATCTTCATTGTATTGCAATGCTGCTCTGAAGTTCTGCCAGCTTCCATGCACATGTTGGGGATTCCTGTGCCCCTGACTTCCCCACCTTGATTTGCTGCTGCATTTTCTTGATGGACTTCATCAGCTCCCCGTTGTTCTTCGTCAGCAGATCCAGCTGGAGTTCCAGCTCGCTGAGGTCACTCTCAAGCTTCTTCTTTACCCGCACTCCCTCTGTGCGACCTTTCACCTCAGCATCCAGGCTGGCCTGCAGGGCCTCCATGCTTCTTTGGTGGTTTTTCCTGCACATGGGCAAAATAGAGGTGAGCTGAGTGCCACTTCTAGCCATACTTCTACTCAAAGTGTCCTCCACTGTATTTAATTAGTGTGAAGGGAGAAATTCTTCTATCTCTCAATTTAGTATTGTGCTACAGTACTTGGTACATCACTATTCTCCAGACGTTCCCAAGGATTGAATAAGCAAGAATATTTTGTAGAACTTGTCTGAATTTTCTGACTTAACTCTGTGGTTTTGCCCAAATCCAGGGGATATCACAGCCAAAGGAGAAAGAAACTTACCAGAAGAAGGATCATCTAGTATTAGTGAGAGCAGGAAAGAAAAATAAATGAAAGATGCAAGTGTTAACGGCAAGAAGCAAATGATGGTCACCATAAGACTGAGTCAGCAGATGAACTGCCAATGAAATTGAGAGCTCTGTCGTGGAACCAGGCATCCCTGGCGTAAATGCAGCTATGACCATCTTGAAATTACCAGCTACCAGCTGTTTCAAAACATAGCTTGAGCTAGTCAAACCATGTTAAGTGTGGAACTTGCAAACCATCTACCAGCTACAGCTATTTCAAGCTGTTTTTGTTCAACAGGGATAGTCTGTAACAGACATGTCATGCAGATAAACTGAACATTAGTGCTTAAGTGAAGTGTAATGTGTGTGATGACAGATTCCGGTCAGATGGAGATAGCAGACAGTGTTAGAATGATGAAGAGAGAAATCACCTGGCAGCTTCAGACTCCTCCTCCTTCTCCTGCAGCTTGCGCTCCATGTCCCCCTTGGCTTGAGACAACTCCAGCTGCAGACGCAGGACCTTGGTCTCCTCCGCCTAAGATCAGCGAGAGAGCTGAATCAAAACTGTAAAACCTTATCACAATTTATTCATTAAAATAATTAATCTGGAGATGTTTGAATGTTCATTCATAAACAGCAGCAGACCAACTTTTACATTAAAGGAATAGTTTTCCTTTACTAAGTGTTGAACGACATGCTAAATTGCTAAGTGCACTGAAACAGACTTACAGCAGGTTCATGAAATTGTGCTGCTCATCCCCCATTCTAGCAGGCTATAGTTCAACTGAAGAATTCTACCCATTTCCTTTCAAGATAGAATGCCTCATGCTACCTTGCACCTCAGGTATTTTCTTGCTTGACAACTTCCCTCTGATTTTTGCACTTGATGACAGAGGCCATAAAGACATGGCTTTGTGTTAGGTTTTAAAAGCTAGCCCTCAGGCAGCAGGGTTGGTAATCTAGCAAGCACGACATCTCTGTTGCTTGTGCTAATCACCCTGGGGGTCCCTGTCAAGTCAAATGGCAGACATGTTCTTAACTGGGAAAATTGAGCACTCCATTCTTATCATTGACGAGGATCACCAACATACCTAATTAATGAATGCTAATTCAGGTTGTAGCCCACAAGGCCAACTTTTACTCTACCAGTCAGAGAGACTGGGAAAAAGCTTAAAATGTAATTAGGCATTGAAAGGATTGGAATCTGTGGAATCAACTGCAACACTCAAATTTGATGGAAAAGGCAGGAATCCAAATATGAATTCATATCTGCACTAATTTTGCACAGAGTGGCTTCGGGAACAGAGAGAAGTGGTAACCTTATTTGACACTTAGCATCAATATCATGCCAATGTGTATCTTGTATCTCCTCCGAAGTACACTTGTGTAAAACCTAGATTTATTCTTCAAATGGCCACAGGCGAGGTATTCAGGCCTTCATTTAGGCCCTTGGTGTGGCTAGCAGGCAGTCGTGGTGATAACAGATGTACTCCATACCTCCAGGGCAGCTTCAGACTCCTCAAGCGATGCCTGAAGCTCCTCCTTCTCCATCTCCATTTTCTTCTTCGTCTTCTGTAACTCGTGCACGCTCTTCCCACCGTCAGCAAGCTGGTCTGTAAGATCAGCTATCTCTTCTGAAATCACACCAGGGAGGTCTTCATCAGAAACACAACACAAGGGCCTGGGGGATGGGGGATGGGGGATGGTGGTGGTGGGGGGGGGGTATCACCTTACGTTGGAGAACTCGAACTTTGAAAAAAAAGTTAAACACAGGAAAAATGGTGGGTGTGTAGAGCAGTTGTTGGTCTGGGCTGTGGACTTCCTGCAGGTCATGGGTTGGTCAGCCCCTGAACTGTGGAGGGGTTTACCCACAGTACTCTAGTTCAAAGCCAAGCAGCTTAAACAGTTCCAGATTTAGTGAGCGGTCTCCAGTCTCACCTTTGAGGGTTGGTTTGGATTATAAACATGTATCGGGCCCTCGGCCTCTTACCCTGGAAGGCTTTGTTCTCCCTGCGTAGGGCCTCTCCCTGCTCCAGAACTTCCTCATAGGCCGTTTTCAGCTTGAAAAGCTCGGTGGCGTGCTGCCGACTCTCCTTCTGGCAGCCTTCCACCTCTGATACCAGGTCCTCACACTTCTGCCTCCAGTCGGAGAGCTGCTTCTCCATCACCTTCTGCTTCTTGTCTAGCACTGCTGCTGAGCCATTTGCCTGGAGAGAGAGAGCGAGAGAGAGAGGGGGGGAAAGAGGGAGAGAGAGAGAGGGACATAGCGAGAAAGAGTGAGAGGGAGAGAGAGAATGTAAAATGTTTAGCAACAATCTGCTTTTTGAGATTATCATGATTATTCTAATAATGATTTCTCATCTTAAACCAGCATACACAGGGGTCCCCCCAGGACCGATGTTGAATACCCCTACCTTACAATTGACCAAACATTAATAAGCAGGCATGGGCAAAATAATGTCTTACCTATTGTATATTATTGGATGGTTGGAATCTGGTTGTAAGTCATACCTTTTCAAGATCCAGACAGAGCTCCTCCACCTCTCCTTGCAGCCTCTGCTTGGTCTTCTCCAGGTTAGAACACTTGGCCTGTGTGGCTTCTACAGCTTCCTCAGCTTCCTGCAACCTGGATGTGAGCTTCTTCCTGAAATACAGAAAGCGTACACACTCATTAACACACATACACATTCACACATACACACATTAACACACATACAGACAAAATTAAATGTGACTTTTATTTTTCATTCTTGGCTTTGAACTACTGTATTGAACTGTATAGGTGCATGTGTGAGTGTATGTGTATAATCATGTACTGTATGTGTGCATGCATGAGTGTGTCTGCACATATGTGTTTGTGCATGTGTGTGAATGTGCATATGTGTGTGTGTGCACACGTGTGCATATGTGTGTGTGTGTTCTCATGAGCTTGTACAGCACGTGAGGCTCTTCAGACTCATACTTGGCTTCCTCGAGCTCGTCTGTGTGCTGGATGGCATCAGCCTCATAGCGAGTCCTCCAGTGTGTGACCTCACTGTTTAGCTTGGACACCAAACGCTGCAGCTCTAACTTGCTCTCCTGCTCTTCCTCCAGCTGCTCCTTTAACAGCTCACAGTCCTGCCTCAGAGTGCTCAGACTGTTGCTCAGTCCCATCTTCGTCTGCGGAAGAGAACAAAACTATGCCAACACAGCGTAGAGACTGACAGGGCTATTTGGTTTGATAAAAGTACTAAAGATGGGTTCATAGAGTGACTTAACTCTTCTATGTGCACTGTTAATATCTGTGTGTCTTTGTAAGTCATTAGAATTTTTAAAAAGTCTCTGTTAGCTAACTGTATTGTGTTTTATGGAAATAATGCACATTATGCTGTAATATCCTTCAGAAGCAGATTTTACAAAAGAATGTAAAGACAAATAGGTACATTTGTTCATTTCACCATATAAGGTGAAACAAAATATGTGAAACAGATGGTTTTAGGATAACGCATGTATAATACTGTTCTGAAAAACGAGTCTTAAAGGACATAATGATAAGAATGCGTGATTTATATGGGCTGTAAAGACATTGGGCAGGTTCAGACCGAATAATGAGAATAATGATGACTTGGGCCTGTTTTACCTTTATCTCCTCCTCCATTTGCTTTTTGAGCTCATCATTCTGGGATGCCAGCAGGATTTTGGTCCTGCCCGTCTGGCTGGCTCGGTTTTCTGTGTCCTCCAGTTGACGGTTAAGGTCATTGTTATCAGCTGGGGAGACAAATAGTGGAGTTCCAATTTGGACAAAATACAAACTTTCTGAAATACAAACTTTCTAAAAATCATTTGTGACAGGCAGTGAGTGACACATAAATGAGGCTGCAGTGTGTCTTTCAAACCCACAAAGTCTTCTTTTTCCTAGTCCTATGTGGTTATTCAATACGGGTTTCTGACGTATGGGAAAAACACTGTCGTTTTTTGGTTCATGGAATTGTTGAGCATTGAAAACCTCATGACTACATTTAATGATACTTCTCTGTTCCACGCTACTTCATTGAAGGACTTTGGAGGTTAATATTAAGCAGGATGTGGCCAAGGCTCTGTTATTACCAGGCTTGAATGCAGTAGGATGCAGAAACTGTGAAGCAGTTTAGCCATTTATTTTGTTTGTTTGGTTTTTCTCATTAAGTGATCTGCAGGACTATGCTGATGGAGTCCTGTGGTGTCTGGCAGCTGATGCTGGCGACTTGGCTCCAGCTACTCTCTGACCCAACTAAATTCTCACCTTACCACAGTCCCAGACCAGATAACCACTGACTTTGCACTTTTTTCAGTCATGTGGTATTGCGAAGGGACTGTGTGAAATAAGCCTGCAGTCCTATCAATCCACAGATACTAGATACCTTGATATACTGGATAAAGTACGGATTTCACAGCCCTGTTCCTCCTACTCTCAGAGCAAAACACTTACAGTATTTCAGGAAATATCAAATAAAAGGATAATTGCCAAAGGGGATAAAAAGTACATGCAATGTTCAATCCCATGTACCTCCAAGATTAACAAGGTGAATTTACACTTGTACAAGTTTCTGCTGCTCTGGGGAGGAGCATGAATAACACCTGGAGGTTTTACAAGATTTTCTATTCGATTTTAATCACCTGTCAGCCGGTTCTTGGCAACGTTCATCTCAGTCAGCGCCTTCTGCAGGTCCTCATTCCTGAAGTTGGCCTCGGAAAGCAAGTCTTCTAGCTTCCTCAGCTGGGTGTCACTGGAGGCCTGTGATGAGAGAAGTGAGGAATGTTCCTATCATTTCCACGGCAGGCCTTCCAGAAGACATACAAATTCCTTCTGAGGTCTTGTCTTGTGCCAGTGTGGATCTGGTAATTTCTCCATTGTTTATCACAGTAAATAACATTTTGTTAATCAAAGTCATGGTTTCTCAGCCTCTGGGACCTGAAAACAGCCAAATCACATCTGAGTGTAAATGTGTGTGAGCATTGGCAGAGCTGACCTTAGCCTTCTGGAGGTTGTCCACAGAGGCAGCCAGGTCCTCCACCTCCAGGCGGAGGTTCTGCTTCTCCTTCTCCAGCTTGGCACGGGTCCTCTGCAGGCTCTCGCACTGCTCCCCTAGCTCCGCCAGCGCCTCCCCATGGCGCTTCCGCAGGGAGGAGCCCAGGGACTCGGACTGCAGGGAGGCCTCCTCCAGCTCCCGCCGCAGACGCTGTAGCTCCGCCTCGCGCTTCTTGTTCATCTCCATCTGCGCTGAGAAAGAGAGCAACGAGGGAGCAACGAGGGAGAATACGAGACAGCTATTCAGCCTGACCCTGACCCAGCAGGCCTTCCCATCAGAAACAAGGGCCCTTTCTGACCAGAAACAACTGACTGAAATGTCCTGCTTACTTTAGAGTGGAACAGAAAAGGACTAAATGAAGGTTCTCCTTTCTACCTCTGGATACTTGATCAGAGTAATCATCTACCACATTATGGATGACAGCTCTCTCCTGCGTACCTGGGAAGCAGTGGCTCCCCCTGCCTCTTCCAGCCTGTCAGTCAGCTCGTCCAGCTCACGGGTCAAATCAGCCCGCTGCTTCTCCACCTGGCACATACACACATACATGCAAGCACACAAGAACAGACATACACACAAGACAACTTTACCAGCTGCACAGATTTGGAGTCCCATGCCATATTATTTGAAATATGCTAGCATGTACTTTTTCAGAGGTACTATTCAAATTAATACTGACTAATACAGTGAAAGTTTAAAGAAACACTTGTGTAATGTGTATACAACTACAATGCCAGGAAATGTATTTAATTATATCATCAAAGTAGCAAACTGTCAATGTTAGACCAGTTTCATGTGCACACCAGTCCCAGTGTACGCATCTGTGGGGCAGAAAGAACTGTTTTGGATACTACTGGGGCAATGAGATGTGCCATTAACATCAAACACAGATGAACAAATTTCAGAAAATTTTGATTACTGCTTGCAGCAAGATGAAAGGGATGAGAAACCCCAGAGGTATACAAGCACACTGTACACTCAGAGTGCTCTTGCAACACATGAAGTCCTCACATTTAAAAATGACAAAATATATACAGAAGCAAACAGTCTTTCAGTATTTATGAAAAGATTTGCACAGATATAGGCAGCCTAAAAACAATCTAGTTAAAAAAAAAAACTCTAGTGAAGGCAAACCCCATTCAATTTAGCATGATGATATACAGTTATTGTCCAAAGGTAGACCTCTCCTTCTCTGGGACTATCCAGAAAGGTACCGCTATGTGAATTTAAAGCTAAACAGTGATGACAAAGTAAAAGGCACCCCTATTTTTATGAAGCATAACAAGACTTATGGGAAGACACATGCTTTTTTGATACCAAGTGTACAATAGCAGAGCATTCCAGGGGAAAGTGGTGGAATGCTTTTGTTAGCTCCAAAAACATGTTCTTCAAAGAGCAATAAGGAAAGATCAGAACTAGACAAGATTTGTTTAGAAATTTTTAGGCCTTTTTGTCATAAAAAAGGGCTACAAACATGCAACAGTTTAGCGCTCAGAAACATATGGTCATTAAATGACCAAACAAAAATGTGTTATCGTTTCATGATGGCTAAAGGGCAGGTTTTGCCTATACAGGTTGTTTTTATTTTTCTATTTTTTATGTTCTCTCAATTGTCTTTTAGCATGAATAACAATGGGAATGAGCAAGATGGGTGAATGGAACTTTCTGTGTTGAGTTTGCCTGTTTCTGCATGGGTTCCCTCTGGGTACTCCGGTACTATGATTTCCACCCCACAGACTCCAGTGTCAACAGTTGCTTCAGCCAAGCATCCCATCAAACCCACTTTCTTCAAACTGTAAGGTTGTCTATGGTTTCAAAAACCATTAAGGGAGTAGGGCTAACAGTTGTGGAGATGCTGTTTTAGTGCAAGCTCGACAGGAGGTCAAATTTGCACTGCCAAACTCATAATGGGGGGCAAAAGGGTAGAAATTCCTCAAGAGATGATCTCAGGAAGATGCCACTCTCCGCTCCAGGTCTGATGCTATCTCTCTGACCTGAACAGAACAATGGGAGTCTGTGTTTGTCTTCTACAGGAGCATGTTTTGTTTTAGTCCATAAAACCACCTTGTTGAATCAGCAGGTACTTGGAGATAAGAAAAGCAGGTCTGTGCTTGACATGAACACTGGATTTTGGTTTTAGCAGGTGAAATGGAGGGAGCAGTTAGACAGACCTCAGTGCTATTAAAATGCCACCCATTTTGACTAGCTTTTCACAACAAAGACCTACGTGACTGACACAATGCTACAAGCATGTGCATTACTTCGACAACTTTTTGTCTGCTACGACAGAAAAAAAGGCTATATGTGCTTTATGAAATAAAATATATGCAAAATCTATTTAGTCAGCATAATGAAA
The DNA here is from genome assembly GCF_963514075.1 of Conger conger. NCBI lineage: Eukaryota > Metazoa > Chordata > Actinopteri > Anguilliformes > Congridae > Conger > Conger conger. The sequence goes on along the minus strand of NC_083761.1, from coordinate 63,813,719 downwards.
CAGAAGGTAACTTTTCAGACTGACGTACATATTTTATATACACACTTTCAAAACACACTATGATCAGCAGCACAGTTATATTTTTATAAGCATTCATATATTGTCCAACACTGCAAGCTATTATAAAGAGTTATGGATGCATGCTCTTTTCCCGCACACAAATAGAAACATGAGGCTTTGTTATAATTTCACAATATGTCAAGTAAAGTTACTGTATCATCTTCCAGAAAATTAAAACATTACTTCCCTTCGCTGCTCTCTTTCCTTGGTTTCACTCCTGGGGAGCCTAGCCGGGTGAATAATTCAATGACTCCTATAGATGGTTTTGATTGAGCATATGGAAGGTTGAGTTCTTTTGCTCCAGTTGCCCTGCATGATAATTAAAACCACCAGGGCTTCCCTCAAGTTTGTTATCACAGGTGCAGATGTTTTGGGGTAACTGAAAAGACCGGGTCCTAGGCCCCACAGACTGGCTAAAGACCAGGGCCCCGCTCCCCTCTGGAACTCTCAGAGGGTTTCCTGAACCTGTCAGTCCATCAATCACAACACTGCACAACTCTGAATCACCTCCACTCAAGGCACTTTCCCTCAAATCCCCTCTCGTATCCCAGCAGATACCTCTCTTCTACAAATAAAAGTATGACAAATGAGGCCACAATTTGTTACCTGCTGAGTCCTGTGTTACAGTGCTGTCTTAACCATGGTCATTACCATCTGGAACCATGTCGAAATGCTGTACATGTGGCTTAGCAATGAAAACAGGTGGTTTTACATTTCTGTGTCTTCTACAGTGCCACTCTGTACTGAATAAACTACAAATAGATGTCATTGCTGCAATTTGCTTGGGAAAACATGGATTAATAATCCTGCATAACCACAGGAAAGTCTTATGAACCGTGATGTCTTCAGAATGCCTCTTTCTGAAAACACTCCACAAGTGAATAACGGGTTAATTACGGTATATATTACTTGACTAAACTGTTCTTAAAAATTAAAAGACCCCAGTATAAATACCCCAGGGCCAATGGCCAGGGTACATTTCCCAGGGCCATGGCACATTGGTTAAAAGGAGAGAGAAAGGAGGTAATTATAATAAATAATTAGAACGTCATTTGGGTCACATACCTTTGCCCTCATAGCTTTCTCTGTCTCCAGGTCTTCTTCCAGCTCTTCAATGCGCACCTACAGTACGGGGGGGGGGGGGGGGGGGGGAGAGGGAGAGATGCAGAGGGAGAGGAGAGATTCTTTATTTCACTAGTATCTCATGGTACTACTCACACTTCTCTGAGATGCCCAACCTCTGAGACAATGTTTCTGCAAGGCTCCTTTCGTCATGTCTCCTTCAGGCCCATGTATATGGAAACAATTTCACTCAAACTTTCCCTGACAGCTTGCAGCCATTCCGCACAGCCCAGCTAAATAATGGATGCAAACCAAATTGGCTTACGACAAGTTTCCAGATAAGTGCACGATCTATCTTTATTCTGTCTCAATGTTTTCCTTTGTAGGTCACCTTCACACCTGATGGAAAGCATGGCTGTTGCTTGAAAACTGAAGACCTCACAACTGGTTTCCATTTTAGCTGTCTGAAGGGAGTAGCTGTTTGTGTTGCGGCGCACGGCTCCACTAGTTTTAGCTGGCCTTTGCATGCCTGTGGCTTCCTTTTTCTCAGGTAGCAATTTAGAGCAGGATTCTGCATACTATCGCACACTGCATAGCCTAGAGCTATGCCTCTAAAATGTCATTTTAAAAGGACAAAACAGACAAAAAGCTCTTTCTGAGACTTTGCTTCTTTGTGTTTTTTTTTTTTTTGCTTTCCCTGAATACTTTAAATGCAATGCCATTCATCTGCAATAATATAAAATCATCGCAAAAAATAACTGCATTCCTAAAAGTATAATGGAGGGGAATACACAAAAAGGTAGATAGATGAGAAGAATACATTTCCATAAAAGAGGTTAATGTTTTACTCAGAAGCAGCAGCTTAATACAGTGGAGTCTGTATTTAGAAGCAAACCTCTACTGCAGTCAATCTACTACAGCTGAAACAATTCCAAGTTTCTATTTAGTAACGTTTTAACATTGAAACCCATGTATACAGTAAAGATGAATGAAAATCAATACCAGTACTTAACTTCACAGGTTTGAACAAATAATGTTGTGACTGAGAACGTTTATGCTAAGAAAGCAAGAGAGGTATTTGGCTCTGAAACTGCATCAATCTGACCACATCTTACCACCACTGCACTTGCCCCTTGTAAACTGAATTTAACACAAGCACCCATGGATCAGTTTCAGCCGTTTAAACAGGTCCATGCTAATTCACTTTATTCCAGAAATAGGGTTGCCAGTTGGCAGTGGTGGTATTATTATTCGCTGCATAAACACAGAGTGAGACACAAAAGAATAGTCACTAGATAGCCCACACAGGAATTCCCCTGACAAAATGGCTCAAACAGAGACAAACAGAGGCTCCGCACCTTAATGAAGACACCACCACACACATTCCATTCTTTCACAGTCCTGCAATTGTAGTGACTGTCCCACACGTCAGATTCTCTCTTTTCTCCAACAGGCATTCTACATCATTCATAAACTATACATTATTGAAATTAATACGGCCATAAGAATGAAAAGTATGCCGATATTCCTTTCATGTGTTTCTAACAATAGAAACCTCAAAAACAACCTCAGAGGGAAACATGCAGTGAAATATTTGCAAGAGTAGAAATTTGTCACAACATGTCCAAGCTTTGATTATTTCCTACCAGTATTTTTTTACGCGTTACACCACCACATTAATCATCTTTTGTGTCTGCCAGGAAGCAAATTGTCAGAAAAACTGTACAGCTAGAGGCCATCCCTTAAAACATGCAGGGAAGTTAGCTCAAAACATTAATTCCTTCAGAAATTGCATGTGAATAGATCATAATGCAAATAAAGAAAAAAGTACATTAAAACATCACTGAAATAAACAATGAGATCTATAAACAATGACATCTTTTTCTTCCAGTACTTATGGAATAAAACTTATTTCAGAACATCCATTCAATTCATGTGCAAGCACTAAACACAAGAATACTTTAAAAATATTAAAAAGTGTCAAGAAACATCATAATATTTTAATTCAAATGCTAAACCTTTCATTCAAGTTTGTTGAAAGCTGAAGAGGACATTCCACCGCCATTGTAAAAGCCACAGTCATGTCTGCAGGCAGGTAGCCATACTCACATGCCAGCGCAAGACCTCAGAGGAGAGCACAGCCATGGTGCCACAGCAGTCTGACTGACTGAATCTCTCACACACAGCCCTGCTCTGCTCTGCTCTGCTCTGCTCAGACACTGGAGGGGGTTCACTCCACTCCACACCCCCTGCACCCTTTCACAGCATACTTCTGATAGCTCTTATCCAGCTATCTCTTTATCAATCCTAACTTCAGTGCCATAATAATAATAGTAACAACAAAGGACAACATGCACATTCCAGAAATAAAATAACCAATAAAAAAACTGAAAGACATTGCGGAAATGTGAAAGGGAAAAAAACTAATGAAAAACTAAACAGAGTCCTATTTGTAAACCCAGTGCAGATAAGCTGCTGCAGAGATTGTGGAGACTACATCAGCAGAATGCAATTAACCGTATATTTGAAGTGATATACTGCCCCGTATACCTGGAACTCACTTAGACACGTAAATCCCTGTCAGATGGCTGTCAGCAATAGGCTGCCAAAAAAAGCAGCAACAAATTACAAGCTGAAAAGCTGCTGATTGATAAACTTGAGGCTCTTTCAGAGGGCATTGTCCAGCCCTCTCCCTGTTCACCGTTCCTTTTCTCTTTCAGCTCGTGCACACACACACACACACACACACATACACACACACACACACACACACACACACAGAAAGGTCAGACATCTTTCGGCATGGCCATCATTACAGCTGGAAACCCCCTTCAACACACAGTCATTTAGAGTTACAAGGCAGCAGGGAAATGCTGACAAGTCTGCACTGTTTCTCAAGCTGTAGCTCAAAGTGAAGTATTACAACTAATGTGTCAAAATTTACAGTAAAGGCAAGGTGCTGCTTTGGATAAAATTCATAAAATGTTCAGTGGTTATGTTTTTTTATGTACACTTTTTCTTTCATTTAAGAAAATTCAGTTAATAACATTTTAGCATTTTTGGCACAGTTTTTATTACAAGTAATGAAAATCAAAACAGAAACAAATCTGTATTGATCAGATAGCCTGTGAAATAAGTACCCCATTTAAAGCCTGCATATAGAACGCAGATGATATTATTAGTACTCCATTAATTCTGGAGTAGTTTGAGCTTTAGAACGACTTGTAATAAGACTTTTAGCATTTCAGCCCTTCCAACTCCACTTTTCACTATTATAATCACTCATGAATTACAATCATATGTGAGATTTCCTAATGCCTCAATGCTAATAAAGCAGGCCCAACAGCGTGGGCTGAAACATATGCACCACTTAGAACAGGAAGCAACAGAATAACAATAGGATTACCAGAAAGCCTTGGCACAAACATATCGGAGACCTGAGGCTGCATCAAACAAGGCTGATTTTGGGACTCATATCTATCATCTAACTTCCACGCATATGGTCCAATTACTCCTGATGGAGAACTGAACAATAGGTCCCATTATTCAGCATCTTTGTTCTTTAAAGTAAATTCATATGGTGTTCAGAACTGCTGTGATTGTCTGGTCACTTGGTTCACAGGAGAAATTATGTCTTGTTTCCATGAATACCACCCACATTACGTGGTAACTTGAAAGACTTGAAAGCATGCCAACGACATATATACTAGCTGTGTGCATGCACACACACACACACACACAGACCTATACGTATACGTATATACAGTATGATCATATTTTCTAGCTATCCCCATATCACCTTGCGGCTGTGTTCAGGAAACAGTGCTTGGAGTGCTGACAATAGGGAAATAAATGTGTCTCCTGGCAAATGTTGTGCAGTACCTGATCACAGACTTTGATAAGGACACACTTCAAAGCAATATTATTCAACATTACCTGCCCCATTTTCATCAGAGCAGTCTTTAGTCTGTGTTGACAGGAAGTAGAGATTTTTTGAACAAGAAAGGGGAAGGTTTCCAGAACAGATGTGCAAACAGGGATCTCTCAACCCTCCCGCTGTCTCATATGATGCAAGTTCAAGAGCTGCAGGTTCAATCTTAACTAGTAAGACACTGGTGCTGAAGTCTTCAGGAAGTTATTGAAACTTTTTTTAGTAAAAACTTTTACAGTACAACCAGGTTAAATGTGGAGGTTTTAGAGGAGTATGATGATATAATATTCCTTCACTTTTAAGCTCTGCATGGGTGTCTGCACTAAAGTTCAAGAGGTCTTCTCCTCACCGACATGGTGTGAAACACCATACAGCCTCACACAGTATCTGTAATTGCTAGCTGCAACATAGGTTGTAAATTCTATATTGTGAGGCCCGTCTGACCCCTGAGGACAGAACACATTTCTTTCAGTGTCTTGTTTCTCAAGAAGCTTTCATCACTGGCTGCTTGTCAGAACAATTTACAAGATTGTTGTATTCGGGGGGAAATTCTGGCAAGAATGATTCAAAATATCATAAAACAATCCTAAAATAATATTAAATAACAACTTAACTCTATTGCTTCACTATAGTGACCACCCACTGCGTATGCCTTAAGTAGCTACTTCAAGTCTGTCACCACCTGGCTGAGTAGACAGTTCAAAGATGGCTTGACAAAAAAAAGTATTAAGGGAGTGACCCCAGCTAAAGCTCTTCAACCTAGACTGTCTGGTTAACCTGTAGGAGTGACCAGAACATGGACATTGAAATACAAATGGGCATAGATCTGTGAACAATTATGTGGTCATCTATTTCTGTAGCTACTACTGTTGTTGGTGGTGGTTTCTCTACATTTATCTCTCTCTAAATCACTTAATGTAATTCCAGGTTGTCAAATATCCCATGCGGTGGGATATTAATGTTAATATGAAAGGGTACCAAATGACTGTATAAATACAAGGGATGGGAAAAACTCAGAAAATCACAAAAATCACCAAAAGTGAGAATTTAAAGACTCTTAGCTGGCTAAAGGAAGCGTTATATTAACAAGCTGTTATATTTGCCTGAGGAGGAGTTACAAAGTACTAACTGACAGGGTTCCCAAACTTTTTCACAGAGCCTTTTTCCTTTTTTATGATTTTGAAACTGTAAAACATGTATATAAAAAGTAATCTTGCTTTGAAATTTGAAGAAATGTGTCATGTTTAACTTTGTATCCTTAAGAAGGTTTGCTTCTGTTCACTTAGATATTCATTGTAAAAGGCTGTTTGACCAGGGGCGCCCAAATCTTTGTACACAACTGTATAAGAGCTCTGTACAGAGCAGACAAATTCAAATGCTTTGAGAAGATGCAACATGGTAATAAGGTGTTGGGTTTATTCAATATAAGTCTTGGTGAAAAGATGTGGCTCAGTCCTCCACAATAATTCATAATGCAGAGAATTTTCTGCCTTTATTAAAGAGTATTTTTATGCACCACTTTTGGTATTTGTCAACATGAGGATCCGAGAGACATAGGCCAAATAGTAGGCTTACCAAAATAAATAGTTTTGAGCATCAGAGAGCACTGGTGCATGTTTGAGATCAATGTCTTGCTGTTGGATGAAGTACTGTCCAATGATATGATCCAATGAGTTTGGAGGCATTTGGTTGACTTTAAATCTTGTGCAGTTCCTTTTGGCCTTCATACTTTGCTCATGCCATCACTCTTTTAGGTACTTGTTAACAAACTGTAATCTTGCTATCCTGTTTTTGATGCCAATTAGTGGTTTTTCTTGTGGTTTGCCCCAGTAGTAGTTCTGTTTGCAAAGTCTTCTGACAGTAGTCACTACATATCCATGCCTGCTTCCTGACGAGCCTTTCTAATCTGTCATGCTGTATAAAGTGCTGTAATTTCTGCATGGAAAAATGAAATGTATATATTTTGATTTTAATAAAAGCTTTTAAAAAAGCTGAAAATCTACACTCTAACCCCATACAAATCTAAAATAGTGGTGTACCGAGCAAAATCATGAAATATATGTATTTGTCCCAAGACTTATATTCTGTCAAACCAGTGCCTTATTACCTATTACACACACACACACACACACACACACGTGTGTGCACACACACACACGCACACACACACAAACACAAACACACACACAGTAAACAGTATATAAGATTTAAAACAACAAGCCAGGAGAGGGGGGTTGGGCACTATTTGTATCTGAAGAGCAAGAACAACAATTAAAAGCCAAACAAAGAGTCAATATATTCTGTTAGATATTATAGCGATACAGTATATTAGATAATATGTTGTGCCAAGTAATTTCCCACACACACACACGCACACACACACACACAGAGCTCTCTTTTCCTTAATCCATTAAATTGAGTGCTACAGTGATCGTCCCTTACATCTTTGTCATCTTTGACTTTTTGCATCTCTATTAAAGAATCTGAGAGGAAAAAAGGGAAATAAGATCAACTTGGCTTTTGTCTGGCTATGTCCACCTGCCTTTTTATCAGTGGGAGAGAATCTGAAGTTCCAAACGAACTACATAAAGACTTCATTGTAAGAAATGAAGAATGCTTTGGCAAAACGTGAAAACATGTACACGTTAACCAACACACAGATCAGCTTTCAGTCTTGCAATCACCAAGAACAAATTGAGACAAAGACGCTCTTTCTTCCCCTTAAAGTCTCCTGGATGAAGCCTCAAGGTCCAAGAGCCATCGGTGTGCCTGACAAGAACCTGTTCAATGTTACTCATTTTCACTGTCTGTGTTTTGGTGTCACCCTCTATACCCGCTCTCCTTGTTGATCCTTCAGTTTCTCTCTCAATCAACCTCTCTCATTGTCTCTCAACCATGGCACCTCAGGAAAGTGCTGGAAGGCCCATTCATTCACAACTTTTCAACTAATTTTCAGTAGTTTTAATCATGCAGTGCCTGAAAAATGTATATTGAATATTTTTACCCAGAGAAAACATGTGAATATTACAAAGTTTTAAGAAATAAACAAGTATCCTTGCGCTTCAAAATTTAATACAGTACACTGTCTCTACTCAATACTGTCTGCTCTTATGACTTTGAGTGGCAGGTTTATTTATATCTATCGGGTTATTTTGTGCATAACTGTGACTTAGCTCTTCACAATGTATGTAAGACTGTTGTTAAAATGATATCACTAGCAGTGAGAAATGCAATACTCATTTGATTTGGAATTTCTGATCTATTAAAATTGGTACGAAAAGATAATCTGCAAACGAATATATTTTTAGCGTTTTCTCTAAGGCAAGTGAGAAATTTATCAAAAAATAAACACAAATGCCAAACAAAGCTTTGCCATTTTAATGAGAAAATTCCTTTTATAGTGCTAAAATGTGCGCAGTATGTTCATGAAAGCATTACAATGTGCTTTAGAATGGTGTTAGTAGTACTGATATGATATCTGGTCAGATTACCTATTGAACTATCTACACCACAGCACCATTACATCAAAAAGAAAATATCTGTGCCCTTTCTGCCATTAAAATGATGTAAAATAAAAGTAGAAACACAAACATGGAAGTATATTTCAAATGTGTCCCTACATGGTATTTCATAAGTGGTAAGCAGTGTGTGTGTATTTATGTGTAGCCTTGCTTGTGTTTGTGTGCACTCGCTCTATTTCATGTCTTTGATAATCTATCTGGAGTTTTCTCATAGATGTTAAAATGGAACCTATGTTGAAGCTAGATACATAAAACTGAAACATAACATGAAATATACTTATAATCATAATCATCACCAAACTACAAATTAAAGAAGTAGAAAAACTGTGCAGAATTGGTGTTGGTCCAAATGCTGCAGTGAGTGCTACAGGCAAGGCTGAAGCTTTTGTTTTTGTCATCGCTTAACAAGCAGGAACTGTGAAGCAAACTTGCACACAAATCAGCGCACAGACCTGCTGGTGCTGAAAGATGGAAATGTGCGTCGCCTCACACGTCTGGGCACCTCACCTGGAACTCCTTGTTCCTCCTCTGAAGACTGACGTTCTGGGCCTCCTCCTCCTCCAGCTTACTGCTGGTAGCATTTATCTCCAGATCTTTCCTGCACAATTGGGTGGGGGGGTGTTGGGGCAAAGAAAAAAGTTGTATAAGCACATACTTCATGAAGCATGTAGTCAATGATATATTCAATGAGTATATTCAACAAAACATTTTTGCTAATATAAATGTCATTGGAAACACAAACAAGTTGCTTTACAAACAACATTCTACATTTAATCAACCCAAATTAATGAATATCAAAAAACATTTTTTTTCTTAATTACATTGTTTCTGGCTTCTTAAAAAGTGCTACAGAACATCACACAGCTGTTTTTTCTCTAGAGAAAGCTTTCACTGGGCTTTTCACTTTATACAGTGCATACAGGCAGGTTAGGGCTTTGCTGGAAGTCTGGAAAAAACTGGCAACCTCCAGGGCCTGTTCCCATCAAAGTGAAGATAGCAGTCCTCTCACAACAGATATCATGTTATTGCCTCCAAATAGCATCTGTTTTTCAGCTCACTAGCCTAAAGGAGCACCTAGATTGAAGTGATTGAAGTGAGCAACATAATCTTTGTGCATGTCCATGAAACAACAGTCCCTTTTTAACCATGAGAAGATTTTGTTCTACAGCGGGAGTCAGATATAATTCTGGACTGGAAAAAAAACTATGAATTCATAGTTTTTCAATGTATGTTTTTATCATCTTGAAACATTTCGACATTTTAAACATCAAATCAGGCATTGATCCATGTGACCATGTGTGAAAAATTATCTTTTGTGACCATATGATCATGTTTTGTTGAGAGAATCCTTTTGTAGACCAAGAAGAACATTCTCAGGATCGATACTGAATTTCAACCAGACTTGTGTGTGCATTGAGGCCTGTGACTCCACCCTCATTAGGGTATGGTCACCCTCACCCTTCATATATCAAATAAGTATTGCCCAGGTAAATGTGTACCTGACTAAAGCAAAGTCAGTTATATGACGTATGTTTTCTTCTCTTTATTGAAAAAGGAATGAAGCACTAAATGGTCAACAATTACTGATTAACAATATTACCTGGAAAACATACTGAACTTAGAATTTAAACCTTTAATGTGCTTATTTTCTTTGCATATAAGCAAACATAATCCCATGCATGATCATTAGCACTTTTTGATTAGTTTTATTTTGCAGGCTCTTGATCTGGACCTCACCTCTTGATGACCTCCTCCAGACTGCTCTTCATCTTGCCCATCTCGCTGAGGTTCTCCATGGTCATCCTGCTGTCCCCCTCCAGCTTCCTGCGGCTCTTCTCCACGTCGCTCCTCTGTTTTCTCTCCTGGTCCAGGAGGTACTCCAGCTGAAAAGGAGTTTTCCCGACCCGTCAGTCCTGGGCCATGGACAAGGCAGTCGATGGGTGGGGGCGGTCGGACAGTCACCGTAGTGGAATGTTGAGCACGGGGCTTGTGCAAGCTGCTCTCTTTGGTTAAAGTCAGTAAAACCAACTGGATCACAAAGCTACTGTGTCAACACATTTACAAGTAGGGCTGTTTAAATTAAGATGTATGCACAACGATTCAATGTGTAAAAAGGCTGCACAAGGCCTCCCTGTTTTAACGTTTTTTCAAAGGTTTACAAGAAAAGGATGCAAACGGGTCAAGCATTTATCAGAGTGAACAGACTGGGATGGTAAGTCATCTATGCTCTTTCTTTATTTAGCTATATTTGCTTTGAGAACTACAACCAAAGGGAGTACTGTTGATGCAACATAGTTCCAACGGTGTGTAAGACTCATTCTTTACTTCCATCACAGTTACAAAACTACAGTAATGAATTACTGTTTACACTTCTACACATAAATAAAATACTGAGCACTGAAGGGCACACATTTTGTTTCCAGTTGAGAGAAAATTCCCATCTGTATCTGGCAGTTGGGATGACTGCAGTATGTGATATTTGAAGGGTTTATACTCAATTTCCTTACGTCAATATATAGTATACACTTAATGTAATCCAATTTTGGGTGGGCTAACCATAACCTATACACACATATTTGATATCCATCAGTAATTGTTCAGGAACACATAAACACTCACATCTTCCACCTGCACCTGTAACTTGGCCTTCTCTTTGGTTAAGAGGTTTACTTTCTCCTCCTCAGACTGCAGGTCTTCAATAGCTTGCTGTAACAAAGAAAATCGAAATAAGTATGTGTCATTTTTAACGTGTTAAAAGGCCAGAGATACTGAAGCACCCCCCATCAGATATCTGTTCCACATATTCTAGGTATTGTGTTTCATCACAAGCACCAGTGCTGTAATATAATGCACACATTTTTGCGCATCAATTCAGGGTGTTTGCACCATGGAATCGAAATCCAATCATACAACGGCAAGGAAACTGAACCTGGAGCCAGGTCCTATCTCAGCATCCATGGCATCCATTTCATTGCAGTGACACCTCATATCACACTGCATGCAGTGTAAGTGTCATAGCCCTTGAGCCTTGGGATGTATTTATGAAGCAGTGGGAAGGGCAGTACTAGAGAGACTAAATTACAGGGACAGGATTTAATGAAAATCTATTTGCTACTGTTGGGCATCTGGGCCGAATTAGTGAACAACGTTCTGCAGCCATCAGGACCAGCCATAATGGGCAGGGAGGACAAATTGCTTTATTTTCTCAAGCAAATGTAACATGTTACATTGTTTTAAAAGCACCGCAGGAATGTGCAAACAGTGGGAACAGATTTAATACAGGCCAGGGATTTGGTTGGTCATATGGTTTGATTTTTCTCAGCTTTGTTTAAATACTTTCATTTAATGAGGTATTGATTACCAAATAAGGATATCTTCCACTTTAAAGCATGGATATATTATCAGAAAAAGGAACATAATCCTACAAAAGTAAATAAGTGGTATGTCATAATGTCAAATTCTTTAAAGGACCTGTGCCACAATCTTCTGAGCATGAAGAATCAAAAATAGCCTCATATCCTTTGACTGTCTGGTTAGGTATAGTATGAGCCATATCATTATTTGTAATTTAGCAGAAGAATGATATCAACCTCTAAGTCACCATCCAGATAAAGGCATAATTTGGTTTGCTGCTAGGTAACCTTGATATCTAGCATATCATATTCCCAGAAAATATTGTATCTGCCAGATGGGCTAGCACGCAGGCACACGAATGTCATCAGCTGGATATTTACTGTCCCCTTGGTGTGACCCTGATACAGAACTATCATTGGAAATCCCTAAACCAAACAGTTAAACAGCTGCTTCAGCACACTGTATAATCACAGTCACAAAAACACACACATGCACATGCACAAACACAGCCATGTACACTCAAAACAGATACTGTACATATGGCACACAAGGTATTTCAGTATCTTGCGTGCCAGAGTCTGTTTGTCACTGCTATGTATGCTGTCATTTGTAGAGCAGGAAGCTTGTCCTTTGGTATTGGATTGATCACATTTCTTTTAAGTCTGTGATTTTACCAAAAATACATAGAAAATGTGAAGCTACAGTATGCTAGGAGCGATTTCTTCAGTGTTCTAAAATTACCACAGTCAGGTAGTCATAGATATGGGTAGCCAACTTAATGTATAATGTTCTATTCTCTGTACCCACACAGGTTCATTGTGGTGGAAACGTAGTGCCTTACACCCTCAGACACTATAATATGAAAAGATCCTGGGTTTCTGCCTCTGTGGTGTGACCAAAAACTGAGCTTAAAGATGCCTTTCTTATCTCTTCACAGATTTATATAGAAAATACAGCATAGCAAGGCACGCATTCTTGTTTTTTTTTTTTTTTGCTAACAGGTAAATAGCTCTCTCATATAACAAGTCAGTGAGGGTTTGCATTGCATAGCTATGCATTCTCATTTTACCACAAGGTGACCACAGTTGGCAATGCATCAAAGAGAAACACTATCGCTACTGAATCACTGCAGCCATTTTTTTCGTCTTCTCCATGAGTGCAGAAACAGGGTTGTATCTTATTATGAAAGTAGATGGACTGTTTCACAAATTAATTACACATCTATTCTGCACTGAGGACAAGAGGTCCACTAATATCCCCAAGTCAAATGGGAGTTCTATTTCACATGTTAAAAAGAAAACTAAAACGTGGCTTCTACATGCAATAATAATGAACATAAATAATATACAGTAGATAGCATTAACCCTTGTGTAGTCATAACATTCTGTATACTCCCCTTGTCCTAAGGATCAAGGATCACTCATCACAAACTTTGTCTTAAAGTTTCAAGTTGAAAAAAGGTAATTTAGGGGGTTTTATCTGCTGTTACTAAATAGTGGCAGGTAATTTGTGACCCTTAAGACAACACAAGGGTTATATAAATGAAAGAATGGAATACAGTAAATGAAGTAAATAATATATAATTTTAGATGCAACATTTAGATGTCAACATTGTAACTGCAGGAATCACTTGCAGTAGTTATTTCACATAGTCTCAGTCATGGATTAATAACATTTCATCTGGAGTAATAAAATGTCCCTCCTAGGATAGATTGTATAATGTCCATAAATCTTTATACAATTTTAAATAGTATTCCCTCATTCAAATTTCAATGGTGCTTTAAAATATTATGGCAGTTTATCAAGACAGTAATTCAAGTCAAGTTTCAGTAAATTGCCAACTTATAAATTATTGAGCATTTTAAATGTCTATACACAGACTATGAATCAATAAATCAACAATATATATATATATATATTTTCTACTTCTTTAATTTAATATGAGACGATATATCCTATTTTGTTAAGTCAGCTGTCTGGATAATAAGGCTTTGGGCTCACAGAGAAAGCTAGTTAGGCAGTCATTTGACTTTAGCTATGCAATCTGGGCATATCGAGCTCACTACAGTATAACAAGTTAGATAGTTTACTAGTGGGTTTAAGAGTCCGGGGCCTTTGGCGACAAGTGGCCCCATGAAGCTCTCGTGATGTCACAGGCATAATGATTGTGTTCACTTCCTGCACATATTGCTGTTACAGACACTGCGGCTCTTCCTCACCTGGCTCAGCTCCACCAGGTGTTCCTTCTCGTTCTGCAGCTTCTGCACACTCTCTGCTTGCTGTGAAAGCTCCTCTGACAGCTTCCGGGCGTTTAAGTCTAAAGTCTAGGGAGGACAAGGAAAAGCAGCTATTTAAAATCATATCATTTCATCATTCATTAATGTGCAGACGTGTGTATGGCGGCTCTCAAATGTAGTTCTCCAATGAGGGCTAGGTGTGCTGCAGGGTGACACATATGCTGCAGAAAAGTTTTAATTTTTATAATTATCTTAAAAATCTTACTTGTTTTTCTCTCAAGTAGAAAATATGCATTTGTTTTCATTTAGCCTACTGTTTGTTCAACAAGTGACATTTTCTCACTCCGTTGTCAAATGTTGAAAGGAGTCAAACTGTCTCACCTCATTGGCAATGTCTTTGTCTTATTTAGCAATACAGCTACTGAAATAACATTTTAAGTCCAAATACGACTAAAATACTTGAGACTGACTTTTTAGTTTTGCAGTATAATAGGCATTGTGAAGGAAAGAAAGACCCCAGTCCACAGTGTATTCCCAGCCTCAGATCTGAAACTCCTCCAGTCCATCAGGTACCTGCAGACTGCCTGCACAAGCTACGCAATGTGTATGGCACAAGCAGCAAACTGAGGAACAGCAAAGCGGTCGCTGAAGGGTAGAGGAGGGCATGCCTGCTAATCTGTTCTGCACTGCTCTCCCATGAATGGGGCAGTGAAGGGACAGGCCCATAAGTAAAGCTGAACCTTCCAGGTTGTGTAATGGGAAAAACATTTCAACTGTAAAAAACATGTTTGATAAATGAATGTGTTGATTGAACTCAATCAGAGAGCCCCCAGGGAGCAAGGTCTGCCATGATGAAAATGCCAATGAAAATGCCTTTCCTTAGAGCAAATCCCTCCCACTATTAAAATAATATCTCTGATCTCCACAAAACAAAATATTAGTGAACATAAAGCTGTGAAATCCTGAAGGTATCAGTTTTGTCTGTACATACAATATTATAGACCTGGATGCTGCCAAGTGTTGTGTCCTGTTGAGAGACTTGCCCATACTACATTCTTCACCCAGGAAGAAAGTGAACAGAGCCAGGGCTGTCTGTGGTTTCAGGTGACAGGGCATGCCCAGCCTCATCACTCAGAATTTGGTTAATGCAGTAACTACAGCAGCCAACCTGGCAGAGTGCAGTGTGAAAAATAAGCTGGCTTTTGGTGTTTGGAGGGCAGCCATGCCAGCACTCTCCAGAGGCAACTGTACAGTAAATAGACAGATCCAAATTTGTCACTTCGAATTTAAAGAAAAAACATTATTCAATTTGACTTGATATTCTAACGTACGTCTGAGAGATGTCTCAATCACATTGCATTTTTGGGTTGAGATCTGAACTTATCTCATATCAACATCAAAATAAATTTTGTAAGAATACATGCATAAAAATATATAGAATTGTGACAAAACTGCAAAAACATTACTTACATACATGTATTATGACATTATTAAAAGCAAATTAGAACAGGAGTTTCATGTCTCATGAATGTCGTCTACCTCAAAGAACTGATGAGACTTTGGTTCAGCTAACTCACAGTTCACTGGAGTTATAGTCATACAATGACAGGTCTGTCAGAGTACCTCCACCATGTTATGGATAATGGATGAAAAGCAAAATAAATTAGGGAGTATATGTATGTCTGTTCTAGACTGAGAAACAGATTTGTGAATCCTTAACAAATGGCCTTGATATAACACACCATTGCTTTGTTTTCAGCTCAGCAACAGTAGAAGAACTCACTTAGTCCACATACTGTAAGAAGGACAATTGACTGTCTCAATACGGCTTGCTTTTGACTCACATTAAAATCACATAAAAAGTCAATATGTGTCTGGTTGATGGCCAGTTGGCGGCACGGATGGTGCAGTGGGTAGCACTGCCGCCTCACAGCAAGGAGGTCCTGGGTTCGAATCCCCGTCGGCCGGGGCCTCTCTGTGCGGAGTTTGCATGTTCTCCCCGTGTCTGCGTGGGTTTCCTCCGGGTACTCCGGTTTCCTCCCACAGTCCAAAGACATGCACGTTAGGCTGATTGGAGAGTCTAAATTGCCCGTAGGTATGAGTGTGTGAGTGAATGGTGTGTGTGCCCTGCGATAGACTGGCGACCTGTCCAGGGTGTATTCCTGCCTTTCGCCCAATGTATGCTGGGATAGGCTCCAGCCCCCCTGCGACCCTGATCAGGATAAGCGGGTTCAGATAATGGATGGATGGATGGATGGATGATGGCCAGTTTTTATTAGAGAAGGCAATTTTCCATGGTTTGGCCCATGTTATTTTATAACAAAGAAAAATAAACATGGAAGTTATTGTACCAAATCAGGAATTAAATTAATTAACAGAAGCCAGTACCAAACAAAAACATTCTTCAAAGAACAACAGTACAGTTGTAACGTTATTAGTCTTATCATTTTCCTGAAACTAACGGTATATTCCAGTTAATGTGAAATGATACATCTGCTATCCTTGCAGCAGGGAGATATTATTCAGTGCACATAGTTTTAGTACTGCTAGCACATGTGCTGTTGTCCATTGAAATGTGCAATCTCATTCTTATCTGTTAGATGTGATCAGACACAGATTTAGCTCCTAATTTTAAACTATCAGTCTGGGACAATTTCACAAGAACAGAGCACAAGTAAATTTTTGAAACAGAGCACTGCAAATGTTTTCTCTCTTTTTGATCTTTAGGCATTTGAAAAAAATAAGCTCATCCAGAACCAATATACAGTTAAATGCTTTACAAATGTAAATATAGTAATATCTATTATGAAATATATATTAAATGCTGAAAATGATTTGGACAATGATATCATTGTTCTTGCTCTGGCACTGTACTCCAACACATTGGGTTTGAAATAACAATGAATGTGAGGTTAAGCTGTCCTGCAGACTGTCTATATTGGGTGATCCCTATAGAAATGTTGGCCCTTTTTGTACACAGTCCGCCATTTTAGAGGAGCAAAAGTTATTAGACAAAAGAACATAAACTATATAAGAAATGTATTTGACATAATCTTGTTATAGAAGGGATCTTTATAGAAAACTGAATACTAGTTTACAGAAGTGATTGCAAAGGGAAAACACTTGGAAAATGTTAGAGGTATTTTGGATTTGCCCATCAGGACATCAAGTGACTCCTTCCAAATTAGTAACCACGTGTAATTCATATAATTATGCCCTTCAACACCCACCACCAGCAGAAACAGTTCACTGCCAGAAAGCAGTGCAAGGTAAAACTCATACTTTAAAAATGGCCCAGAAAGAGAAATCTCAGGAATCTGACCAACTACCTGAGCTAAAAAGCTGGGCAAGAAGATAACTGCAAGAAGATAACTTCAAAAAAACAGCTGGACATATGAAGTCATCAAGGAACAGATGTTCGCATGCTGTGTGTTTGTACGAGCAGGATGCTCCATACCTGCTTGTCTTTCTCCACAGCGCTGAGTGTGTTCTCCAGCTCCTCCAGGTCACGCCTCAGGCCACAGCACTCAGCCTCCAGCCGGTGT